>NC_137603.1:29996081-30156081 GCF_963280865.1 Gymnoscopelus braueri
TGAAGCAATCCTACCTTAGTTACCATGGCAATTTAGCTGTGAAGTTAGCCTGGCCAGGAGCAGGCTAACAGCCAAGCTTACTTAATCCAGTGCCTTGTTCTTCAAGTTTTTTCACAGTTAATTCAACATATGTGTTTGTATATGGACTCATTTTAATGACCCTGCATTCAAATAAAATGAAATCAATACAATAAGATATAATCAAATAAATTATATTACTGAAATAGTGTGTGACCATGAATCATAATTGTTTCACAATGACTCAAGTGATATGTCATTGTCACTCTGTTAACACTATAGTTCATATTGTTTCATATATAGATGTTTGATAATATATTACAGATAATATATCACAGGGGTCCGGGGTCCATGGGGGTCCGGGGGTCCACGGGGGTCCGGGGGTACACGGGGGGCCGGGGGTCCACGGGAGTCCGGGGGGGTCCCCGTGTTGACAACATTTGATTCTGTGAAAACTTTTTTTTAAATATTTACTTATATGATATACTATATTTAATAAATACCATTTGTTTTGCGGTTATCAAGTTTTTCCTTTCACAAAATGAAATATTTTATGGTCATGATTCACCAGGAGCCTGGATGGCTTGATTCTAGGCTTAAAATAATTTATATAAATAATTTTGGAAATCTAAATGGGCTTTTTTTTTGTGGAACCACAAAATGGCCACCACTGCTATGCCCTACACTACATACTAAAACAGAAATATAAAAGAAAACACAACCATAGTCGTAACACCAAATGGAACCAAAACATAACAGAATGGTTGGAATAAATTGTCACATATCTGATAAATGTGGTCTGTCTGTTGCTTCAGCCAATCACCTCTGTCTTGTTACAGATCTGCTGCTTCAGCCAATCGCCTCTGTCTTGTTACATATCTCCTGCTTCAGCCAATCACCTCTGTCTTGTTACAGATCTGCTGTTTAAGCCAATCATCACCCTCTTCCCCTCCATAAACGGGGTTTCTGAAGGCCAGCAGCAGGGGCAGCAGGAGTTGGAGGGTTCTGACTTCATGATTAGCTGCTCCATCCAGCCACAGTACCCAGGAGGCTCCTTCCACCTCACCTTCACTGGATCCAACACAACACACACCCACACTCAGCCAGCTGTCAATCACTCTTCTGATTTCCTGTTTCCTGCAGCAAACCACACCCACCAAGGAAACTACAGCTGTGTTTATCACGTCAATGTTGTTATAAATCACACCGATGTTTATTCTCATGACTTCTCCTCTGAGAGCGAGATCCTCTCTCTCACAGTCACAGGTAACCTGAATGAAATGGACTTTTCTAGTCACAACATGAATCTCAATCAAAGAAGCACACTCAGAAATTACATGAATTTATACCGAGAATTTCATCAACTGTATGATTGATGTATATCAAATTACAAAAGAGCTGTTCCTTACATGATGTGTGGTGATGTTCTAACGCTCGTATGTCTCTCACAGCTTCTCATCTGACAGCTAACATCTGCAAAGTTATAGCCATAATGCTGTTGCTGCTGGTGATAATCAGTGTCCTCTGGAAGGTAATTGTTTGAATCTTTATTCATTACAAGACTGCAATGTAAATGAAGTAGTTACACTGTTTGTACTCACTGTAAGAGAACCTGATCTGTCAGCGGCTTCGAATGCTATCAATGCATTGAATGGGAGATTATCACGTTTTATCAGACCTTTGAATGGGCGAGTAGGCGACGGAGTAGGCACGATTTAGACCTACCTGCGATTTGTCAGACCATTCATGGGGCGTAATCAGGAGCTACTGACCTACTTGGAGGCGGAGCAGTCCCCACAACAATATTTACGATTCTGTGCCTATCGGTACATAACTCGAACGGCGCTGAGTAGGCACAGGCGAACGTCACACCGTTCAGGACGGCAACTCGGTCGCCTTAGCTCCCTCGGTGGTCCTTCACGGGGTGACAGTTCGCCTGTGACTGCGCGCTTCCGTCATGGTCCGAAACCAAAACCAAAACCGAAACTGAACTATTTAAGTCATCTCCGTTGGTAGGTCAGTATATGTCTTGATAACACCCAATGAATGGTCTGATAAATCACGGGTAGGTCAGTATGTCGCCTATTTCGCCCATTCAAAGGTCTAATAAGAGGTGATAATGTCCCATTCAATGCATTGATAGCATCCGAATCAGGTGGATTACTGTTCCAATAAGATAAAGTTAGATGCTGATGTGTTTCTCCAGGCCACCAGAAGGCAGAGGACAGGAGTGGAGAACGTCGAGTTGGTTTATTATAATGTAGGACGGGATAATGTTGAGATAGTTTACTATAATGTTGCTGGTTCCACTGCTGAAACTGAAGAAGAAGAAGAAGAAAACCACCTGTATGAAGAGATAGATCTCCAAGGTGTTTCTGAAGCTGGACCCAGTGAAGAGACAGAATACCACCAGTATGAAGAGGTGGATGTCTAAGCATCTCATTGACCCCCACCCCACATGAACCGTCTGTATTGTAATGTCAGCTACCTACAGTGTATAAAGAGTGACTGTAAAATGACTAGAGAGGACTGTCTCCACAAGCCGTGAGGCTGCTGGGGGGTGGACAGGGGCTCCTGCCCCTGGCTGCTTCTGCTATGCTGTTGTACTCGAATGCTGAATAAATGAATGATCAGAACCTGGAAACCTGACGTCTCTCTTCTCTTCCTCCATTTTATTACAACTACCAGCCTGGTAACCGCATATTGGCACCTATTTTACACGACACGTGTCAATTTGGGGGTCCTTGACATGAAAAAGTTTGAGAACCACTGGTGTAAGATGTTGTAGGTTAGGAGTAAAATCTTAAAATGGGATCTGGGAGCCAGTGTAAAGAGATGAGCAGTGGTGGACAAAGTAAAAAAACATGAGTAGGCCTACTTTTCCCTCTACTGCTTCCGGCCCTTCACTGGTTACCTGCTAGTCTTAGAATAGATTTTAAGATTTGACTGCTTTTTTTTAAAGCCCTAAATGGTCTGGCTCCTGCATATCCAGCAGGACCTTGTTGACGGTTCCAAAGTCTCGCCTTGTCACAAAGACCGGCTGAAAGATGCGTCTGCGGTAGGAGACTCAAAGCAGACTCTTAGGAATGCGACAAAAACTGAACAATCTCCATGAATTCAAGGCCTTAAAAGCAAGTACTCCAGGCTCGGGTGACACGGTTTAACTCAAATACCAATTTCACTGTGCAACTAACTTACAATTGTACCGTAGTTGAGTAATATTTCACCTGGAGAATCTATACTTTGACTCGAGTACCGGAGTCGAGTACTTAAATGCACCATTTACCATTTTTGCATGACATTATAAATCATTGCACAACAGTTCAAAAGAAGTGACACAAAATACAACGTTTTATTTCAAAATAAATTCTCAATGGCACAGTACATAACCAAATATACATGTGTAGGCTTTTGTTTTCTTTCATTAAATTAATATATATATATATATATATATGTGCGACAATAGTAGTAGCTTCCCGTAGTTCAACACCTGACCTCCATCAAGGAGGACATCCATCATCTGAAGGCCAGCCTCCTCCTCCCTCCTTCCCCCCCCTTGACCAAGCTCTGCATCCTGCTCCACTGCCCCACAGCCAGCCTCCGACCAAGCTCTGCACCAAATGAATGCTATTGGTTGGATCGTCAATTTTAAAAGAAATGGGACCATAATTTCACGCATATCATGGTGATTGAAAGAAGACTTTAAACTAGCGACTGGAAGCATATAGTATTAACCTTAACCTGTTTAAGTACAGTTCAAAACATGCCTTCCCATCTACTTCTCAAGTTGTGAGGAGGATTCAGGGCATGGTCACACATCTAGGTCAGAAGCCTTGTAGTTAACACATGTCAAGGGGTCAGACGCATACTTCCCCATATTGCCTTGTGGGCAGTGCCAGTTCTCTGGTTTGTAGTTTGTTTGACTTGAGCGGTTGGCTCACTGAAAGAAAACTACAAGATCACCAATTCGCTTCAGACACATTGAAAGTGTCGCTGCAAAACACAGCAAGCGCATAATCCCCCACAGAACTGAAGTGAACAAGGACGCTGGAGCTTCTGAAGCCTATGTGTGACTGTGCCCTTATGTTGCCATGCTTGTTTTATACTACATAGCTAGTTAAACTAGGCACGTTGTAGAATTATTTCAGAAACACTGGACTGTTTATCAGCGGTTAAATGTTCCATGCATTTATAACAACCCTTTGGAGAAAAATATCTTTTTGACACCAGCAGGGGTAAAACGGCAAACTACAGGCCGTTCAGGCCATTCATATGAACTGTCAACTAACAAAGAACAAAGAAACAAAGAAAATAAATTCACCATGTGTGTTTAACTGTAATCTGAAAAGAATGGTTGTATAGAAAAGAGAGTAGCACGCTCGAAAACTTTTTTTCTCCACTTTCTCCCATCTTCACTCCTCTGCTTTCTTGTCCTTCTCGTCTTGTCTCTCCAGGCAAGACTCCAGAGGAGGTGGTAAAGAAGTATCTACAGAAAGTCAAAAGTCCACCAGAGAAGGTATGACTCATAATTCTCTCTGTAATCAAACGGTAGCATTGGAGCAGTGAGTTGAAGTTCCCCTTTGTTCTGTTGACTCTGAGATCTCAGAAATAAATTGCAAAAGGAAAAAGAAAAAAAAGTTTAGACTTTGATGATGATAAATTAATTGATGTGACCCCTCTCTCTCCCTGACCAGATGAGCACCCGAACCCAGGCAAGCCCTACACAGCCAGAGGCTTTCCTCGACACTGCTACCTCCCCGACAGCGAGAAAGGCCGCAAGGTACCCACTATCCACCCTCCAAATGCATCAACTAGGACTGTACGAGTCAGCATCATATTATATTGATGTCAGAATTATATTTTCTGATTTTAGTTTAGTCTGCAATGAAGTTTACCAAGTCTAGAGGGTTTAAGTGGTCAATATAACATGTTTTCTCTGTTTCAGCTGCTGTCTTATTGGTGTGGTGTTGCTGTTCTGACCGTCTGAATGACCCTCGCTTTCTACCCTGTTGAAGGAAATCTACTCATCACTCCCAAAGACCATCTTGTTACGGTAATGTTTCATTGAGGATGTGTTGTTAAAATGTTTCACATTTAGTCAAGAAAAGACTGGGACCCCTGCGTCATTTCCAGGGGGTGTACTTGTTCATCAAGCTGCCTCACGCTACAGAAATAGGAGATGGCCTATGGCTAAAGTGGTTAATATGTGTTTTCTCTGCTTTTCAGCTGTTGGTGTCTAATGGTTGCTGTTCCGGACCATCTGATGTCGACACACTCCTTGCTGCCTACTGAATGAAAGCTGCTCTGCTCATCACTTCACTCCAAGGACTTTCTTGTTTTGGATCAAATCGAAGAGTCCAAAACTCAATTAATGGACCAAATGTTTTATCAGCAAAGTATAATGTTCAATATAATGATGTTTAGGTCTTAATTTAGTTTTAGGAAATACTTCTAAAAGCAATTGTCTGTGGTACCAGGCTACATTGCCTTGTAACATACAGACCCTTAACAAACCAAACTGAGTTCTCTTATAGTGGACCCACATCAAACGATACTCTTTCTGGTCAATGTCAGCTCTGATGGTGCCTCAGTCCTCTTTCTGTTTACTATAATACATTTTTAGGGTTAGCAGCAGGCAATCTGTCTACAGCAAGACTAAATACGTATAACTGTCAATGATGGTATTTACAATGTCATAGATACACATGTATGTAGTTGCACTGTTTTATCTCTTTTCTAATGCTGGTATGGTATGGTATTGTGGGGTTTATTTTACTGCTTGTTTGACATATTGAGAAAATGCATATCCTGGTAAGTCCGGAATTCAAACATTTCTTGTGTAAAAGTAATACTCATTATGCAGACTGTCCTAATGGTCTAAAATGTATATAAATCTTTTGAAAATAGCAGATCTACAAGCTCACAATGTGTTACATAGCAACCCATTGTGAGATTGTAGATCAGCTATTTTCAAATGGCTGACACGTATATAGGGCTGAAGTGGGTAATGTATGTTTTGTAATCAAAATCTACAAAGTAACTAAAGTTGTCAAAAAATATAGTAAGTACAATGTTTGTCTGAGATGTAGTGGAGTAAAAGTACTGAAAATTGGAAATACTCCAGTAAGTAAAAATACCTCAAAATGGTACTTAAGTGCAGTACTTGAGTAAATGTACTTAGTTACTTTACACCAGTCCTTCTCAAACTTTTTTGGCACCCCAATATACACTGTAAAACCAATGTTAATCAAACTCTGAGAGTGTACAAATGGACCCTTACGGGTCCATTTGGTTCCATTTGTACACTCTCAGACAGTGTTGTGTTCTAGTTTTTTTTTGAAGGTATACTATGATTATTCCCTGCCTCCCACACGCACGGCATGCGCGCGTCTATAATTAATTAAATGTAAAAAAAAAATCCGCGCGCTTTGCGCGCGTGTGTGGCCCACAAACATATTGCATGTGAAAATTTTCCTATTTCCTTGAGGTGGCCCACATGCAATATGCTTTGTACTGATTTTTCTTTTGTACTGATTTTTTTTACTGATGTCTGATCACCTGAGCTCAACCACTTCCAAGCTTAGATGCATTTTCAATGCAACGCAACGATTATTACCATGTAAGAGCGCAAGGATTTCTATAAATAGATGCTGATTAGGCTTATCAGACATAATAGCAGTGTTAACAGCAAGCATTCATGTATCTATTACAGAATAGTATTAACTTGGCATTGAAGACACAAACCGTATTGAAGATTCAAGATTGAAAAAAAATCTCAAGGTGTACGACGTACACAGCATCTGACGGTAGAACCCACCACTGCTCTCAGAGTGACAGACCCACAAGGGTCCATTTGGTTCCTATCAATCATTTGACTGGGGACCCCCTGGAACCCCCCCAAGGACCCCTGGGGGTCCCCGGACCCCACTTTGAGAACCAATGCTTTACACCACTGACTAGACAAGAGAATTGATTGATTGATGTAGTTTATTTAGAAAGACATGAGAATAGTACATGACAGTACATAACAGTACATGGAAGTACAAATTCACAATACAAGGTCTACTAAACTGGAAACCCTCATTAAGCATAACGCTTGTTTAAGATGAGAACCCCATGCACACAAATCATGATGAAATATAAGAGGCAGGCAGATATACACACTACTATACAGAATGTCATACAATCAGCTTTCAGGTTACTGGTATGACGAGAGAAAAATATATATAAATATATACAAAAGAGGAAAATGAAGGAGGGGGGGGGTAGGGGGGGGTAGGTTAAGACTTAGACAGGGGCCATTTTCGAATTGCAGCCTCCTGAAGGTGTATCTTTAGGGCAGTTTTGAAAGTGAGTAGGGTTTTACACTCCTTTACTCCTTTTGGTAGGGCATTCCACATTTTTGCTGAATAGCATGTGAACGAGTTCATACCCTTAGTTGAGCCAAATCTGGGTTGAACATGATCAGTGGAGCTGCCTCTGGTGTTATGATCATGGACTTCATTAACATTTTGGAAGTATTTTGACAAATACAGGGGGATCCCAATGTTGTGGTGTATCTTGAAGACCAGGCCCATAGCAAGTTGCTGTACTCTGTCCTCAACCCTAAGCCATCCAATCCTAGCAAAATGAGCAGGGGTTAGATGGGTTCCGTGATTGAGGCCAAGAAGTAGCCTTACAAGTTTGTTTTGGGATGTTTGGAGCCTTGTTTTTAAGGCCTTGGAGGTGTTGTGATACCATGAAGTGCATGCATAATCATAATGACCTTGAATGAGGGCCCCTGCAAGAATCTTCAGAGTATTCTTACTGACTAGGCGATCAATCCTCCACAAATAGCGTGTTGTTCGGTTGACATTTTTGATCACTTTTTCGGCGTTTTTGTTACCAGAGAGGTTTGCCTCCAAGATGGAGCCCAGGTAGGTAATTTCATCCTTTCTTTTGATGACATCATCACCCACTTTGATCGTGAAACTCTCTGCCTTGCTAAGGTTAGGACTGGACCCAAAGAGGATGGAAGGCCAACAGAACTGTGATAGCCCACATCATCCTGCCTTGTACAATTGACAATTGTGATAGCTTTATGCATTTGTAACTTTCTTTTACTATTTTAATAAAACGAAAAAAAAAACAAAGTTCACATCTGGGCTCCTTTATTACATGTGTTTATATATAAATATGTGGGAGGGAGGGGGGTTTACAATAAATGGGGGGGTCATATACGAGGGGGGGTTCGCAATATATGGGGGGGAAGGGTCATATACGACAGCGCCACACTACTCGGCCGCTCGCGGGTCCACCCGGCCCGCCAGCGCTACGCCTGGTGTGCGCTCGGCGCAGCGCACGGTAAACGCTGATCAAGGACGTCACGTGGAGACGTCGGGTCGCGACGAGCGGACGCTCCGGTCGGCGGGGCGTGGAGACGTCGTCACACTAGAAATCTGACATGATTTGCTACCTGGGCTGGGCAAGCTCATACACATACACATACAGACAAGCACACAGAATATGTGTGTGTGTGTGTGTGTGTGTGTGTGTGTGTGTGTGTGTGTGTGTGTGTGTGTGTGTGTGTGTGTGTCCTACACTCCAGCCTGCTCCATGCTGTAGCTCAGTGTGTGTGTGTGTGTGTGTGTGTGTATGCATGCGTGTGTAGTGTATATGTGTTGTGCGTGTGTTTTGTGTTCAGGTATGTGTGTGCGTGTATTTGCTTCGGGACAGCCCGGTGTCACAAAAAATATTCTAAAAACAATTACAACGTTTGTGCCACTTTAGTTAATTCTAGCAGTATGTTCTCTCAATACCTTCACAAGTTCAGCAATTTCCCGATAAGCCAGTACTTTTTAACCCTTTACAAAACAACAACTTCTGCATTTTTTTCCCAACACGACAACCTTCTCATTATTCCACACTTCCAAACAACTTCTAATATTCTTATTTAAATCCCAGTACTATATACTCTTATACTTCTCAACATTACAACACTTATCAAACCCCCAATCATTCTCTTAAGCCTCATAATACAAACATGTGTGTGTTATATTCAACTCAACTGCCCAACTGCTCTGTGCAACTTTCTCCCATTGGTTCATTCACATGTCACCAGGAAACACTTCAGACAAGGTAAAATCTACTTCTATTTTGCAATAGTTTGCCTCGACAGGATAACAGGTCAATATATATATATATATATATATATATATTCACCATCATTCAGAAAAGATCTCAGCTGTTATTTGGGAAAATCAGCAGCATATAACAGCTTTTCAGTAGTAGGCTATTTCTAAGAACATTACCAGCACATCAACAGCCTTTTATGAGATTTGAGGTAGATTTAAACATCACAGCCCTTGACTCTCGTTCTCATTTCACCTCAGATACCGGTTCAATGTCTCTGTAGCATCTTACAGATGTCATCACTACACACAGTGGCTTCATCCCATTAACTGTTTACCTTCATTGATGTATCATTAAACATTCACACTCATCCATCAATCTTACATACATGTGGCCACCTTTCAAACTCTTATGTATTTTTTATCTATTTATTTCTATGTCATGACAATATATCTTTGTCATGACCTTATGCGCAATAATGTTTATTACTGTCCCATTGTATACAAATCTATTTAGTGCTTATTTTATTTATTATTACCTTATTTCAGTTTCATTTTATTTTCCTTTCTCATAACTGTAATAATCATAAGGTAGCTACATATACTCTTAACTCCTTACTACACTCTGGTAAGGATTTGTAGATCTGTCATTCCTCTTAAACCTTGCGTCTAAACTTTGATCAGCTCTGTCATAAGTTTGCTAAGGTTATGAAAAGACTACTACCACATGCACTCACACACGCTCGCACTCAAGCACTCAAGCATGCACGCAGACGAACACACACACACACACACACACACACACACACACACACACACACACACACACACACACACACACACACACACGTATATAAACAGACGCATGCACACAGACACGTGCACAAGGTTGCACATTATAAAAACTGACTTTGTCTGCAGTTGCACACACTCGCTTGCATGCAACCATGTACATGCAAGCTCATGTTCATACAGACATGCACACAGAGTACAGTATGTGTGTGCGTGCGCACGTGCGTGTGTGTGGGCCGTGGCTGTGTCCTCAGCTGAACTGTGTCAGACAACATCATATCTCTGCCCTGTTGAATTCATTAACCCTTTGACATCTCTCCTTGTGTTGTATAACTATTTATCATACAATTGTGTGTGTGTGTGTGTGTGTGTGTGTGTGTGTGTGTGTGTGTGTGTGTGTGTGTGTGTGTAGCCAGTCAGAGTTGATCCTCAGGGGCCACCATAGGACAGCTGCACTATCCACTTTCCCATTGACAATTAGTGTGATTGTATAAATGCCCTGCAGTCTATGCCAACTGATGCCAAACATAGGCTGCTTGGTGTGTTACTGGCGCTGGGCCGTGCGACCTGGGTCTCCTGTTTTTATTATTTGCTCTGTTGGGGTGAGTAAAGTTGCATATATGTTTTAATGGTCTGTTCTGGTATTTATAATGACATTTATTTATAATCTTGTGATCACTCAGGTTGATCCATGCGATGCTTCAGTGTCATGTGCCGAGTTGTATTTATGTGGCAACACAAGAGGGTAGGAGAACCCACGGACAATTTAAGGTACACAAACGAACAACTTGTTGAAATAATTTAATGTATTGTTTGTGTAGTGTACTAAATGTTTGTTTATATTCCTCCCTTAGATCTTGCCACTGCTGCTTTGTATAGTTTGATTGTAGTATTTTGTTACTTCAGCTATTTTATACTAATGTTTTGTTTCTTTCCCCCTACATATACCGAGTCCTGTGTGTGCTGTTTACCTGTCCTAGAGTCTGAGGGAGTGTGGTGGTGCAGATGACTTCAGGGGGTTTCACTAGGTCTCACTCTTTAGTACACAGCCCTAAAGGTTTGTTTGGCGTGATCACATGCTCCTCTTTTCACGGTGGCGCTCTGATTCTTCTAATCCTACTGTGTGTGCGACTGCTTGCTGTGTGCATAGGCTGGGCATAGAGTAGAGTCACCTACAGGAGCTGGCCCTGTAAATGGTTGTCGCCCACTAGCCAGAAGACTCTGGTTTTCTTTTGTATTTGTAGCACATTTATTGTGTTTTTGCTGATTTATACTATATAATGACAGCTGTAAGTTAACTATTATTGGAGGTTTTGTTGATTTTAAATAGGAATTTAATAAATATGTATTATTAAACTTAAATAAACTTCCATGTGTTTGGGGTAAACTCATGTCTCAGGTCTCATTGTTCGAAACTGTTTTTGGGGAACCCGATTTATATAAATGTTGTTCATTCTATTCCTTGATACAAACATCATCAAGTTGGCGTAGTCGTACATTTATTAACAACAAAAGTAACTCCTTGCCACACCAGGTCACATATGTGTGTGTGTATATATATATATATATATATATATATATATATATATATATATATATATATGCAGTATGAAATAACAAAAACCTATGGGGCCTTTCAATAAACTTTGGATGCCAATTTTGGAAAGGAATGGGAAACAATTTAGGTTAGGCAGACTACTATGTTTACAATAAACAAGGTAAACACATACATCACATGTAGAGAGACAGAGTAGTGTCTCAGTAAACAAGGTAAACACATTAGTAGGGGGTACTAAGCACAAAAAATGGCCAAATCGTTACGCGGCGGATAAAAGCATGAAATTTGATACAGATGTCCCTTGGGACATCCTAGAAGGGGTGCCCAAAAAAATCTCAAACAGGAAGTGAGTTATGGACAAAATTCAAAATGGCCACCTAAACTGTTGACCGTTGACTCAAAAGACACCAAAAGAATCTCCAAAAAGCATAAAATTTGGCACATATGTCCCTTGGGTCATCCTAAGACATCCTAGAAGGGGTGCCCAAAGGAATCTGAAACAGGAAGTGAGTTATGGACTAAATTGAAAATGGCCGCCTAGCTTGTCGATTGACTCAAAAGACAACTAAAGAATCTCATAAAAGCATACAATTTGGCACACATGTCCTTTTGGTCATCCTAAGACATCCTAGAAGGGGTGCCCAAAAAAATATTAAGCAGGAACTGAGTTATTGACAAAATTGAAAATGGCCGCCTACAGTGTTATCCATTGACTCAAAAGACAACTAAAGAATCTCATAAAAGCATACAATTTGGCATACATGTCCCTTGGGTCATCCCAAGACATCCCAGAAGGGGTGCCCAGAAAAATCTTAAACAGGAAGTGAGTCATTGACAAAATTGAAAATGACCGTCTACAGTGTTGTCGATTGACTCAAAAGACAACTAAAGAATCTCATAAAAGCATACAATTTGGCATACATGTCCCTTGGGTCATCCTAAGACATCCTAGAAGGGGTGCCTGAAATTATCTGAAACAGGAAGTGAGTTATTGACTAAATTGAAAATGGCCGTGTACAGTGTTGACAGACGATGCAAAAGACACTCATAAAAATAATCTCATATAAAAGCATGAAATTTGGTACAAATGTCCCTTGGGTGATCTGAATGCATCCTAAGGGGTGCCAAAAAAAGTTTTAATAGTCTCTCAATGGAAAACACTCCTCCCACACGGGCTGCACTGCTACAATATTCAAATCGAGCAGCCAATCTGGCATTTGGTCCAGAAGCCTGAAAGCTATGCAATCTCTACCATCTCCTGACAAATATGGATGGATTAAAGTCGCTGATTCGTGGACACCTTTATGGACACTCTTGCCAGAGGCTGCTTAAGTTTGTAGAGAACTCAAGTGTGGCTGCAAAGCTGAGCCCTTCTGTTCGAGAAAGTGTAGATGCCGGGATGCTGGGTTACCTTGCAGAGCATTATGCCAATGTGCTGGTAATTGCGAAATGGCACACATGAATACATGTACTAGTTACTAAACACTAATCACAAAAAAACAGTAATGATCAAGAAGAAAATACATGAGAAGATAGAGTGTAAAACAAGCAAGAAGATGTAGAGTGCAAAATAAATAAGATGCAGAGAGTAAAATAAGAATATGCAGAGTAAGATAAGATGCAGAGTAAAATAAATAAGAATATGCAGAGAGTTAGATAAATAAAGAAGATTCAAAGAGTACAATAAAAAAATAATGCAGAAAGTAAAATGAATAAGTGATGTAGAAATGAAAACAGAAGGTAGACTACAAAATACGGCAGGTTATGCACTGCATAACCTGTCGTATTGAGTCTGCATAATATGCAGACTGCCATGGTCAACTGTTTAAACAGCCATTTAGAATTTCCCTTCCTAAAAAGTTTAATAAACAAGCAAATAAATAACCTCTTCTAGGATATATTAAGAAGCACTCAATGTACGTACCAAATTATACACTTTTATGACGTCCCTTTATGTTTTCTTTTGTGTCAACTGCTTTAGGCGGTCACTTCCTGTTTAAAACCTTTTTGGGCACCCCTTGTAGGATGCGTTCAGATCACCCAAGGGACATTTGTACCACATTTCATGCTTTTATGAGATTCTTTAGGTATCTTGCATCATCTTTCAACACTGTAGGCGGCCATTTTCAATTTAGTCAATAACTCACTTCCTGTTTCAGATTATTTTGGGCACCCCTTCTAGGATGTGTTAGGATGACCCAAGGGACATATGTGCCAAATTGTATACTTTTTGGAGATTCTATAGGCTTTTTGAGTCAATCGCCAGCACTGTAGGCGGCCATTTTCAATTTAGTCAATAACTCACTTCCTGTTGAAGACTTTTTTGGGCACCCCTTCTAGGATGTCTTAGGATGACCCAAGGGACATGTGTGACACATTTTATACTTTTTGGAGATTCTTTAGTTGTCTTTTGAGTCAATCGACAACACTAGGCGGCCATTTTCAATTTGGTCAATAACTCACTTCCTGTTTCAGAATTTTTTGGGCACCCCTTCTAGGATGTCTTAGGATGACCCAAGGGACATGTGTGCCACATTTTATGCTTTTTGGAGATTCTTTTGGTGTCTTTTGAGTCAACGGTCAACAGTTTAGGTGGCCATTTTGGATTTTGTCCATAACTCACTTCCTGTTTAAGATTTTTTTGGGCACCCCTTCTAGGATGTTTTATGATGACCCAAGGGACATCTGTATCAAATTTCATGCTTTTATCCGCCGCGTAACGATTTTTCACTTAGTACCCCCTACTACATACTGTACATCACATGCAGAGAAACAGTGTAGTGTCTCAGTAAACTAGTGTCTTAGTAAACAAGGTAAACACATACATCACATGTAGAGTGACAGTGTCTCAGTAAACAAGGTAAACACATGCATCACATGCAGAGAGACAGTGTACTCAGTAAACAAGGTAAACACACATCACATGTAGAGTGACAGTGTAGTGTCTCAGTAAACAAGGTAATAAACGCATACATCACATGCAGAGAGACAGTGTAGTGTCTCAGTAAACAAGGTAAACGCATACATCACATGTAGAGTGACAGTGTCTCAGTAAACAAGGTAAACACATGCATCACATGCAGAGAGACAGTGTAGTGTCTCAGTAAACTAGGATCACAGGTAAACCAGCTGTCATCTGTCTAAACATTATAATAATATAAACACAATAAAAATACATTTACATTAAAACTATAGAAACTACAGGATGCCAGGTCAAACTCTCTGGTGGCAAGCCAGAAGACTTATGGCGTGATGCTGGTGTGTGTGTGGTACGACCACACCTCCCCCTCATGGTGTCAACATTTTTTTAGGAAACAGTCATGCGTGCGCAAACGCACCCACACACAACCTCAGTTTCCACAGCCTGCTCCACTGAACAGATATGGGGCCCCAGATGGGGATGTTACAATACGCACACACACACGTGCGTGCGCGCACAGACACACACGGTGAGATGAAAGTGAGTGAGAAAAAGACCAAATATTGAGGTTTAAGACTGAATTATGACAACAGTGTTGTAACAAACTTAACTTTTGTATGAATATTATTCTGTTTGTGGAGTAATTTTTTTAAATAAGTATTCTACATTTTATTTAAAAGGAGATCTTGCTATACTAATGACCCAATTTTATTTTTTTCCCCCGCACAAACGGGCCCAAAAAGGCCCTTTTAGAAATGTCTTCCCATGCCCCTCTACCGTTCTCTACTGTACACGTTTCTGAGCATAGTAGCAGACAGCTAGCACCTAGCATGGTAGCAGACAGCTAGCAGCTAGCATGGCAGCAGACAGCTAGCAGCTAGCATGGCAGCAGACAACTAGCAGCTAGCATGGCAGCAGACAGTTAGCAGCTAGCATGGCAGCAGACTGCTAGCTGGTTGGCAGTGTGCCAGTGATTGGCATAATACAATTTTTTTTTATTAACAACATTTTTATTCCACAATTCTGCAGAGATACATTACAAGGGTACATACATGTACCGGTAGGTTTACCAGCCATATCTTATTGGTCAGTGCTTTCTTGCAGTTTTTTTAAACTTCCCCTCCCGATTTCCACCTGCTCCCGGCCCAGTGCCATCTATTAGAGAGTTACGCCAACTCCGTTCACTTCTTCGGGCCAGGTCTTCTACATACTGTACAGATACATTGGCGAATAGTGACAAATCCCTAAACCGGAAGTTCATGGAATGCATTGAAGTCGACGGCTCCTTGTCACTATTTCCAGCTACATGAACCACGTGACCGACGCTGTTTCTGACCCCTCATTGGCGCAACTCTCTAATAGAAGGCTCTGTCCCGGCCTAGTTAGGTTTATTAAGACAGAAGCTCCAGAGGGAGCCGGTATTATTTATGTTTCAAGTTTGATTTATTTCTGTCTTCTGAATAAAAGCCCCTGGCCATTGTCCAGTGGCGAATTGCAATTCCGGCCTGACTGTGTTTGTAGACCACTCTACTCCGTCCACCAAACCTTCCTGTTGCCTACTTATTACAAAATAAATACATAGGCTGGACCCTTTTTTGTTCAGCCTCTGACGTTCAGGGTCAGGCTCTGGAACAGTGGCTATAAGTCGGCACAATCTTATAGAGGGCTCTCCTAACCTTTGGGCTCCCGGGCCGGGGTCATCCCTATATTCCCCGGGTTCTATGTTCCCCACTAAGGTTAGGGTTAGGTTTAGGTTAGGTCCTATGTTCCCCGCTCTCCCTAGGAAAGCGGGGAACATACGGTCCCCCTGGGCCTAGTGGGCCCGACAGGCTCGTTCAGGGATCCAGCTCTGCTGACGAGACTGCTGCTCGCTGGTCCCTGGTGAGAGACACTGACTCCCAGGTCCTCTGACACAATTGTAATGATTTTATTCTCTAGGCCATTCAAATTATATTGTATTCTGTTGATAACTGTCATTTCTGCAAATATGTAAACAGTTCTAGGCTAGCGTTTTACCAAGAAACGTATGAAGGGAAAAGGTGAATGGGTGTGCAATTCTGCATGCATGTATTAGCTATGCAATATTATTTTTAATAATAATAATAATGTGTGTGTGTGTGTGTGTGTGTGTGTGTGTGTGTGTGTGTGTGTGTGTGTGTGTGTGTGTGTGTGTGTGTGTGTGCATGTAGTGTATACATATAAGTTCAGATAAACCTATAAGTAATTAAAGTGTAGTGTGTGTGTAAGATTTTCCATTTCAGAGACATGGTGAAGCTACAGGAAGACGTGGTGAATAACAGCTTCATGTCAGCAAGAAAACTGTGACGTTGCAGGGAAACCACATGATGTACGGTACTGATGGAGAGGAGAGATAAGTTGTTAAAATAAAAAAAAACAGAAGTGCCTATAAGACACTGATGAGAGGAGAGATAACGTGTCAAAAAAAAAACGTTGGTACAAACAGACTGGACATAAAATACAATTAAAACAGGTCATACCTTATATATTGACCCGTGGGACACAATAAGTGAAGGTGGGCGCCGCTAGTTGCCCATATATCGGTTAAAGGAGTTAGGTGTAAAGGGGTTAAAGGGGTAGTTCACCCCCAAAATAACTTTTTTTCTATTGATTACTGACCATCTGGAGCCTTGAATTCATAGATATTTTTTTGTTTTTGTCACATTCCTAAGCCAATAATTTGATTATAATAAATGTGTCCCCATTGATTCCGGTAGGAGACACAAATGCATTTGTGTCTCCTACTGGAATCAATGGGCCTAAATGTATTATAATCAAATAATAAAGGAAGGAATGCGACAAAAACAAATAAATATCCATGAATTCAAGGCTCCATGGGGTGAGTAATCAATAGAAAAAAAGTTATTTGGGGGGTGAACTACCCCTTTAATATTAGGTGTAAAGGGGTTAGGTGTAAAGGGGTTAATATTAGGTGTAAAGGGGTAAGGTGTAGGAGTGTGGTGAAGGGCTCAGGGCAGGTGGTGGGTCTTGTTCTGTACCAGGGGTTAGACAGCAGGGCAGTGAGCTAGCAGCTAGCATGGTAGCAGACAGCTAGCAGACGGCTAGCATGGTAGCAGACGGCTAGCACGGTAGCAGACGGCTAGCACGGTAGCAGACGGCTAGCATGGTAGCAGATGGCTAGCAGCTAGCATGGTAGCAGACAGCTAGCAGCTAGCTGGTTGGCAGTGTGCCAGGGTTTGGTGAGTCTGCAGCATGTGGTTGTGGGCTGGCTCATACTCTCACAGTCACTGATTTTACAGAGAGATTAAAGTTGATGAGAAAACAGTCCAGGGGTTTTCCAAAAATGTCCCAGACCCCACAATGTAATTTTATTAGGCCATGGAACCCCTTATCAATGATTCGGTCCTATATAGGGACAATGAGACCCAACTGCCGTATCTAAAAGTTAATTATCAAATTGATTAAAAGAGGACTGACCGTGGGTAACTACTGGGACATAATTCAGGGCTTGATCAACACCGGCTGGGTCACCTGGGCGAGGGTGTATGTTGCGAGACCCGAAACACCCGGCGACCCCAGGCTACAACACTGATGATACGTCCCAGGTGCATCCACGTGATGTTTTTTTTCATGTATTTTTTAAAAATCATTTAACTTTTTGTTTGTAAAGCCCTTAATGGTCTAGCTCCACAATACATTTCTGATGTGCTAACTCCTCTTCCTGCCCCCAGGTTACTGTAGGTCATCCACTAAATAACTCCTTTTCAGTTTCACAAACACGTCTTAAAACTAAAGGTGATCTAAAGGGCCTTCTCTGTTGCTGCTCCTAAACTCTGGAATAATCTCCCATCATACATTAAATCCAGCTCCATCATTGAACTCAGTATACAATATATCTTCTGTATTGCTTTTCTATTTTTTCTCATTTTCTTTCTCAAAGTGGGGTCCAGCCAGGGACCCTCGGAGTAACACACACACACACACAAGTGTATTCTAACATCACGTTTTGTGTGTTAGTCCGTGAGCCAGGACCCCAAAAATGGGGTCATCATTACCATCTGGGGGGAATAATTCTCATAGTGATTTTTGGGTAGGTATACAACCCTAGAGCTAGGAAAAATGTGATAGCCTTGCATCGGTGGTAGCTATCTGTGTGTTATCACTCCTTTTATAACCACAAGCCAAAACACAGTTTTCAAAATCCGAATGAAGCATTCTACTTCAAACTGATGGTTCTCTCTTATTATTGACCCTCTCTCTCTGAAAAATGGTTGGGATAAAGCTCAGACTATATATTGTCCAGAAAGGTTGTTAAAATTTGCATATCTAGAATATTTTTCTATTACAGGCAGTGACAACATAGTGACTATATGTGACATAAGATGTACTTTGGTTTTAATGAAAGATGGAACATAAAGGGTTCCTTTGTAAATTACCTATAGATTTAAAACCATGTTTACATACATAGATTCTAAGGAAATGTATTATGAAATTCAATAAACAGAATATAGTGCAATGGGTAAGAAAATATCCAAAATGGCCACTAAACACACGCCTGGCAATTTTTTACTTTTAATCCGCTTGTCTTAGAATACCTCTGTTTAATACCTCTTTTTTAGGGTTTTCATATGTAGAATCCATTCCTGATGTTATTTTTTTAATATCAGGTCAATCATGTCAAAGGTCAGGTCAAGGTTAAAATTGACCTCTGGGAGAACAACAAATGGAAACAACTTGATGAACATTCATGGTTCACTATTCATGATTTTGTTTTGTGAAAAGTGTCATTAACATGTCACAAGAACTGGTATTCATAATAACATGAATGTAAAATGATATAATCTAATGTCAAATGTATCTTTTGCAACTACATCTGTATTCTCCAACCCACATCCTGTTCTACCTCATCCTTACAAGTATCCTCCTTATTAACATCACTCCTCATCTGTAGCTTGAACATATCATCAGTAACCATCTTCACCAGAGCAGTTACAGTACATCAGTGATGTACTTCTCACTCTCTGTGCCCTAAATTGATATTGCACCATGTCACATACTGTAGCTCTGACGGTGGGGTCACCCTTAGCAATGACAGGAACAAGAATATCCTAGATCTCCTATCCAAATTTTGTGACATCAAACGACTTGTCAGGTGGGGCTTGGTGGTCTGCCACTTTCCACAACATCACTTGTAAATAAATGAGCCCACATGTGGTGCAACAGGTTGGTCGGTGTTGGAGGAAGGGCCATTGACTTGTGGCACCCACCTCACCCAGCACATCAGGGTAGCCTGGGAAGTTCCCTGCCAGCAAAGTGTAGTGTGCTCTGATCTTGCCTTTGTCATACATATAAGACTGTCCCATCCCAATGCTCCATCTATACTTTACACTGTAGGTCCACCTGATACACCCCAATACACAGCATACAACAGGACAAGAACATCAGTGTAATCACTGAGCATGTGTATCACACCCTTTCCAGAGATGGCTGCATCAGGGATATAGGAACTCATGGTGATGTCTGCCTCATCATGACTAAATGCAGTATCTATCGTCAGCACTGAAGGTGTACAACATGCTCAACGGCTTCTGCTTAATGTTCTTACTCTTCATGATGACATCTCATGTGGGTAAAGGACATTACTATTCACAACAGCATGGGGGCAAATTAGCCAAGGATGGGATTGAAGAGATGATCTTTCTGTGTGTGAGGAATCCTACACCCCAATATTTTATGACCAAGACACACCAGTGCTTCAACTCTCCCTCTGTTTCTGCACATTTTGGGGAAGGCTTCAGTCCACTCCACTCACATGCATCATGACAGCATCTTTCCTGATCGTTATGGCAGTCTGCTCCCCAGACTGGTCAGCAGAGACAGTGATCCAGAATTCATCATGGTGCCGACAGACAAGGTCTAGCTTAGCCTCTATGCTATGGCATGGAGCACATGCATCTTCAGCAGGCACTGGGTTAGATATCAAGCACACTGCACATGGCCAGCATGGAAGAAGTGCTTCAGTCATGTGCTTCATGAGAGAAAAGGTGAAGTTAATGTCAATGTGTCTCCCTGCTCATTCAAACTGGTGGATGTGAAGTGTAGGAAGAAGTTGTCTACCCACTGTCAGCCAGTAGGATGGAGATGTGCAGTGTCCAGGTAGGCTACTGCTGTATCTGTTCAAATGTCTTTGGCCAAGTTGATAGAAACCACTTCAGAGTGCTGCTGATACACTCAGGACTGACCACTGAACTTGCCTGTCATGTTCTGCAACCACATGCATTTCCACTTCCAGTGCTGAACCTTGCATCAGTTTTGCAATGCAGCTGAAGAATGACTGTATAACATGCATCCCACCGGGATGCACAATTACATTATAGAGCTTATATACCTGCAAGGTGTCAACAAACGGCTCCATGTCAATTGTGAGGTGAATAGGGCCTGCTGTACATGTCAACCAGTGACCATATCTGCTGCCTGCTTGGACACCTGGTTGGACGATAAGGTGCGAGAGAGACCTTGACCTGACCTTTAGCACATAGGCCAAAGACTGACCAGCAAGTCAAAATATAACATTAGAAATAGATTCTACACCTATGAATGCCCCCCCCCCCCCCAGGTCCCCATATGAATCACGTTCACGAAGTTCACAGATTCCCTCACACAACTGCAATATTTTGTTGTTTTTAACATAATTTAGTACAATGGAACATCACCATGGGATGGACACCATCTTTGATTTGGCAATAAAAAATTAACTGATGGTAATTTCACTGATTCAGCCATATTTCTTGAACCCTAAGACCTAGTTTTAGACACCAAAACCACCTTTCTAGGTTGAACAGTATCATAAAGCCATTTAAGCTCCTGGCAGTCATATTGGACGCCATCTTGAAAATGATGGCTTTACGAGAAATATAATTTCCTAGATTTTTTTGTATGTTCTTAAGCATGCCTAGACGTACCAGAACCAATTGAAAAACCTTTTGTATATTTTTTTGGGGGGGGGTTAATAGTATGTTTTCATATATTGACCCATGTAATTTTCGCCTAGTGTTATAACATAAAATGCATGATAGCACCCATAAAGCTACCATTTGTGCAAGGCTATCACATATTTTCTAACTCTAGACATGCATACCTTGACAAAAATCACTATGAGCATTATTCCCCTCAGATGGTAATGACCAACCCCCCTGGCTCACGGACTTATGTGTGCTTTGGGTCCTACGTAAGACTGTATTGTCTGAATCTTCATTATAATCATTGGGGAAAGCCTCGCTTCTGTTCAGTTCGATCAGATGTAGGGTCTGTCGACTGTGTACACACACACACACACATCCAACCTACACAGTTCATGCACCTAGAACGTGCACACAATCCACATTGAAATGTGATTATCCTAATACTTTATAAATAAATAAATAGGCGGGACCCTTTTTGTTCAGTGGGTTTTTTGTTCAAAGGGGTTAGGTGTAGGAGTGTCGTGAAGGGCTCAGCGCAGGTGGTGGGTCTTTACAAAACACTGATGAATTGAAATGGCATTAGCCTAATACTTCACAAATAAATACATCGGCTGGACCCCTTTTTTGTTCAGCGTCTGAAGTTCAGGGTCAGGCTCTGGAACAGTGGCTATAAGTCCGCCCAATTTTATAGAGGACCCTCATGACCTTTTGGGTCCCTGGGCCTAGTGGGCCCGACAGGCCCGTTCAGGGATCCAGCTCTGCTGATGAGACTGCTGCTCTCTGGCCCCTGGTGAGAGACGCTGACTCCCAGGTCCTCTGACACAATTGTAATGATTTTATTCTCTAGGTCATTCAAAGTCTGGTCAGATGATGTGGATGAGAGAAGTTCATAGGAAAACACAAGGTGATGTCTCAGTTAAAGCAGCATAGTAGAGGAGCGATCGATCGGGAGCACATTGAGTCTCAAACAAGCGTCCAAGTCAACATGTTCTAATTCATTGAAAGACAAGCAGTCACATATATACATTGACAGAATTAGTGTTGGACAGCCCACCGAGGCGGTCTCGTATGGGCGTAGCTATTACACAAATAAATTATGCCTATATGTGTAAGTGAGTGAAGTGCAAAAGTTCATCAGGTGAGATAAGCGAAGACATCGGCAGGGCCCCTTTGCCACATCCTGGATTGTCAGACAGATGTGCTGACGGGAGGGTGTGCTGTGGCTAACAGGGACCCGATGTTGAGCAACATCAGCAGGCTTTCACCACGGGTGCAATCTGGCCTCCCTCACGGGGCGCTATAGCCTCCCCGATTTACAGGAAGTCTTGTAGATGTATTCTGTAGATAACTGTCATTTCTAACATGTAAACAGTTCTAGGCTAGCGTTTTACCAAGAAACGTTAGGGTGACAAAGGGGACAGGAAATAAGGTTAAGAAGCACTGCACCTCAGCACTTCCATCCAGGACAGGTTGCACCCCTAACATAAAGAAAGCCAATTACTTTTTCATTATGTCAGTGATGTGAAACTGCATACGAGGAGTTAGGTAAAGAAAAGTTAGGTAGAGGAAAGAGCATTGTATAATATTCACAACAACAATGCACACACATACCACCAGACATTTGCAATTTCCAAATGTATGAAGGGAGAAGGTGAACGGGTGTGCAATTCTGCATGCATGTATTAGCTATGCAATATTATTTTTAATAATAATAATGTGTGTGTGTGTGTGTGTGTGTGTGTGTGTGTGTGTGTGTGTGTGTGTGTGTGTGTGTGTGTGTGTGTGTGTACATGTAGTGTATACATATAAGTTCAGATAAACCTATAAGTAATTAAAGTGTAGTGTGTAAGATTTTCCATTTCAGAGACATGGTGAAGCTACAGGAAGACGTGGTGAATAACAGCTTCATGTCAGCAAGTGACGAAACTGTGACGTTGCAGGGAAACCACATGATGTACAGTACCTAATGATCATCTACTGATGAAGAGGAGAGATAAGTTGTTGAAAATAAAAAAAACAGAAGTGCCTATAAGACACTGATGGAGAGGAGAGATAACGTGTAAAAAAAAAAAACGTTGGTACAAACAGACTGGACATAAAATACAATGGAATGTAGTAATTAAAACAGGTCATACAGGTAAACCTTATAGATATTGACCCGTGGGACACATTAAGTGAAGGTGGGGGCCGCTAGTTGCCCATATATCGGTTAAAGGAGTTAGGTGTAAAGGGGTTAATATTAGGTGTAAAGGGGTTAATATTAGGTGTAAAGGGGTAAGGTGTAGGAGTGTGGTGAAGGGCTCAGGGCAGGTGGTGGGTCTTGCTCTGTACCAGGGGTTAGACAGCAGGGCAGTGAGCTAGCAGCTAGCATGGTAGCAGAGTAGACAGCTAGCATGATAGCAGACAGCTAGCTGATTGGCAGTGTGCCAGGGGTTGGTGAGTCTGCAGCATTGTGGTTGTGGGCTGGCTCGTATGCTCTCAGTCACTGATTCTACAGAGAGATAAAGTTGATGAGAGAACAGGTCAGGGGTTAAAAAAAATAATATCACGGACCCCAAAATTGACTTTCATTAGGCAATGGAACCCCATCACACTGATGTGAAAATATGTGTTGGTTTGAATTAAATTGGAATTTAAAAAAAAACACTACCCCCCAAAAAACTGAGCACATCATTCATCAGCCCTGTTTTGGCCCAACGCAACGTGGCCCAAACATCACATTGATTTAAACATTTAACTTTTTGTTTTAAAAGCCCTTAATGGCCTAGCTCCACAATACATTTCTGAAGTGCTGACTCTTCTTCCTGCCCCCAGGACAGGTAGGCCTAGTAGTAGTATTATTATATCTTTCAATATGGCAACGTTGTTTTCTTGGTAAAACGTTAAACAACAGTGCCCTCTCCTGGTGGAACTACATTTCCCTGTAGATTTCCCTATGCATGTTATTGATTGATTGATGTACTTTTATTTGGTAAGACATGAGAATAACAGTACATGGAAGTACAAATTCACGATACAAGGTCTACTAAACTGGAAGACTCATTAAGCACTGAGCTTGTTTAAGATGAGAACCCCATGCACACAAATCATGATGACATATAAGAGACAGACAGATATAACACTACTATACAGAATGTCATACAATCAGCTTACTGGTTACTGGTATGAAGAGTGAAAAAAATATATACAAAAGAAGAAAATGAAAAGGGGGGGGGGTAGGGGGGGTAGGTTAAGACTTAGACAGGGGCCATTTTCGAATTGCAGCCTCCTGAAGGTGTATCTTTACGGCAGTTTTGAAAGTGAGTAGGGTTTTACACTCCTTTACTCCTTTTGGTAGGGCATTCCACATTTTTGATGAATAGCATGAGAACGAGTTCATTCCCTTAGTTGAGCCAAATCTGGGTTGAACATGATTTGTGGAGCTGCCTCTGGTGTTATGATCATGGACTTCATTAACATTTTGGAAGTATTTTGACAAATACAGGGGGATCCCAATGTTGTGGTGTATCTTGAAGACCAGGCCCATAGTTACATAATGTCCTTCCTTTTTGGACTCATGGGCGTTGTTGTGGTGTATTGTTGTTTGTTCCTCTGCTCATTTTTCACAATATACAGTATTATAATCCTGTTCTGGAATCTGTAGCCTACATACTGAGTGACCTCCTATGAATGTGTAGGAATTGATTTGAATCAATTTGACTTACAGTGGTTGATTAAACTTAAAGGGATAGTTCACCCCCAAAATGACTTTTTTCCTATAGATTACACACCCCATGGAGCCTTGAATTCATAAAGATTTCATTTGTTTTCGTCGCATTCATAAGCCAATAATTAATGACCGATGGAAAGATGCTAATGTCTCTGGCATTAGCATCTTTCCGCCGGTCATCAAACATTGTTAATGTTATATGAATGATGGTGCAAGGGAGGTTGATTACTTGCCTTAGTTGCCTGCAATGTGTATGTGTGTCACCAACTTTCGCCACTAACACTTTATCCATTGCAGACAGACAGTCACTGTGCTTGTATAATATCCACGACCCATAGTTCTGGTTTTGACGGGTTTTATTATCGTCAAGTGGGTCCATATTCTATCACTTCGGGACCCCGGTTCTGTTTATCATTATACCTAATTAAGCGAACCTCCCGTACGCAGCACTGATTAGGAGGAGATGCAGCTGTGTAAAGCTTCATTTGTGCTTCGCGGTATGGCGGTGTTGTTGCGTATCGAAAATAGCAGACATTGATTGATTGATTGATGTAGTTTATTTAGTAAGACATGAGAATAGTACATGACAGTACATAACAGTACATGGAAGTACAAATTCACAATACAAGGTCTACTAAACTGGAACTCTCATTAAGCACTAAGCTTGTTTAAAGGAGAATACCGGACAAATTAAGTGTTGTCTTTGATGTCTCGTTACTCACCTACCGACGTGAAAAGTGGCGTTCTTTTTTCCATAGATTCCCCTGTCGTCATTTTTTAAACCCCCTCCGTTGTCATAATGGGAGCGCGTGGGTTATGGAGATTCGTCTATTATAACCGATGCAAAGTTGTTTTTTTCTCTACTGCTAGTCATTGTGGAGTCTCATGATAGTCAAACATGCGCTGAAACTTCCTGCGAGCCCACCGTTAATGGCGAACGACTTAACACTGGTTGCTTGTTTCCAGAACCTGGCAACACCAGTTGCCAGGTTCTGGAAAGAAACAAGCATCCATCCCATTATGACAACGGAGGGGGTTTAAAAAATGACGACAGGGGAATCTATGGAAAAAAAGAACGCCACTTTTCACGTCGGTAGGTGAGTAACGAGACATCAAAGACAACACTTAATTTGTCCGGTATTCTCCTTTAAGATGAGAACCCCATGCACACAAATCATGATGAAATATAAGAACAAACATACAAGCGTGATGACTCCATGTTCCCCAGAACTCTGAACAAAGTCCTCCAGGTGTTGAGGAAGTGATTTAGCAGGTTTGCACTGGAACCCTGCCATATACAGTAGATAACATTAGGCATGGTGGGGCGAGGCAACTCAAACACAAAATCAATTCTCATCAGCCCACTGCTGCTTGCAACACGGAGTAGAAATCTACCTCGGAACCAAAGTATTTATCTAACAGACCTACATAATGTGGTATAACATAATTTGCAATCTGGCGACAGCTATAACACACATCACTGCATACTGTATAATAAGGTTGGTTGGCCCTCCCTTGCGCCTAGGAGAGATCAGCAAAAAAAAATTAAATTAAAGTTTTAATTGGGAGTTTACCCTCTTATTTAAATTCTCCTATCTGAGTTTGGAAAGTCTGCTTTCAAGTTTTGTGACCCAGCCCCCACATACCTGGAACACCTTACAGGGTTTGCTTAAGTACAGCTCTCTTGTTGTTCCCCTATAGGTCACTTTCAGTTGGATCAATTTCTCTATTTGCAATCTAAATTGCACCTGTTTTAATTACATTACATTAAAAACATTTATTTTTATATTGTTTGTGCTTTTCTCAGACTTGTAATCTCGGCACCACTGGAAAAGAGGCTCTAAGCCTTGATTATAAGTTAAGCATTTTCATAATTTTCATAAAATAATATATTGAAATGTTTAAATCTTCCACATTTAGTCCGATTTAATTTTTCTTCTAAAACATACCCTGAAACATATACACTTGATAGAAGCAGCACATATAATCACAATAAGAAATGCCACTGTTAGTAAAAACAACATTACGTCTACAGAGTGGTAAGAGTACCAGGGCATTTTGTAGGAGTCTGTGCGGAGGTGAGCAGCACCTTTGTGTCTCATAACAAACTCTATCCAGAAGATGGCGCTGTCCAGCGGTTTCATTGGTGTGTCTCTGTGAAGCCTGGAGAGTCTCTGCATGTTCAACCTGTAGGAAGGCTCATGGAGGACCTCCTGCAGGATATTCCCAAAAAGGTTCTGATCTAACATGGAAATATCCACAACCTTTGCCACGCCCTTTGCTTTCATCCTGGCGAGGTTGTCTGCTTGGTCAAACACGATCGGAACACCTACAATTGGAGTGCCATGATATATAGCTTCATAAATACCATTTGTTCCCCCATGTGATATAAACACTTTGGTCTTTGCATGTCCTAACAGGTCATTCTGCGGCATCCAGTCAACCAGTAAAGTGTTGTTGCCCAGAGTAGCTGGCCTGTCACCTTTATGCCTCCAGATGACTTTCTGAGGGAGTTGGGCAAAAGCTGCAGCTATCTCATCTGCTAAGTCATGGGGAAGTTCTCCAACTAGAGTCCCCAAAGACATGATGATGACTCCATGTTCCCCAGAACTCTGGACAAAGTCCTCCAGGTCTTGAGGAAGTGGTTGAGCAGGTTTACACTGGAACCCACCCATATAGATAACATTAGGCATGGTGGGGCGAGGGAACTCAAACACAAAGTCAACTCTCATCAGCCACAGGTCTGCGGCTTGAAACAGGGAGAAGTAGTCTACATCGGGACCAAAGTAGCGGCCACATAATGTAGAATAATGCGCCCCCACGACCTGTTTGTATAAATACATTCTCATTGCATAAACAAAGACATTCTTTACTCGTCCGAAAAAAGTCATGTTATCTGTTAATTCTGAAACTGGAAATGGCACATATGAAAGTGGGGAGGGGGCGATCGCAAAATGGGCTTCTCCGTGAACAGTCCATCTGACATTGAACACTAGTGGCAGTTTTAAGAAGTGTGCCAGGATCACTCCTCCCCCATTAGCAGGGTCAGTCAAAACCATGTCATATTTGACGTCTCTAAGGGACTGCATGAACTCCTTGTTCTCTAACATTTTCACCACCATCTCGCAGACTTTCCTGTGCATTCCTGAAAACTTTTCTTTTAACTCCATGTCCAAAGCGAGACGCGTCCAAGCTGACCCAGCCCCTCTCTTTATCCGAATAACTTCAGAGATGAAAGAACGAAAGAAATTCTCGTCAGCACCCCCACTAGCATCCACGGTAATTGAACTGTAGAAGGGAGAGGTCTCGCTGATGTACCAGCTGTCTGACGCTCGCACTACCGTCACACTGTGGCCCCTTGAATGCAACTCCTTAACGAGCACCTTCATGTTCACCCAGTGGCTGCCGTCATGCGGGAAAACCAGGACTTTCCCACCATAGGCAACTGGGTGGGTGAAGGTAAAAAACAATATGATGGGAGCAAACACGAAAAACGATTTCTTCTTACAAGCATGTAGTAGCATGTTGGTCAATCCGGAGGTTAGTCCTACCATGTGCTCTCACTGCAGATTTCAATGGAATTTCTGTATTGGGGTTCAGATAAATCAAGAAAATTAGTTATGTTTTGTTCAACAAGATCGTTTCCACACATCATGAGATCAACACACTTAAAAACAACAAAAAAAATATAATTGAACCACACACACTTTTTAACCCATTCAATCCGGGAACGCATCTCTGTCATTTTAGATTTCTTTGGCTATTCAAAAATAGCAGATATACAAGCTCATAGCGCGGCACTCGGTGCCGCGCTATGAGCTTGTAGATCTGCTATTTTTGAAAAACAATCGTGAAAATGTGTGCAAATCTTTGAATGCACATATATTTTAAGCGAATATTTGTTTCTCAAATCTTTGCTTCTGGGGGGGTCCCTGGAACAAAATATTTAACAAATGTATAAAAAATACATTTTCAAAGATTTGCACACATTTTCAAGATTTTTCAAAAATAGCAGATCTACAAGCTCATAGCGCGGCACTGGGTGCCGCACTATGAGCTTGTATATCTGCTATTTTTGAATATGACAGCGATGCGTTCCCAGATCGAATGGGTTAATGTCATGTGTGGCAATTTGTGTGCGTTTGACAAACTGTACAGTAGGAGTAGTAGCAAAAAGTGTTTTGAAGAAAATTGGCAGAACAACCGGGGCCTATATGGGGAGTTTCATTATGAACCAAGGAATCCAGGGAAACAGTTTGTGTTCCGGACTTGTAGGCCAAAACATGAGGTTGGCAGTTATAGAATAGTGCCACCGTGATGCCAAAGAATGCTGACCATTCAGGGTAGTCGTTTTCAAGATTAGCCACGGACCCACCCACAGACAAACAAATGGACTGACAGACAGAAATGGCCAAAACATGAACTCTGGCCCTGCCTTCAGGGAGGGCGGAGAGAAGTATGTCCTAACTTGACAACTGCAGCATGTTGCAACACTTCCCTGTTGTGTTCTGCAATTTAAGAGCCTATATCAAATTACAGGGCAACACCCTATTCAACAAGAGATAATAATTGTAGTGGAGTAAAAGTATAATATTTGCAGAGATGTAGTGGAGTAGAAGTAAAAGTACTCCAGTAAAGTAAAACTACCTCAAAATTAGACTTAAGTACAGTACTTGAGTAAATGTACTTAGTTACTTTACAACACTGGGTAGTGATAGAAGGACCATGATGCCAAAAACAAAGAACTAATTATAACAAAACCCAAGCTGAGTAAACCTCTCTAAAAAACAGACAATTAAACAAACAAAAGGCTATAACTATGCACACATACAGTGAGTAGCAATCAGTCACAGACCACTGCAGGACTTAGCTGTAAACATTTTACTTAATTGTCAGAAATTGTCACTTATTACTCATCCAGTAGGCTGTTCAGGAGGCTGCAATTCCAAACTGGCCCCTGTCAAAGTCTTAACCTACCCCCCCACCCCCCCCTCCCCTCCTCCTAAAACTGTCTATTGTACATATTTCTTGTTTTTCATACCAGTAACCTGTAAGCTGATAGTATGACGTTCTGCATAGTAGTGTATATTTGCATGTCTTCTTAAATGTCATCATGATTTGAGTGCACAGGGATCTCATTTTAAATAAGCCAAGCCAATTGTACTTCCATGTACTTTTACCATGTCTTTCTAAATAAAGTATTCAATCAATCAATCAATCAAAGAAGTACAAGCAGTTCAAGTTACACATCCTATACACACAGTCCCACTTACCTAGTCTGTAACAAGATGTGCTCGGGTGTGGAGGCACAGAACAAAGTTTCAGCCTAAAATGTAGATAGCAAAAGAGAGAGCACCAGGAGAGCAGTTCCACTGTGAATGTAGAGTGAGGAGGAGCTGAGTGTCTAAAGATGGATGATGGATGCAAAGACCAATCACAGTAAGGAGTAGCAGTACTAAAGAGCCAATCAAGGGAAACAGAAGAGTAAACAGAGAAAGACAGGGAGGGCAGGCAAAATAAGAAATGTGTCACACACTTCGTATGGTGCACATTATGGCATGTCCCATGAGTACAGGACCACAATGCAAACAAGCCCTCAGGACTTTTTGTGTTTTGTGCAAAATGTGTGCCACTCCTCACTGTTTTGTGCAAAAGTTGTGCCACTCCTCAAAACTGTTTCTGTCACAGGACTCTCCAGGCCATGTGATGGTGTGGGGTTCCTTTTTTTTGTCCACTTGGTGGCAGCATTGTCACATCCTGTGGGCTTGTGTGGCTTTCTCTCTGGCATGCTGTATCCATGGCAATGGCAACAGGAACATGGTCAACAGCAGTAGCCTGGGACCAGACGAATCTGCTAGTGCAAAAAAAAATTGCCCTCTGCGATTCAGTGATATAGTCTGGCTACGGGAGGCTACAACAGCAGTGCTCCTGTTGATGGGAAACTGTCTTGTCCATTCCATTCTGCAGATGGAATGAACACAATGTGTTCAACGAAGTGTTTCTCAAACCTTTTCACGTGAAATCAAAAGCGATTTTTGTTGTTTAAAATGTTCAAAAGTATGTCAAATTGTTCACAATTTAAGATTTTTGGTATTCTTTCGAAAATAACTGAAGTAAAAAAAATTGAGGTTAAGTGGTTAAACTGATTTTGACCCCACTTTGAGAACCACTGAGGTAAAGATGGAAGGAACATGTCCTAAGTTATGGCAGCAGAGCAGCTGCTCAAAATGTGGAATAGACAACAGATTATTTTTTATGTATTATGTGTATATCTTCTACTTCTTTTGCACATTTGACACACTGCTGCTGAAGATATAAGATGTAATGCCTCTGCTCTTGCATTTGTTTCATATATTATATATTGTACACCACCTGAAATGGCTTTCCACTGCCATAATATCTGGATGTATTTCCTATTGAAACAGGGACCAGGTGCTTCCTCAGTCAAAAGTTGAATGGCACAAGAAATGTGGCGCTGACTGCTCCAGTGGTTTGCAAGGTTAGCTCCAGACAAACAGACAGACACACTCAGACAAAACCTTCATAGAAGGCTAGCCTCCTACAAAGCCATGCCATAAAAACAAAGAAAGACAAAATATGAATAAATGCTATTTTGCTGTTGAAAAGGCCTGACACAGAACTAGGGCTGGGCGATATGACTTCAAATCAATATCACAATTGTTTCAAACGTTTGCCTAAATTATGATTTACTTAAGGATGAACGATCATTGTGAGCTTGTAGATCTGCTATTTTCACAATTTTTGCATGTCACCATTATATAATAGTACGAAGTATAATACAAGGTTAAGTGGTAAATCAGACTAATCGATTTAGTCTATTATTAAAATATCGAATCTTCGTGTCGGTTTGTTGATATAAGAAAAAACGAAACCTTGCTTCTCAATTATTTGATTATAAGTTGTATTGGTTTCTATATATTATGTTTGGTTAATTGTCCTGCCCTACACAGAACTTCATATTTGGGCATAGCTGTCATCATAGTGACTTCATAGTGATGATGTGAGCGTCAGTGCTGCTCAGCTTAAAACCGGCCTTCACACCAAACATCTGGTGCAGAATCAAGGTGTCTGGTGTTGTTTTGCATAGTAATACAATGGCGCCTTATAGATTTTTAGGCTTATTTCTTCTCGTCCTGGCAGTTGGAGCCCAGGCTCTCTCACCATCTCATTACCTGTCACTGTCGGATGTGGGGAGACTGCAAAACCGACTGAGTCAACCTTTCACAGACCTAGAATCGGCGTACTACTCTATTGTTGGTCTAGCCAAACTTGGAGTCTCTGTTCCTGATCAAAGTGAGGCATGCCAGTTCCTTAAGTCCCAGCTCGACCCTTTGAGTCTTGATTCTCTCTTCTTCGCTGCTGAGGCCAGTCAAGCCCTGTCGGGATGTGAGATTCCTGTGTTCGATGAAACCCACAACATCCTCTTGGCTGCAGTTAGTGATGACTCGACAGTGATTCAGATCCACCGCGCTGTGAGTGCGCTCAGCTCCCTGGGGCTTCCTCTGGCGTCTCAGAAAGCAGTTGGTGCCCTGGCAGGCCGCATCAACAAAGAGGACAATATAATGGCCAAAACAATAGCCCTGCAAACAGCAGCCCGCCTCTCACAGCAGGCAGAGCTTGGAGGAATACTGGAGGAGATTGAGGATCTGACGGCTCATTTGGATGATCTGGGTGGCGTCTACCTCCAGTTTGAAGAGGGACTGGAGGCAACTGCCCTGTTTGTGACTGCTGCTTATTCGCTGTCAGACCATGTAGATAAAGCGCCCCCTCTAAAGGAGGACCACGTCATCCAGCTGGTGAACTCCATCTTTAGCAAGAAGTCCTGGGACTCTCTGGCTGAGGCTTTCAGTGTGGCAAGTGCTGCTGCTGTCCTCTCTAACAACCGCTTCCATGTACCAGTTATTGTCACTGTCCAGGGCCCAGCTACAGTCTCACACAGCCAACCAACATTGCAGCTCCTTGTCACCAATGTCCTTTCTCAGCCCCTGGCCTCAGCCAATGTGCAGGTGGAATCTGCTTCTGCTGTGGCCTCCAAGAGTGTCATACTCAGCCAAGCACCTTTCACCCTCAGAGATGGTGTTTTTGAACTGAACTTCATGTCAAGCCAACCAGCCGGCGGATACTACCAGTTCACTGTCGCTGTGACTGGAGACGACCGATTGGTTGCCAATCATGTTGAGCTGAAAGTAAAGGTGTCCACCAAGGTGGCCATTAACAATGTTGACCTTTCTGTCGTGAATAAGGACCAGAGCATTGGCACATTGACCACCGGGGTGGACTATCCTAATAAAGCCAAGATCTACTTCACAGCAGACAGCTACCAGAACTTTGTCATGTTCTTCCAGCTGACTGACGTTAACACAGGAGTCAACCTCACCCCTCACCAGACCTTTGTGATGTTGCGTAATCAGAAAACCGGCCAAGAGGTTGTGTTTGTGGCTGAGCCAGACAGTAAGAAACTTTACAAACTTGAGCTGGACATAGCTGAGCGGAACGTCGAGTTTGATTTGAAGTCTGGCACCTACTCTCTCCATCTCATCGTTGGGGATGCGACCCTGGAGAATCCCATTTTGTGGAATGTGGCAGATGTTGATCTGAAGTTTCCCAGAGAGGAGGCCCTCACCATCATGCAGCCAAAGACCCTTTACATGCCCAAACCAGAAATACAACATCTGTTCAGGGAGCCGGAGAAGAAGGCTCCTAGGATAGTATCCAATACCTTCACTGCTCTCATCCTCTCTCCATTTCTACTGCTGCTCGTTCTGTGGTTTAAACTTGGGGCCAATGTTTCCAACTTCAGCTTCTCTCCCAGCTCTATTCTGTTCCATATATTACATTCAGCCATGCTGGGCCTAATGTACGTTTATTGGATGTACCTTAACATGTTCCAGACCCTTCTGGGTCTAGCTGTCATAGGCAGTCTTACGTTCCTTGCCGGGAACTGCATGCTTTCCCAGAAAGCAGTCAAGAATTAGGGCTACAGCAAAACTACAAAACTACAGTTTTGCTAAACACTAAACCCTACTCCCTGAACTGAATGAACCCATTTGTTGAATCAATCACTCTTGAAGAACTTTAAAGTCCCTGTTCATATGTCCCATGGTGTGGTTTAAAACCTCATCTCTTCAATAAATCCATAAAATCAATAAATGTCAGATATTTTTCTACCCAAATGCATCCACATTACCGGAAGCTGTACTGCACCTTTTTCTTTGCTCTATCTTTGACCACATTTAATATTCCATAATATCCTATGAATTTTGCAAACGTTTGATTGATCCACAACATTTTGGTAATCCAAGACTATGCACTCCAAACTCAATCACTGACTTGTGGACGCGATGCACAGGCATGTCATGTTAAGAGGCAGTGCTACTTTATTTTCGTCCAACGTCCCTGCATACTTCCTCGTTCATTTAGTGATTGGCATTAGTGTGTAACGTGACGACGCCACACCTCATCTGAGTTGCGCGCCCTGCATCAAACCTATTTTCAGTGAATGCTAGTCTGAAGACCAGAATTTAGTGGTAAAACTCGTTTTGATGATACACCTCATCGATGTATTGTGCTAATAAACTACCAGGATTTTCACAGGCAAGCTTTAAAAAAAACATGAACATAACAAAAAACATGATTTGGGGAGAGTGGGTCTTTAAACACTGTTCAGGTAGACAATTCGCAAATCTCATCCATTCATTTTGCAAAACTCTAAGCACACGCACTGTGATCCCCTTGATAAACACAGGCGGCACAATGTAAAGGTAGAGTGAGTGATCTTTTTTTCTTCTTTTTTTTAACAGAAAAGTTTCTGTTACTGCGTTTGGGCCCCCGCTTGGTCTTCTACACACCAGTCACCTTTGTAGTTGTGCTAAAGACTTGCTTTAAGTTTTTCCTTTTTGTTAAAATAAGTGTTAAATAGCTCTATAATGTGATAGTAATCATTGATATAGAGTGTACACAGGGTTCTCCCCGTCTCTCCAGCTCTTTAGTAAACAGAAAATGCATTTTCAGGTCAGGAAACCAATACTTTCCAATAATGAGAGAGAACTCATGCAGGATATAGGATAAACATGTGAAGTTGGAGGTGATGACACAAAGAAGTGAGCAGACAGAACTGGAACACTATAGAACTGAACCTGATGAATGTGGGTACTCTCTCCTGATTTGCTGAAATTGGCATCCCACCTGGTATCTTTCCACACAGCATCACCCTTTAACAGGCAGGAGCCATTGTCATTTATCTTGAATGGGCCGGTAAAGTTCCTTTTTGGCCTCATAATCTTTACCAGGCTAATAACAGTAATAACAAGAGAATCTGAGCGATATGAATGTCATAACATTTATTAATTTGTGAATAATGTGAATAAAAATGCATAGGAAATTATAGATTATTTCTGTCAAGGGCCGGAAAATATGTTGTCAACATAATGAGTTCATCTTTCCTTTCCTCTCATCTTCATATTCCTCTTCGTAACACCTGGAATTACAATGTGACACAGTCTAAGTCCCCCGAAAATGAACAGGGACAATGATGCTGGCCCACTTGTAGATGACAGGAATGAAGAGCAGCGCAGAGCCCAGGATTGAAACGATAAGGAAGGCCCACAGGAACACTCGATCCAGAACCTGTGCCACAAACTTCCAGTCTTGCACCACCTGTGAAAACAAGCAAAAGAACACATACATTATCTTTTGCAGAGAAAGACATGGTTTTAAAGTCATTCTGTGTAACATCCATTTTAGCAGACTTTTTGGTGAAACCTCTGTTAGAACTGCGATTTCCAGACATCAGTTCAGAAAACAACAACACGGAAAGGTCATTTCGAAACGAATGCTGCAGGTTCCTAGCACCACAGATATTTTGGAAAGCAACATTTTCAGAAACTGTATATATTAACTTAACCATAAATACATTTCTTTTCAGGAGACCTGGTTCTGCCAGACCCGGAATAAGTACTAAGATCAGAGCACTACGTCACGGCTAAGCCGGACTTCACATGACGTGTCAGCCTGTGTCTATGCCCATGTATGGACGAAAGGGGGACAGACTTTTATAAGCCGGACTTCACATGACGTGTCAGCCTGTGTATGCCCATGTATGGACGAAAGGGGGACAGACTTTTATGGCTGGGGCCTAAGGGCAAAGGGGGCATGCCCATGTATGGAGAAAACAGGTACAAATATGCCCATGTATGGACGAAAGGGGGACAGACTTTTATGGCTGGGGCCTAAGGGCAAAGGGGGCATGCCCATGTATGGAGAAAACAGGTACAAATATGCCCATGTATGGACGAAAGGGGGACAGACTTTTCTGGCTGGGGCCTAAGGGCAAAGGGGGCATGCCCATGTATGGAGAAAACAGGTACAAAGCCTCATGTAGGCCGACCCCTTGGGTCTGGCAATAAGGTTTAGAGAAGTCGTAAAAAAAAAAAAAAATACAAAAAGTTACACAATATTACTTTGAAGCCATATAAAGCCCATACTGTAGATATGTGTAGAGGTGACTGAATGAAGTTGATGTAAAGCTGGGTGCAGTGCCTACATTTACAATGGGGCAGGTTTACAGCCTGTCACATGTCAACCCAATAAAACCGGGAGAGCATCCATGTCATTTTAGATTTAGTGTTGGCTATGAAAAAAATAGCAGAAGTACAAGCTCACAGTGCGTCCCTTTGTGCCGCGGTACAAGCTTGTTCATCTGCTATTTTTGAACATTTTTGAAAATTCTTGAAAGTGTTAGAAAATGTTTTAATAACTTTGGGGGTCCTTGGCACGAAAAAGTTTGAGAACTACTGAAGGCATTTTGTAGAATCGGCCTCAGGTCTCAAAGGGTTAAGACAGATTTCCCAATGAATGCATTCACTCAGCAGTCCACGCTGCAGATTTCAACAAGCCGAGGGGAAATCAGGCCAGATTTACAGCCAGGGAAATTTGCAGCTTTGAGCTTTTGCCCAGGATTGATATACAGAAACAACACCTCAAAACATTTCAGAACATTTTAGCATTTTTTGGTTAATAACTAGAAAGGGGTGTTCAGTGGAGCGCATATCTCCGCCAGGCCAGGTGGCCTATAACCAGGCTGTGTAGAGGGAGAATGCAACATTATAATTGTATTATGCCAGTCAGGAGCCGTGTGGAAGTTCATATTTGGGCAGCAAGACTCCATAGATAGCCCAGCGGGATGCTCATCCCATAGCATCTGACACACACGCACAGAATACTAATAAACTGGGGATTGAATTCTTTGACCTGCAGGCATTCAATACTGATCGTTCCAGTGGTTTACAAGATTACCCACGCACACACGTACGCACACGCGCGCGCACGCACACACACACACACACACACACACACACACACACACACACACACACACACACACACACACACACACACACACACACACACACACACACACACACACACACACACAGATTAAACAATCTCCCTGGGCATTGATAACAGCAGGACAAAAAATATTTCATACTGGCACTAAGTACTGTGGATACAGGCCAATACATTACATTACAAGTCCAGGACCCTTACCTCTCTGACCTCATTCTCCTTGACCACATGCATAGCGATGTAGCGAATAGAGTCCAGTGCTGCCTGTAGGTTGTGCCGAGTGGCGGGAGGAGGGGTGGATTCCAGCGGTGAGCCTTTAGCACCACCTGATCTCGCAAAGACCCCTATTCCCCCTTTGCCCACCTCGACAGCTTCGTGGGTGGCATACCTGTAGCGGTCCACATGGCTGCGCATGCATAGAAGCTTGGGCAGTCGATGCAGGAAGATCTTCCTGACCCACGGGGCCATGTCGTGGTGCGTGGAGGAGGAACGGTGGTGAATGTTGATCGCAAAGACGGTGATGACGATGGAGAGGGTGACGAAGATCATGGTGAAGACCAGGTACTCCCCGATGAGCGGGATGACCTTGGACGAGGAGGGTATGATCTCCTCGATGACCAAGAGGAAGACGGTGAGTGACACCAGCACCGACGTACACAGCGAGATCTTCTCGCCGCCATTAGAGGGCAAATAGAAGACCAAGATGGTGAGGAAGGACAGGCCAATGCAGGGGATGATGAGGAACAGGGTGTAAAAGAGGGGCAGCCTACGGATGATAAAGGAATAGGTGATGGTGGGATAGAAGGAGCTTTCGTCTGTCCTCACACCACGACTGCCTGTGGCCTTCATGATCTCCCATTCACCGCTGTCAAAATAGTCCCGCTTGTCCACGTGGAAGTCTTCCAAGAGGATGTCCACCTGTTGCACAGAGAACAGAACACCATCAACCAGAGGATCATTATGTATTGTGGTTATTGGCAGAACACAGCAGGAACATTTTTCTTATATTGAGTTGTCCACTTAGAATAAATTATGTAACCAATGTCTCAACTCTCTCGAATAGTCTCAATGGGTCTAATCTAAAAAAATTATAAAGTAATTAGGCTACAAAAATAATGAAAGGACCATACCAGCCTTTTTTTTAAACTTTATTAGTCCCTCTTACTTTGATAGGATTAGGTTCCTCAAAAAAATGCTTCAATTATTGACATAATCAGCCTATAGTTGCTAATGAAGACTGATGCCTCTAAAAACACGTTAAACACCTCAAAAGGACACAAAACCTACAACACTTCATCATGCTATTTTGATGTTGGTGTTCTCACTTGTCCCACACGTCAAAGAGGCAGGTATGCTCCTTTTTTATTTATATTTTCTTCCAATTAATCCATGTGGTGTATTTCAGTCCACATACTGGTTCTCAGCTCTCAGATGTTTGGAAAATCCTGATGAAGAACGTTTTAGATCGAAATGTTAAAAGCAATACTTAAAAACTAAAGTGAAACTGAGAACCGGTGTGCAGACTTAAGTATTTTTTGCTGTTGATCTGTCGCTTGTCCATGGACCGAAGATTGGATGTGCATGCATCTCCTTTGTACAGTATTTCATAGATAGAACAGGTGTCAGTAATGACTTGGAGTACATTATACAATGGTAACAACCTGTGAGCCATCGTAGGTCCAGGAGCCAAACTTCATTGAGCAGTTCTGGAGGTCAAAGGGGAAGAAGGTGACATCGATGGTGCAGGCTGACTTGTAATTGGCCGGTGGTGTCCATGTTATGGTACCATCATATCTCACCACAGCCTTGGTGACGGTACCCTCAAAACGGCCATCGGAACTATATGGGAATAAATATTAGTTTTTTAATCTACAATACTAAAGCATTGGGTATATGGTTTTAGCTGCAAGATCACATACTGTATAAGATCAAACAATTTAACAAGTTAGCTGCAGTAGATTATTTAGATTCAAACTAAGCAATAGGGTTGTAGCACTCGAGACCGGCTTTTTGATTTACTCGGTCTTGTCTCGTCTCGCCCATAATTTGACTCGGTCTTGTCTCGGTCTCGCCCATAATTTCACTCGGTCTTGACTCGGACTCGGACTAAGGGACTCGGGACTCTGCCCCCACCGAGTCCACTCGAGTCCAAGACCAAGTCACTACAATGCAATGAAATAATTTTATTATACCCATATTATGAGGAGCCTATTCACATTAACATTCTAAGAGAGCTGTCTCACTGGCGCTTATGGACAGCTGTCTTGGAGCGCATCATCTCGTGGTTGACAGCGCAGCAGCAGCAGCAGAACACACTCTGCCATGTCCCTCTAGTTTATATTATTTTTAAATTATTTCCATTAACAGCGCAAGCTTTCCAGGTGTTTATTTATTTATTTATTGTGTGTTCACTGTGTAGCCTGTGGTTGTTTTAATAAACGAGATTCTCTAAAGATGATTAGAGACGGCTTTCAGTAAGGTTTCCTTGCGCACATTATTGATTGCCAGTGGCTGACAGCGCGTGTGCGCATCTAATCACAAAACCCGAGGCTTGATCAACAGAAAAATATAGATTAATACATTTGACAAAATACAGCGAAATCCCAAAATTATTAGTCTTAATATCCAGTAAGCAATAGAAATGAACTGCAAACAAATTCAAAGTTATAGGCTATCAATATCACACAAAAGTAAAGAGAAGCTGTGATCTCACCTCACAAACAAATGGACAAGAAATAAATAATCCTTTTGCAAACAACATCCATGTTCTGTTTGTTTGTCAACAATGATCTAAATGGAAAGTTTATTTCAGCTATGTGACAGTTTGACATAGTTTGAGGATTTTTTGCTGTGCAGTACAGTCCTTGTTTAAGTTCATTGCCTTCACCTGTTGTTCTGCTGTGCGCAACAGGGCATATCTCCACCAGGCCAGGTTTACCTACCCAGGCCATGAAATTCATAGGCAGTCATCGTAGCCAATTAGAATGAAATATGCTAAAACTGACTCATGTACTGATACAGAACCGTCGCTGTTGGGTGGAAACCTTGTATGTTCCTTTTTTTTATTATTATTTAAAAACTGGTGAAAATAGCCAATCTACAAGCTTCAGTTATTAATAATTAAGAAATATTATATTTTAAATAGTGCAAAATCAACTAAAGTCATTGTTAGTGCAAGTTCAATCACATTTAATTTGAATGAAAATAATTTGTGTGGAAAATACATAAAATCTGTGAATCTAATGTGATTCATATGACCCCTACTTCAGTCAGTGAAGTCCAGGGCTGAATGTGACAAATATTGAGACCAATATAACTTAGTACAAATATTGGTCATTTGCCAATATGGGTTATATTACACAGATAGTTATACCATTCTTTTACTATATTAAAATAAAATCATCCTTAACCTTCAAATTAAATTCATTATGTCGTGGACTTTAAAAAAAATGCCCTGGCATTTGGCCATTGTGCCCTAGAAAATGACAAAAGGCCAAGTGGCCTTGCCCCTGGCCTAAAATGATGAAATTCCAGGCCTGGTCACAATGCGTCATGGGACGCATTGTGAGCTTGTAGATCTGCTTTTAAAAAAATATATATATAACTACTGTAGCCTGTTATTATGACGTTTACATATTTTAAAACTGAAGATGCAAACGCATATTGAATGACAGTGCGTTTAAATCGAATGTCTCACCAGTGTTTGAAACACTGATTCATTGCTGGGGTGTGAGACTTGGTTGGTCAATAACTTTACCATTCACATGTAATTCAGTCATTAAAGTAGCACATATCGATGTGCTATGTAATGATGGCTCCTTGTCATTAAAGGGGAGTAGTTTTCATTGTTCTGTCTGTAAGGAACATTAATGTGTAATGATGATAATGGCTCATTGGTCAATTTGGTCATTGTTGTTTGGTCTAGGTTTACCATTGAGATGTAATTAATTCAGTAAAAATAACTAAATAGCTAATTGCTCTGCCATTCATTAAAAGATGCAAAGAATTTTTTAAATGTCAAAATAAAAACAAAACAAAACTAGAAAAAGTGCTCCTCGGAGCACAGGTCTCCGCCAGGTCAGGTAGGTTATTGTTGCTTCCTGGTGGCACTATAACAGGCCAATGTGAAAAGGGCGGCATTTCTTCCTCTCTAGTGGGAATGTGTGTGGAAAATTTCACGGAAATCGCATGCTGCGTTCATGATTTGAGGCATTTTGTTCCAAACTGATCTATCCTGCAAACTTTGGAAGCTAATGTTAGCAAATTAGGATGCAATATGAAATATCGGACACATCCGTCTTGATCACATGACTATAGAGATACTGTGTACTGATTTGCGTGATTTTTGGATAGAATCTGAAGGAGTAATAGCAACAAATTTGTTTTACAAAAGTCAGCCTCCTGGTGGCGCTCTAACAGGCAGATGTGAAAAATGCAGGGCAAGGGTTTTTCCTTGGCCTCTAGGGAGTGTGCAAAGTTTCCTGTGGCCTGTCATAGCGCCACCATGAGGCTGATTTGAACATTTTCTATAAAAAAAAAAAAAAAAAGAAAAAAAAAATCTGGTCTCGGTCTCGACTCGGTCTCGCCTCCGGTCGGTCTCGGCCTCGACTCGGTCTCGCCTCCCGTCGGACTCGGTCTTGACTCGGACTCGACCCCCTCCCTGGCCTCTCGGACTCGGTCTTGACTCGGACTCGCCCCCCCTCGGACTTGGTACTGACTTGGACTCGCTTTAGGTGGTCTCGACTACAACCCTACTAAGCAATTAACTTTAACTGAAGGAGTTACTTTAAGACAGTGGTTCTCAAACCTTTTCACATCAAGGACCCCCAAATGTGATTGATTGATTGAATACTTTATTTAGTTTAGTTACTAAATAAAGTTAGTTTTTAAGTTTGCCTAATGGCTTGTTTCAAATGGGGTCCTTTTGTACTCAATTCATAGTGACATTAAATGACAGACAGATATACACTACTACTCTATGCAGAACATCATATAAACAGTTTAGAATTGAAAAATAAGAAAAACTAAAATATTTATTTATATTTGGCAGGGATGATCTCTCAAACCGCTCGGCCAATCAGGGCCACATTTGTTATGCACACTGGCAGTAGACCAAAGAAGAACCAGTAAGTATGTGTTTTATTTCACGTATTTCACGTATGTGTTATGCTCTGTTGCAATTGTGGCATCGTCTTGAACCCATAATTTTGCCATAATAAGTGTGTGTGTGTGTGTGTGTGTGTGTGTGTGTGTGTGTGTGTGTGTGTGTGTGTGTGTGTGTGTGTGTGTGTGTGTGTGTGTGTGTGTGTGTGTGTGTGTGTGTGTGTGTGTGTGTGTCTTGTGCACAACTGTTTTCCTCTTAAGGACCATATCAGTGGTCTGGCATGTGTAACCCACCCACACTGTCTTTGAATCACGGTGTACTTGACATTACTGCCGGCTATTTGCCAAAGCATACTGTGGTTTGTGTGGATTGATTTTGAAAATGAAGCCGAATATAGTCCCTATAGAGAAAAGATCATTAACTGATTGTTTGGTTATTTGAAAAGAAACCCTTTAACATCTGTTGCATGTTATTATATAGGTGAAGCTGTGAATTGACCCACTGGTGCTGGTATCCTCTAATCACGTTTATTGCATCATGAATATTATGCTTTACATGTGTTGTTGTTCTCATCATTATCAGCTCATTCCCATGACACGTGTAACATACTTATCGTACAGCACAATGTCAGGAATCCAGATAGTGTCCGAGGGCACTCGGATAGAAGTGAGGCCCAGGTAGTCATCTGGGTTCCACCTCAGCTTCTTGTCAACCCATTCCTAGACAGTGGATAACAGACAGGGGAGAATTTTAAAAAAAGTATAATGCTGGATAATGTAAAAGAAAAAGACTGGACTCTTCACCTCTGTACGTCTCTGGTCCCTGTACCGTAAATTCTGGTACCGTAAGCACCAACAATGGTCAATTCACCACCAATTCAATGTATACAGTGTGGCTCATGCCAATATGCCTGCCCCTGAGAGTCTTATTGACAGCAATTACTGGGCAAGAGTCCAGCAAATACCTTGTTCAGCGAGGATATGAGCACAAAACCCAGCGCAGGAAAGGGAATAATTGATTCTACCACTAATGTTTAAAAACAAGACCAGGAGACCTGGTTCTGCCAGACCCAGACTTCACATGACGTGTCAGCCTGTGTCTATGCCCATGTATGGACGAAAGGGGGACAGACTTTTATGGCTGGGGCCTAAGGACAAAGTGACCAAAACCTGTTTTTTGCCCATGTATGGAGAAAACAGGTACAAAACATGCCCATGTATGGACGAAAGGGGGACAGACTTTTATGGCTGGGGCCTGAGGACAAAGTGACCATGCCCATGTATGGACGAAACAGGTACAAAGCCTCATGTAAGCCAGACCCCCTGGGTCCGGCAAAAAGACTGGACTCTTCACCTTTGTACGTCTCTGGTCCCTGTACCGTAAATTCGGGTACCGTAAGCACCAACAATGGTCAATTCACCACCAATTCAATGTATACAGTGTGGCTCATGCCAATATGCCTGCCCCTGAGAGTCTTATTGACAGCAATTACTGGGCAAGAGTCCAGCAAATACCTTGTTCAGCGAGGATATGAGCACAAAACCCAGCGCAGGAAAGGGAAGAATTGATTCTACTACTAATGTTTCAAAAATATTCCAAATCTTTCAAAACATTTCAAGACTTTGTTTGAAAATAGTTATATCTACAAACACAAGAATGTTCAAGCTATTTGAAAATGGCTGATCTACAAGCTCGCAACGTGTCGCATCGTTACGTGTTGTGAGCTTGTACATCTGCTATTTTCGAATAGCCGATGTAACTGTATGAAGTGGGTAAACTGAGTATAACAATATATTAACTAATTTAGCTGGGGACCCCCTGGAAACCCCTCAAGGACCCCTGGGTGAGAACCACTGCTCTACCAACCCTGTCCCAGCACCCTAGCAAGCCAATCCCCGACAACCGTAACCATGGCATCCACTGCCCTTCCATCTCCTTATTTTGCATTATGTAATTTATCACTGTTGAAGGGAGTGCCTGACCTGAACGGCAGAACACGGTGTAGAGTGGTAATTCCCTTGGCTGCACAGCCTGCACAGAACAGCGGGCATCCAAGACCATTAATAAGACTGACAGGGAGAGTAGCCAACAGGTGGATGTAGATGCGTGGGCAGTGGGCAGGGTTGCGAGTAGGAGTAGGGCTGTCAGTCACGATCATGACACTTTAGTTGACGTCTTGAGATTAATTGTCTTACAGATAATTGTGATTAACGATTTAATTGTGTTTTTGGCACTGAACAATGGAACGCATAATTTGGCTCACAGTCTTCGTAAACAAAAGGTGCACGCAGGGCCGATATGACAAATCACTTATATAAAGAAATGACTGCCATATTTCATAACTTTATACTTTATCGGTGGTTAGCTGACTGTCTGTCCTTTTAAAAATACCATGTAAGCCCAGTTTGTACATTCATTTTGCAGCATCTTCACAGTTCCCATGTTGAAACATCCCTGACAGGCTTTTCCTAAACAATCCTAACAGTCTTTGACTGTCAGTTTCAGCAGAACGTGCGTACATGTTTGGAAATGGATGGATGTTGCATGATTTGTTTTATAGTTGTAATTCTTTTTTTTTGGGGTATTTGTTGTAACAGTGGTACTTGCCTGTTTCATCCACACGTTGGTTGTCATGAGCCCCTTTTTCTCATCCTAGTATATAAAAAAAAGAAGTTTATATTTTAGATGCTGTCTTACTTCACATTAATGCCCTTACTTAGGCTTACACTGTAAAATAATTTCACTCTTGTAACTCAGAGCTACAAATGGGAGTCAACAATGACAATTTTACCGTGTGCACTAGTCTGCACAGACAAATATGTCCAGTGTAGATAATTTTGTACCATTACACGCCTCTACTGAAGCAGGGGGTTAAGTGTTTTGTTTTGTTTTATTTTATAGCACAATAAAAACAGTACAAAGGTAACATTATTAAAAAGACACAGAAATAAGTGCAGGTGAGAAAGGAAACCCATATAGGGCTTATACAAGTTTCTCACGGAAAATAATAATCAAGTGGTAAATCAAAGATAGTAATCAAACATAAGACACGACAAACAACATGTTTTTGAAGTAGGAATCACCAAACAACCATTAATCATGTGATCTGTCATGCATTTGTGCTCTGAATAATATATGGCTATTACTTTAAGTTCACAAATTCACATGATTAACTTATAGTACGTCACACAAATACTCTTTTCAAACTTACCACATCAACTAGCTGGGAGATGGCTAGACCAAATTTCACCTGAATTGTCCCGTTGAGGTACTCTACTGGCCGGACCCATTTCTGGTAGTTTTTGAATAGGTACTTAAACAGCTTGTCTTCGGACTTTGCATAGGATGACAGTTTGGGAATCCCTGTAGAGGTGTGGAAAGAAAGACTGGCGTTAAATATAGAGAAATTACGATTCTGTCAAAACTAAGTGAAAAGAAGTGGCTGGAGGAGACTCCACGTGTTATCAGTCTAATCCCTTCCCAGGCCAACAGTGGAGGTTGGCAGGGTCACACACCACAATACACATGGGGGGAATTGGAAAATGACAAAAAGCGGTAGATCAAATGAAATTAAAACATTTGGAAAAACAAAACTTGGAATAACATGTGGAGTATTCGCACAGAGCTGATGAGTCCCATGACTCATAGTCATTGGCAGCTGAAGCGGATTAAATATGACTTGTGTGTGGGATGTAATCACTGTTACTAGCATGAATTGATAATGCAGTAATGTGGCTTTTTTCAGTACCCAACCAATGTTAAGGTCTATGAGGCCATCTCCGCTGGACTGATCAACACCCAATTTCTTTGGTGCACTGCTTGTATGCAAACCATTTATTTGGTTTATATTTTTAGAAATATTTGTCTTTAATTTCATAATGGAAGTCAATGGCGCTCGGATCAGGCTGAAACCTTGCCCAAATGTGGCCAAAAACAGGTCATAGATGACTGACATCACAGGCCAGCCACATGAAGACAGAGATCCACATTGCAGCCACAACATTGAATTCCCATGTGGATCCTGTAGATATTCAAGAATATTATCACATATAACCATCTTACTTTGGTAAAGGGCATTTTAGCATAATGCATTTTTAAATAGCAAATTTACGAAGAACACGTGGGTCTCATCTTTTAAGTCTGCTATGAAGACATTCATTAGTGGCTCACTGGTGCATCCACTTAAGATGCAGAAAGGTTGACCAGCTGTGACCCTAGCCAGGGAGGAAAATGAGGGGGCTTAATGCTTTCTATTAAATAGTTTCAACTGGGAATTGTTTTAACCAATGTTGATGCTCGTTTTCTCATTGTCTGATTTATGTATTACTTTATTTTCATTTCATTTGCCTAATGTAATCTCAGCACAATGGAAAATTAGGGTCCACTCATCAATGTACATCAATGTATTCCAGAGAAAATAAATGAAGGTTGAATGATTGAATGATTGAATGATTGAATGATTGAATGATTGAATGATTGAATGATTGAATGATTGAATGATTGAATGATTGAATGATTGAATGATTGATTGAATGAATGAATGAATGAATGAATGAATGAATGAATGAAAACAGTTCACAAATCATGGGCACTATACCCTGCCCAAACCACCCAGAAGCCTCTATTCTTTTTGCATCCCTCCTCCACCCCATTCACCTCCATAGTTGCTCTTTCCCCCGCTCCTCTCTCTCTCCCTCTCTCTCTCTCTCTCTCTCTCTCTCTCTCTCTCTCTCTCTCTCTCTCTCTCTCTCCCTCCTCGCTAAAGATTCCTGGGTCAGAACCTACGTCCCTTCCCCTCGTCCATTCTTATTCATTTCAATAAACATCCTTAACCTTTCTCAGAGGTGTGGTTCTTGACTCGTGAATAACACCTTCTTCATTCGCAATCCAGCCACCTTCCACATAACAGGACATCTGTTGACCTCTAGATCTTAAATGCAGATGAAGGACTTACTGTAACCTACTCAGCACAGCAACTAAACCAGTATGTTTCTTTTGCTGAGGCACACTTCGTATGCAGAGTTGGGAAATGAGAAATATTGATTGCATTGTTAAATGTGACACCATTTCTTACATAACCTCTTTAAATCACTCTCCAACATGGTTATGGGCTTATTTTATGATTTGCGGAATGTGGTTGTAAATCCACCTAAAAGGGATGAAAGAGGCAACGACCGCTGATACCATGGTGTCACCCCAGGCCGATCAATACGGACCATGCTCTGGCCTCTGCGGTCAATAGCGGTATGATTAGAAGATTCATCATCTCCACAGCTTCTCCTCTGCTCTCAGCAACATTCTGCCTTCCTAGAAAGCAGAATACTGCAGGTTTTGCTGTATGGCTCTTTAATGCTATAGGTTGGAGTTTTTCAACGGGGGTGCTGCAAACTCCCAGGGGCCGTTCAGAGAACATTGGGGGCCGCTGGAAGCAATATTTTTGTAACGGGGGCACCAAGGGGAGATGTTGGTGTAGAGGGGAAGAGAGTGCCCATTTTATACATGTAGACCACTGACACCCTCTATACTTAGTAAAACGAACCCGAGTTGCACTGTACTTGATGCACTCTTTTTTGATCTACACTAAATCTCTTTGTCGCGTTGTGAGCTTGTAGATCGGGCTGTTTTGACAAAATGTTCCCCCAGAATAGGGATGCTGGGGTCAAAGTGGTTATATAACTTGATGGCGCAAATAGTTTGGGAAGCACTGTTTTGTATGTTTCCCACCTGAAGTGTGACCTGTGATCCGTAACCACTTAAGCCATATTTTGCCATATTCTTATAAGTTCACAACACAGCATTGTGAGTGACCTCATCTGCTAGTTTAGAAAATGTTTGAAAATGTAAACGACGATGTAACGACATCCCCAGACAGTATTTGTATACGAGCGTGTGTCTCTCTGTCTGTCTGTCTGTAGTTCACACACATTAAGAACTCGGTGTGCATGAGGACCTGAGGGAGTGCATGCATGGTCCCCGCCGTCGAGTCGGCCTGAGATCCGCTCGTCAAGAATTATCTCTGCTGATGAGCCTATTTTAACCCTTTAAGACCTGAGGCCGATTCTACAAATGCCTTCTAAATCGGTAGTTCTCTTCACTTTCAAGGTTTTTAATTTTAATTTTTTAAATAGCAGATGTACAAGCTCGCAGCACGCCACGAAGTGACGCGCTGTGAGCTTGTATATCTGCAATTTTTTTAATAGCCAACTCAAAAAGCTAAATCTATGGCCATACAATCCTACTTACCTTTCTCTCTGGGAAGTAGGCTAATAATCACATTCTAACAGTCCAGTTTAATGTCAAATTTGTTATATTTTATTCAGTAAGGTTTTTCTTTTTTTATTATTAAGCAACAGAATAATAAACAAACATAAATGTTCAAAGCATACATTTAGCGGTCCTTTTATAAATGGTTGTGGGCAGCCGTACGGGACGTGGATAATTGATAGGTGGTGCTAGCCCAAAAAAGGTTGAGAACCACTGCTATAGATGAACACAAACACAGGGCATTCAAACGTCTAATTGATTAATGAGGAATTTCAGATAGGCGTATCTTGAGTATGCCACTCACTTAATAAAGAAGACAAGACACTATACAAAATAAACATCCAAAATTTCGCTTTTACAGAGGCTCAAATTAAGTAACATTCTGTTATTCTTCATCTATAAACCGCTTTCAGTCTGCCGTCCCTATACTTTTAGGGACATTATAAGGTTATTTAGGTCAGGTATTTAGGTCATTATAAGCACACTTTTAAAAAAAATTGCAAGCTCAGTCCTCGTAGATTTATGATTATTTACAATAACTGATTAAAGAAACTGCAGCTCTCCACAAATTCTATAGCCATACTCCATTGTAACAGCTGAAACATTTATCTACTGTAACGGCCAATTAATCTAGTTAGCAGAGATTTATTGGGAAGAATGGAAGTTCCTCAGTCATTAATAAACCTATTTGTCTAATGAGTAATGAGCGCTGATATGCACTGGGTCAGTCCAGTTACATAACCAAGCCCCCATGCGTTCTGCTGTGTCCTTGGATTAATGACTCCTGCTCACTCTCTCAGGCACTTTCTCTCATGTACTACTGGGACGTTCACTGATGCCATAATTCCAGGCTGACTGCTGTAAATGTTTTAGCCTTGATATAACTGTATATTCCTCATTATATTCAATTGACTGTGCAAACAGTATTATCCATATTCCCACAGTGTTGCTGGCTGACACTGTACATACCAATATCAGCCCTGCGTCATATTCACTGTCAATGGTCTGTACTGTATATCCATTCATGGACGATAGACGCATTTCCATATTACTGTTGATACAGTAGATTGTACATGATACAAATGAATCAATTAACGTTTATATTTATATCTATAATTAGTTCCTATGCTAACCCGATCAGTCTCTAAGCCTCTTATAAAAGTAGCATGGAAGCTTTCTCAAAAAAGAAAGAAAACCCTAAGTGGGGGTCCCAGCTTCACCTCAGTCTCAGCTAAGGGGCCCTTGGACTGGAAAGACATTAAAGTGGTCCGTCCGATTAATTGATAATATTGATAGTCCACTGGCGAGCCCTCCTCCCTGCCCAACGGCCACTCCTCCTCCCTTCTCTTTCCCTCACATCAATCCTCTGGAGAGCATGTCAACACATTCACTGAGAGTGCTGTGTAAAATCCTGTCTGTTAAATAGTGTTCAAATGTAACATGTTTGTACACTCAAATGTACAACTCAACTGTGTGTAATAATCCTATTTTAACTGGGGACCCCCCACCCCGACAAGCACTTGGAATTGTAGGAGTCGAGGCATTACATTTAGTTTGACTTGGTTCCACAGATAAATATTGTGAAAATAGCCGATCTTCACATGCTCACAACGCGTGATCATGTACTGTAGATCAGCTATTTTCAAATGTGTTATATATTATATTATTTGACAATTTGGCCAATGTTTGACCAGTTTTTATAGCCTAGTTTGTTGATTACTTTTGACACAGTAATGGTATTTTATTTTATTTCAGAGGTATTAAAAAGTCACCTTAAATTGTCACTTTAGAAACGTGCAGTTGTACGTATGTTGGTTTGTTTACTGTCAAGTGAGAAAACAATGTTGCACATTAAGCAAATAATCTGGGAACCCCCCCCCCCCCCCCCCACCCCCCAAATCCTATGGGGACCCACAGGTTGAGAACCACTGGGATATATAACTTACGTAGTGAGTGGAACAGGTGGCAGCATAGCAGCAGCAGCAGCAGCAACAATGGGACCAGAGAGCAGGAAGTCCCTCCCGCTCCCAGCATGATATCAGAGATGGCAGCAGATGTACACAGCTGGTCGCTCAGGCATCACAGGCCTGGAGCCTGCAGAACAATGGCCATGCTTTTTGTCATTACAGGGCAGCGATTCCCAACTGTGGGCCGTGAGGATGTTGCAAGTGAGCCCCCAAATTATTTGCAAAACACGCCGATTTTAATGATAATAACATTAATATAAAATAAATGTATATTGTAAAAAAAATGAATTATTGCATTTTTTCCAAAGGTTGTGAACTCGGTTTAGATTTTTAAAAGAGCAGTCCAGGCTTTTGGACATGTGGGTCCATTATTATTGGCCATAATTCTTAAGTAAGTCCCATATGCTTGGGACTACAGGGAGGGGATAAGAATATAATGGCACAGTGCCTTAATTATTCAATCTAGCCTTAACACCAACATGACAATAGCATTTTTGAAGGAGTTTCGTGTCATTAAGATACAGCATGGTGTGAGAAACATCAGAATTCAATAACAATCATGAATAGGGTATCTTGATAATGGAAAAATATATCAGAAAAGGGTTTTGAGCAATCCTCAAAACAGCACAAATGCAGAGTTAGGCAGTTGATTTTGATCACTCTCAGCCATGCCATAATGTACAGTAATGCCTTATGTAATAGATAAATGCATTCACCTAAATGACATATATTTATGCAATAGACTGTCTTTGGAGACATGCTGTGAGGTCTAATTAATCTCCATACATGGCATATTGAGTGACAAAGTCATGTAAAGACAAAATACACTACCTGTAGCACATTACATTCATCATAGACCTTTGCTATGCAACATCATTATTTAATCAAAGAGTGCATGCCACATACTATACATACAAACATGCACCATTGTGGACATAAATACCTGCTCTGTGTGGCTGCCATTCACACACGATCCTGGGTGGCTTGGTTCCGTTGGTATAGCCCTGCTGCTGACAGCTATAGTCCTCCATCTAATAGTCCTCCATTCTACGCAGGTCTCCTCTCCCTCCACGCCTCACACAGATGTCGATCTCTGTCCCCGCTGCCTTCAGAATGGGCAGCAGGCTGCATGTCCCCTCCTTCTACTTCTGAAAGACCCCCCCCCCCACCCCCCAACACACACCCCACCGTTCTCCCAGAGGAGTGTGATCAGTAATCAGTGACAGGGGGGCGTTCCCCCCAGGGAGGATGCTGCGAGCATCGATTCGCTGCCTCTCTCAGCCTTGAAACATCCCTGCTGCTCTGCTGCCTCCTGTGAATGGAGCAATGCTACCAGCCGTTTAAATATTCTCCGTTGCTCAAACCTGAGGGCAAGGCAACACTGTATGTGCGTGCATGTGCGTGTGTGTGTGTGTGTGTGTGTGTGTGCGTGCGTATGTGCGTGCGTGCGTGCGTGCGTGCGTGCGTGCGTGCGTGCGTGTGCGTGTGTGTGTGTGTGTGTGTTGCACATGTCTGTCTACCTGTGTGTGTGTGTGTGTGTGTGTGTGCGCACATCTACATACTGCATGTCTCCATGGTGACAGCATCCTCGGACCTCCCAATTAGCCTCTTGCTGCTATACGGCACTTGCTCTTGTTATTAATCATTTTATTGATTTTGTTCTGTATGTCATTGCTTTTTATTTGTTAAATATGAATGTTTGTTGGGAATAGTGCAAATAACAAACATTTAGTTTTTTTTTACTAATTAATTCATATTTATTTGTTTGGATTTTATTTGCTCACTAAGATGTGTATCTATACTGTACATTAATTACTGTCTGTCTATGTTTATGTCTGCCTCGGGCATAACTCGGGCGGCATGCGCCCGATTGACCTCAAACTTGGCGTGTGTGCCGGTGATGATCCGGGAGTGTGCAATAGCCTACCAAGTGGGAGTCGGTGGTCGAGAAACGTGAAGTGGAGTAAAGTACGTGGAGTACAGTACTCAAGTAAATGTACTTAGTTACTGTCCACCACTGCGTTAATCCATGCCACAATCAGTGGAATTTTGCACAATCCATTCAGTTGCCTTCTTATGTAATGTAGTAATCTGTTTCCACACTACAGTACAAGCCACAGTATTTATCCAACATCTCTTCTTTTGTGACTGAAGTGGATCATAAGGAGAACATCTTCTGAAAATCATTGTTTCTGCTAAGGTCTAAATTATAAGTCATCCTAAAATCTAACTTAAAAACACAGTCACTATACCTGCCACTTACAGTACACAGTACACAGTACACATAGACGCTACAGCTAAGATGGGAAACGGAGCCATCTGCAATTGCATAATGTGACTTTTTCTATTCTTCATCATAATGAATCACCCAAGATAAGAGGGCTCATTCATAACAAAAAAGAAAACTATATGGGAAAACTTTGTGGTGTCATTTTCATTTTAAATCATAATGAATATAAATAAAATTTATTTGACACACTGTCAGCTTAATATCTTAATAATGCTCAAATTCCAATTCTACAAGGATGCTAAGAATCCATTGTCTCTGTTCCCCTAAAAGGGAATAGCCACAACATACAGCTATCCTGGCAGAATAGCTGACAAAATGTATTTGTACAGATAGGTGAAATTGGGTGTAATAGACATGATGGGTTTTGACAATTCACAAATTATTTGAATTTGAGAAATTATGTGAATCCACCAAACAATTGAGCTACAGACAGAGTATTGTGATTGCTTTAATCAGTGATAGAAGAAAATCAACATTAAACATTTTGATATAAATTTGACATTGTTTCATTTATATTGTGCACCCATTCTTGAGAATTGGGACAAATCATCACATTCCAAATTACTATTTATTAACACACTAAAAAGTTAAAAATCCTTTAAGAATATATTTTTAAGATTTATACAATGTTTCGGTCTGGTTTTCCTTTTTTTCTAAACTTGCACTCTGCCACAAAACACCCTTGTCTAAGACAAGGATTAACAACTAAAACATTTATTTGATTTTTTTTTGTTAAAAGCATAAAAAAAACTATGTGTAGGCCTATTGATAACATAGGTGTAAGAATGTACTATTAATATCAACTTTTTTTTTTATGTTTCTTTTTTGTTAAAGTTTTTGCCTTTCAAAGTTGTGTCCAAGTCAAGATAGTTGTCAACTCCATCAGATTTCTACAAAAACATAATTTAATCAGGCATAAACAGGTTTTAGCTATATTCTACTCTCACTTCCTGGTTAAAAAAAAGCCGGGAAAGCTGCAAAAGCTCTGGTAAGCTTTACATTTTTTCATAAATGCACAAAAAATTATCGCTATCTGGTGTGTCCCAACCATAACATGTCAACTCTGTCAGTCCTTCTAAAAAGAAAAATCTATTTGCAGAACCTAAGCAACTTTGAAAAATAAATTGTCAACTCACTACGACTGTGCTGTGAATGAAAATACATTTTGTAAACTCTGTCAGACTCCGTCAGATGTCAACTCCGTCAGATATATATATATGTGTTTATTTTTTGTCAGCACTTGCGCAGGAAACCGGGTTCCAATCCAGGGTAGAAGAGGAAAGTTACATAGTGCAACTTTAATATGGATAGCTGTTTCAGCAAACAACTTAACATTAATAGAGTGTTCTAAGTATTTTTTGATTGGACCTGTGAATATAAAGAGAACACATCTGGACTTGCAGTTGCTGCCTCTGTGGATGACAAAGACGGAAAGTTAATGTTTGCTCTTAGCCTGTGTGTTCAAGTTTAGGTATTGGTTTTGCAATAGTTCACACAGCAGGCTATTCGTGTAATGATTATTGTCTGAACACAAGATAGACTGCTTCTAAAAATAAAGATGTGGTTTTCTGTGTGGAAACTGAAATGTTTGCACAATTAAACTTTGTTAAAGGTTTGGGTTGTGTAGTTACCTTGCCAGAGCCACACGTATAAACGCTGAGTCTGTTTTATATTTTTAATTTAATTGGCAGAATACATTCATTTGTATGCTAAAAGTATGATTTGACACCTGTTTTACCATGCAATGTAAATGAATGGGGAGCATTATATTGGATACAGTTTTTATCCAATGAAGCAAATATTGAAGATATCTTGCCAAGATTTTGTGTTACATCATGGCAAGTTAACTACACAACCCAAACCGTTACCCCCCCCAAAAAAACTATAAACACACAACTGTTAAACTAGTGGTGAGAAGGTACAGTGGTTTATGCCTATAATGTTGCCTAGGCTATTACACAAAACTATTGTTACCATAAACATCCTATGGAGATAAAGCAGCTGCTACCACTTAGTGTACTGTATTTGTTGACTACTTATGCATTTTTATGTTGTCCTATATTGTATTTCTCTATTCTACTGTTACATGTTATGGTGCTATACAAAAAGACCACTATACCCCCTAATAATATTAATATAATCATTATTCTTGTTATACTGATTGTGTATCCATACCTGGCACTATTGTGTTATACGGTAGTATGGGACCTGAGGTGTTCACACTTTCCTGGACAAAGTCATCAACGTAAGCGTATGTATCATCATCATTGACGTCGTCAAAGTCATCGTAATCATCATCATCTGCATGTCAGAGAACTGAAGTTATCTGTTTACTCGGGAATAACAAACATGTCACCTTGCATTGAAGATACTGCTGTACCTACCTGCTACGCTGACGGAAGAGCCACCATGGACCATTACATTGTGATCCCTGAACAGATAGAAAGATAAGTAACATAATCAGGGGTGGACAATTAAAGTGCTCAATCCCAGGTCTTGAGTCAAAGTATAGATACTCCTGGTCTGTCAAAAGTACAATATTTGTCTTTGAAGGTCATAAGTATCTATAGAAATAGCTTCAAACTGTAGAAAAGACAGCCTCTTACGGTGTAAATAATTCAGACATTTTGAAACTTGACATTAACAATTACAATGTACAATTATTTGGGGAAATGGTGAAAGATTATGAACTGAATATGGATTTGAATAGATGGGTAACACATTTATTTTGCATGTTATTGTGTTTGCAATCTGCCAATTCCAAATTCCAAACCTCTATTATATTATACAGTAGTCAAATATCCCCCACTGTAGTATTACTATGCTGTAGTAAAGCAATGGCTAAATCAATCATTAGTAATGTTTAATTTATTTGTCCTTACCGGGCTTGCTCCTGCCAGTTGAAATGATCCCCTATAGCAATGGAAAAAATACGTTGATGGATAGATTACAAACAAGATATCATCAGGAAATGGATGGGTGCACAATTTCACCCATGTCTAGTGGGGAGTGGGAGAGGTACTTACACTGTAAAAGAGTTAATATGTCCATATTAACTCTATGTGGTTACATTTGGAAACTCTCACATTTGCAACAAATTAACACTGACAATTTTTCACTGTCGGGCATTGGTTCTCAAAGACGGGGCGGGGGGGGGACAAATACACACACACACACACACACACACACACACACACACACACACACACACACACACACACACACACACACACACACACACACACACACACACACACACACACTGTTACTGAGTGTGTAACGTTACGTACCATTGTGTACCTCTGGTCTGCCGTCTGCTCTGTCTACATGTCCTATCTCCATCTCATCATTGACCTGTTGACTGAAACATAAACGATGTAATGTTAGAAATATGCATCTAGAGAGTGTGAAAAACTTTGTATGCACTTTTCACATCTGGGTTTTATAGTGCCACCAGGAGGCCGACTTATGTAAAACAAATCTTTTGCTATTACTCCTTCAAATTGTATCCAAATTTCACGCAAATCGGTATACATGATCTCTATAGTCATGTGATCAAGACGAATCTGTTGGATTTTGTCCACACATCACGTAAATCTGTACCCATTATCTATATAGTCATGTGATAAACCACAATAACCTACCTGACCTGGCGGAGACCTGTGTTCCGAGGAGCCCTTTTTCTGGTTGATACTGTTTTTAGATTGATGCTGCTGAGTGCATCACAATCCACGCTAATATATCTACATGTGACATGTATCACACATGTTGTAAACATGTTTTTTTTATTTGTAACCCTTTATTCTATAGCCACTTTTATAGCCACTCTTTATTTTGGGCATGTCATGATGCAGGCCACTGGCAAACGGAAATTTTCTTTTCTTTATTCAAAACTGGTGAAAAGTTTGGGCCTACACCCTACACACTCACATTGCGTCTATTTATTTAGCAATTTTTTCAAACAGGGTTTAGGTGGCAACTTTTTCGCCACCCCCAATTTTTTTCTGAAATGACACCTATGCAAACCTCTGAAATAACACATTTCAGAGGTTAATTTTTCAGATAAAAAAAAGAAGAAGAAATAACTTACCAGTCATTGCATGAATTTGGACACCCTGTTAAAAGAGAGTGAACAAAATCTCTATGTGAACATCTGTGTGGTTTTTTGGTCTGCTTTTGGAAGTGAATGAGCTAAATGTAGATCGATTAGATATGATTAGAAAGCCCTTCAATTTAATAATTTAGACATAATTTAGTGTAATGCATTAGCCTTGGACAGCACCATCAACAAGGGAGATAACTAGATAAGACTAATCTGTGCTGTTACCAAGATGTAAAATCTTGTATGTTTTGAATATTTTGACATATTCTACAGTATATTCTCATGATAGATGATATATCCCCAGACAAATATTCTCATCAGCATAAAATCGTTATAGTTTTTCTCCCGGTCACCTTTTCCATCTGCCCTATCAGTAATGTTCAAAGTGAAGTGCGGTTATTTGATAATAACAGGTGTTGTGAGCTTGTAGATCTGCTATTTAATGTTATTTGAACAAAATTACATTTAATGTGAGAACTCTGAGAACACAAATATTGCACAGGGATCCCTGGCACATATTATTTTCAGATGGAGGTCCACAGTCATATACATAATAATTTGCCGATCCTTGAGTCATTACAAAGTTTGAGAACCACGCTGCCCTACACATAACATCTTAATTCAAGTCTGTTGTTGTTTTCCTGAAGGGATTAGTCCATGTAACCTACTACTGACTGTTGCAGCCATGACCAATAGCAGAGGGAAATTCTCAGATTGAGTGATATTAATCTTTAAGTTCTTCTTACCTCGTTTGTGAGCCCACATGAAGAGGATAGCAAACAGTAGCAGGGTTACAAGTACAGTACAAGACACCATGACTTGCATTAGATTAGCACCAGGCACTGGAAAGCACATCAGATAAGCATGGTTAGGAATGAATGGTCATAACCAGTGGTTGTCAAAGTACTCAACCCCAGTACTTGAGTCAAAGTATACTCATTGTAAAAAATTACTCCACTACATTATTAATCATAAAGTATTATTTTCCCTTCCTAGAAATATAGTGACGTCAAAAGTCAAATATTTGTCTTCAAAATGTAGTAAACTATTGCAAATGACCTACAATTTGAATAGTGGCCCTCATTGACCTTAATCTATGCGTAGGTCATTAAACAATTTACTTCCATGGCTGTTTTATCTGCAAGTAGAGGTGCTTCAATATCATTATTTTTTTAAAATTCAATTATAATCCTGATAGCCAAAGAGCATCAATTTATAGCCTGACAGCCAGAGAAGTGCTCCTTCAACATTTCTTTAAATGTACTGTATACTGCAAGTTCCTTGGGAATGGACGCAGTAGTAATCAAACACTGGTTTTAAAAAGCAGGTTAGTTCCCTTATTTGGAACTGAATACACAGAGCCCATTAACACAAACCTGTCTGTAATCTGTAGGCCTACTGTTTGCTGTTTGTAAATGAAGACTACATTGGAAGTAAGTGTTTTTATTAATACATTGTGATAATGTGTTGTGAAAGTAAACTGTAGATGAGTAAACCTCACATACACCGCAGGGTATGATTTTTTTATTGTATCTATTTTTTTAAATGTATGTATGTATGTATGTATGTATGTATGTATGTATGTATGTATGTATGTATGTATGTATGTATGTATGTATGTATGTATGTATGTATGTATGTATGTATGTCTGTATGTATGTATGTATGTATGTATGTATGTATGTATGTATGTATGTATGTATGTATGTATGTATGTACTGTATGTATGTATGTATGTATGTATGTATGTATGTATGTATGTATGTACGTACTGTATTCATTTATTCATTCATTTATTCATTCGTTCATTCATTCTATTGTACCTCCAAAAGCATGTTTTTTCCTTACCTGGGAGCCTGACAGTGACATCTGCTGTGACATCTGCTTCAAGAATTTGAAGAAACACTGTGTTGCTGCCAAAAAGCTTCCTATTTTTGTTGTGAGTGGATCTTAATGGCAGCACTACACAGCTGTATGGACCCGTATCCTCTACGCCTACACCCTTCAGAGTGAAGGTTGATTCCATCCGCTTGACGTCAAATGCCTGAACGTGGACAATTGTCCCATTTTTGCTGAGATAAGAGTGAATCAGATGTGTGCTCCCATCTGTGGGCAGGGGGTCTGAAATGGTACATGTGAATTCAACACTGTCTCCCTCACTGACAGTGGACGGGCCTGGTAATGAGATGTTTGCGGGGAGGAAATTGGCTGGGGAGAAGAGGAATAAAAATATATTTTGAAAGATTTTAGTGCATGCTCCCTAAAATATTGTTTTTCATGTACATCTTACAGTAGTGAATATTTTACATGTACACTAATTCGGCCTAGTAGTATGCAAGATGCAAGATTAGTGTGCAAACGCACGCACGCGCGCACACACACACACACACACACACACACACACACACACACACACACACACACACACACACACACACACACACACACACACACACACACACACACACACACACACACATCAAATACAAAATACTTTTATCATCTATACTGTACACTTTTAGGTAATGATAGATTACACTGAATATTCAAAAATATTCTTACCTATTACTTCAATTAAGATTTCGTTGTCTCCTCTCCCAGACACGTTAGTGGGTGGATATTCTTTTTCAGAGAAGACACAACTGTAAGCTCCACTCTCTTGGGTACTAACACTTCTCATGGCCATTTCAGTGTCAAATATATCCTTTTTCTGTATCTGTTTACTCACGCCATGGCCATCCTTACACAGATAGATGTGAACCATTCGGTTCACATGTTGTTTTTTGCCGTACGTGCTACAGGTTACTTTAATATCATCCTCTTCAATTATGGTTGTCTGATCTGTCATTATCCTCGCAGGGATAATGCCTATATTAGATCAAGAGAGACAACATTGGTCATTAAATATTTATGCCTTGTTTTAAGCCTACTTTGTTGTACAATAGTGTCACTCAGTTAAAACAACTCTTAACGTAACCAACTTGTAAGCCTATATTATGTACAGAAACACTGAATATACGGTAGACATGTTTCCAACTTTCCATAATAACCCCAATGACTAATGAAGTATAACTTACCTGTGTTTTGGACTATGGACAATTTCGATAGGGTACCTTTAAGGGGAGAAAATAAATGCAGTCACTTCTGTCCTATTTAGTTTTTTACAACGTCTTTGATTTAGATTGTTTATAAAAAATATTTAAGTTGTCCAGATATACAGTACTTACACAAGAGAACAAGGACAATGATTTCCATGATTGTAATGCAATGTCCAACCCAGTACTGTACGTGTGAAATGTGGTAATAAATTGCTTCTGACAAATGTACTTGCTGTCTCACCAAGAAGGAGAGTAAGACTGCTGCACTGCTAAAAATGTAGATAGAGCTAAATAAGTGACAACTTCCTGTACAAGGTGCTGCTGTGTTAGTCATCGCATGAAATGCAACTTGAAGAGCTTATTGTTCCATGGCCTAAAGTTACAGGGAAACCATCCCAATTTGTAAAATCGTCTCGATATTATTTGTTTTAGAACTCCATTAGCAGCCATACAACTATAAAACTAAGTTCTCTTCTGTGTGACTGTGAAATAGCTGTGACTACTTATATTAACCGGTTTTACAATTAACTGCAGTTTAAAACATCACAATTGATGAACTGTAGGCTCAACATAATTGTGTGTGTGCAGGGAAGTATGTTCCCCCCAAAGAAATATACTTTTTGTTAACTTTTATTCATTATTTTGTCTGTATTATTTGGCTACTGCATTATTTGTCTTATATTATTAGTGTTTTGAAAGGCAGTAACTATATTAATAAAAGCAAACAAAGACATTTTGTGGGGAAAGTATAATAAAACCTAACATTTACTAATGCTCCTGTGATTTTATACATCCATAGTTTTGTGGAATCAATTTACCGTAATAATCATATTAATTGTGTAACCATGATTATATTATATTTATATTATTTATCTCACTATAGTAAGTAAGTAAGTCGGAGAGGCTTATTGTCTTATTATCTCACCATAATCCTACCATCAAAATCCATAATAGTCCAACCCCTACTATGAAACACCACTACAGTCATGTGAGCATGTTTCTCCACTGATGTCAATGGAATAAAATGTGAGAATGTGAAAACTACAACCTTTACTTCCTATTGAATATCCTCGGAGGCCATGATATTATCCTTGTTTGTACTGTGTTTACAGTAAAATAGCAATCTCTTATCTTCGGAAAAGATGATCTACTCTATTACGAGACGTTTAAAAAGATATTGTTGACTACTTGGAGAGAACAGATTTGGACTTCGGATTACACTGGGTCAGTGAAGTGAATCTGAGGAGGATCAAGCCTGTATTCTGTACAAGGAACTGGATGGGGGCCTGGCATGTCTTGCCATGTGGATTTTGTGGTGGAATATGGGTGGACACTGAAATGACCGTTTGACATTTCTACAATCCTCACTGTTACTTTATCCGCTTGTATACATCCGCTTGGTTACATTTGGACCCTCGCTGAGTTGAATTAACACTGAGGATTTCACTGTTATGATCTGGTCTGGTCATCCCTGGTATTAGTTCTGAGTGGGCTTTAATTCAATTCATTAGCCTTGCAGCTATCTTATCTCATCTGATGTGACGGGAAGCTACAGTGCTATCTGCCTGTGCGTGTCCCTGCCTGCATTCAATTAAACACTGAAACCCTCTATACTTAGCAAAACGGACCTGAGTTGTAACCGCGCTCTTTTTTTCACCGTACATGGTACACCAAATGTCTTCGCCAAAAATAACCGATCTACAAGCTGACGACGCATTGTGAGCTTGTTCTGCAATTTTGTTGTGCAATTTTGCCTCAAATTGATTGCAAAACTATTTAAATTAGGCTGTCTGTTTATAGATGTGTGTATGTAGTATGTACATAAAGATGTGTGTATGTAGTATGTACATAAATAATACGTAAGTATTGTATAAAATAAATACGTATGTATGTATACATGTAATTTAATTTACGTCACTCTGTCTGCAATGCTCATTAGCTGTCACTAAGGAAACAGATACTCTTCCTGGGGTCCACACACACAACAAAAACATAACATATAACACATGTAACAAGTCTCAATAAAAACCTGTTAAAGACGTGTAAAGGTCGAGTAAACAACTAAACTAAACAACACAACACATCGAGTTGCATTCCATCACGCTTGTTCAGGTCAGTTAATTAACGTCAGGTTTGTTGCTAATACATTTTTACCAAGTGGCTCCTGTAGGGGCCGAGCTGTCCAGTAGAGGGTCTGTGAGTGAGTCTGTGAGTCTTTAATCTTATAACGGAAGTGAATGGGAGTTGGATCAGGCTGAAACTTTGCCCAAATATAGTGTGATACATCGTAGATAAGTCATAGCGTCACAGACTGGCCACATGAAGCCTGAGAACCACAAGGGAGCCATGCCATAATTAGACACCTTTGTCTTGTTTAAAAGGTGCCTTGCCGGATGATTCAGTGATTCAACTGGTAACGTGTTCCACCTTGTGATGGCCCTATAGCTACTGTACATTACAGATCAGCACACTGTCTGTTCTGGGTTTTGGCTTTGACTATAACCCTATAGTAGTCTGCCTGATAGTGTGACTATGTTGATCTTTCAGGTATTTTATTTGTGAGTACAGACAATGTGACTGTTTACATTAACACAGTGGTTCTCAAAGTGGGGTCTGGGGACCCCCAGGGGTCATTGAAGGGGTTCCAGGATGGCCTGGAAACCAGACGAATCAGCCAGTGCAAAAAAAATAATAATAATAGCCCTTGGCAGATTTGGTCTGGCCCCGCTCGGTGTTGATTTGATTTCCCTGCCCCCGAAGTTGCGGGGCGCCAATCAGGGTCCAATATTCAAATTGGAGCAGGTTAATCACATTATTTAATCGCATTTTTTTATTTGCCCCTTTGAAATGCATGGTTCAGATTAAAGACTAATATCTACGCAGTGATATTAGTCTGGCCATGCCAGGCTAGTTCCAGGGGGTCCCCAGAAAAATGAGTTACTGTAATAGCATCACAATCACTTTTAACCCTGTTAATTTTTTTAAAAATATTAATCTTGGAGATAAAAAAAATAATAACACAAATACTCTTCTGGTGGTTGCTGGCGCAAAATCTTGTCAGATGGGGGTCTGTGGCCAACTACATATACATTGCAGAGTCCTTCACATCAAAACATTTTTTGAGAACCAGACCTGCCTGATAGTGTGACTAGGCTGGTCTTTCACATAATTTATTTGTGAGTATACAGACAGCTTGGTTGTTTACTTTTTCCCAAAGGGACCCGTTAAATTGCTAGGCAACCTCTCAGCAACTCTGAGCCATGACAGACAGGCATACATTCTCTTTGTAGTTTGTACTCTGTCTCACTGACAGACACTGCAGTGTGAGCCTTGCAGCTTTATTCTGAGCTATTTGAAGCTCAGGCAGCTTTTTTGGGCTGCACTCTGCCATAAATGACTGATGAGCAGCCATCAACGTGAGATAGAACGTGTGCCTCTGCCACGAGCACTCTAGACCAGTGGTTCTCAATCTGTGGGTCGGGACCCCCAGGGGGTCCCTACATGATTTTGGGGTACTTTTAAAAAAGGGGAAGAAAAAGACTATTACTGCATCAAAAGTAATGAACAAACTATATAGAAACTGGTCAAACATTGGCCAAATTGTCAAATAATAAGAAAGAGGCAACAATTGTGAAAATAGCAGATCAAAATGTACTGCCTCAACTCCTACATTCAAAGTGCTTGTCAGGGTGGGGGGGTCCCAGTTCAAATATGATTATGTTGGGGGGTCCCCAGTTCAAATATGATTATTTTGGGGGGTCCCCAGTTAAAATATGATTATTTAAGGGGGTCGACGTGGCCTGAAAAGGTTGAGAACCACTGATCTAGACCACCGGTCCTCAAAGTTGGGCCTGGACCCTGGTTCAGTGATTAGTTCAGTGATTAGTTGGTTCAGTGATAATCAACCTTTTTAATTTCAAGGACCCCCAGTTTGCTATGCATCAGGTCATGGATCCCCATTTCACACCATTTGTTTTACTCTCTACACATCAATCGATCTACACTGTCAAATCCTCAGTGTTAAACTGTTAATTCAAATCTGTGTGTACAAATCTGTACACTCTCAGAGTTACAGAGCCGTAAAGGTCCATTTGGACCCCAGGTGGTCCCTGGACCTGAAGTTGAGAACCGGTGCTCTAGACGGAGTGGTAAGAAAAGAAAGGAACAGCTTAATTTGCTGTCCGGCAGAAACCAGCTAATTCCATTTTGACCAATGAAAAGCATTAGAAAGCGCTTCTGACAAAACCTAACTCCATTGGATCCTCAAACTTTCTGCTGAACCAGTTAACTCCACGGAGTTAGCTGGTTTTGCTGACTCCAGGCTCCTAGCCTGGTATCCAGCCTGCTTCGCTACGTTCGGCGGACTTTTTTTTCTCTCTTCGCTTCTCAGTCTGGAAAGCCTCCCATTGGGAGGTTTTGCAGAACTACACTGGAACTACATATGTTACGTTGGGCAACGTCGTTGCTGATTGGATGTTGTTCAAACGAATGACGAATCACAACGATCACACTGTTTTTTTGGTCCCGCCCCGCACCACAGACCAATCAGAAGCCCCAGGTTCGATTCGAAGCTTTTGGCATGTCCCGCCTCCCTTGGAGATAGGAGGCTTTCCAAAAAGTCCGCCGAACGTAGCGAAGCAGGCTGGATCCCAGGCTACCAGGCTCCACCCCCTTTTGACCTCCAACCTCACTGTGAGCTTGGAGGTCCATTCAGCTGTTATTATCAATGATGACCTCCTAGCTCCACTTTTTTTCATTTCCTGAAAAATGAACATTTTGGAGTTAGCTGGTTTCTGCCGGACAGCAGAGTTATGATGCATGATGCTCCTCTGGTCATTTTCTTCTCCCATGATAGCTGTTGTATATAGTCATCAAATCACAACACAAAGCCATGAAATGTCATCTATAAATCCATAGGCCTATCTGTTGATCAAGGCATTAACACCACCTGCCTCCTGGCTGGAATACTTCCCTTATATGTTGGTCTAGTCTCCCTATGCTGGATTGCAAATTACAGATTCCCTCATGCAGATTACATTCACACTTATGCAGATTTCTACCTGCCGTGGTTTCACCTGAGGTGGTTTTTAACCATGTAAAGTATGTGGTTTTTATGATGCTAATGTTTCTACAAGAACACCTGCATTATGATGTTATTGTTCTAAACATAATGTACATACTGTACTTGCTGTCACTATCTGTGTATATATGTCTTTATTTGTTTATTCAACCCGTTTCTATCACGCATTTCTTTTCTCTTCTGCTCACACTCTACCTCTATCCTCTCTCTTCTCACAGAAAACTACAAAATGATGGGGCCTGCACAAACAGAATAAATGAATAAATATTCACCCACTTCACAGTAAACCTGTTATGTGACAATAAAGATTATTGTAATTCTGATATCTGACATATGATCCAATTTGGTGCTCAAAGGTCAATGTTGACTATTGAGTGTAGGACGGGACTGGTTGCATTTCAAATGTTGTATTCTCGCATCGAGCCAATTCTACTTCCCATGCATACATTGTCCTTGATGAGGACACTATTCGGAAAGCTCAACCAAGCTTTTTCCTCCTTATCAGCAAGTCTGAAATGATAGTGAAGCTCATACCGCACTGCTCAGAAAAGGACACTGTGGTGTGGCTAGCGGTACAGAGTGAAATCGGCAGGATATTGTTCTTTTTTTATTGGCCTGGAGGCAGCCTGCCTACACTGGGGAGATGAAGACCAGAGGCCAGTCTAATGAGGTCCTTCATCACCGCCCCTTCTGTATTGATTGTTATCCAATAAGCTGAGGCAAGCTCAGAGGGCCAGAGAGGAAGTATTAACGTGTAATACACAGACCCACGGCGGCTTGCTTTAATCATGTCTGCAGTACATCCTCCTGCTGCTTTGCCCCTGTAACAGCCATCTCCTCAATAAGAGAGACATATTGAGAAAGCAGGAATTCATAGAGCACTGTTTCTCTGGTCCGGGGACCACCGGGGGTCCAAATGGACCCTTACCCTCACGGCTCCATTTGGTTCCATTTGCACGCAGACCTTAGAGTTCACCGCCTGAGGAGCATGTGCAGAGAAGACACCAAGAAGCTGGTCATGAAGTGTAAGAAACACCCTCTACTCCTCAGGGAACCAGAGCCAGGACACAGAGACTAGAACAGCAGTCTCTGTGAAAAATGACAAGGATACATCTTATAGAGACAAAATGACGTCAGATCAAGAGGAGCGACATAACCTTTAAAGTGAAGTAAAGGGGTGAAATAACCTTACTCAGGGGCATATATATGGGCATACAGTATGTCCAGACACACACACACCTGACCCATTGTTTGGGAGAACACTGCTGTAGATACAGTATAACTCATTGCCTGATGCGTCCTTCCTTGACCTTGACCTTTGATCACCAAATTGCACCTTTTGTTAGTGATGGAGATCTATTCACGGCCCTCTGTTATATGATTTGATGATGCTACAGTGTAGCATTACAGACAGAGTCACATCTAGTACATAATAGAACCCTACAATTTTGGCCATCATTTATTTTTCACGTGTAGTATCACAAAATGGCCACGTGGTGTCACCCTTTAAACACAGTCTATTTGGATCATTGCTTGGCTCAGTGTTTTGTTCATAATGTATGCCTGTTTGCAGATGCAGAACACTGCCAGTCCGCCACAGATGTAACTATATTACAACGTTAATTGTACAATTGTACAACGTTCTGTCTAACGTGTGTTTTCTATAAATACAGTAACTGCTTTGTTTTTGTTGCTTTATTGAATCATCATGATTTAACATATGTACAGTATGTATAGTTCTAAAGTAATACATCATAATGAAATGAATGGCTTTACAATGCACACTGGACACTATACAGTAAACTGGCTCCATTGCAACAGTGTCACTTTTGTTAATGTGCATAGGCCTGTACCTGGATTGGAATTACAGTATGTACACATTTTCTAACTCCAATATATCAGACTTTTATCAAGGCAAACATAACTAATCCTGTACCCTACAGAAGATTCTTGAGCAGCTTAACCATGTACCCAAGCATCCCTATTATGGCGTGAACATTCGGTCAACATTGCTGATCTACAAGCTCACAACACGTCGAAAAATGCAATGTAACACGCTGGGAGCTTGTAGATGGGCTATTTTTGAGATTTGGTGTAAAGGGGGTAAGTTTGGCTGTACTGTATGTCCATATTAATTGTCAAACAAAATAACAGCAACAAAGACTTGATTGTCATTGTTAACTTGATTGCCTTCAGATAACCATAGGGTCCAGTGATTCTCAAAGCGGGGTCCGGGGGTCAGGGGTTCCCCAGCTAAATCAGTTTAGCCACTTTAACCCTGTATACATGTAGATCGGCTATTGGAAAATATAGCCGATCTACAACGCGACTAGATTTCTTTAGACAAAAACTAGTGTCGATTTGTAGACTCAAGTCTCACAACAACAAAAAAATCGAAATATTTTTTAAACATTTTAAAAACACAAATCTTGTATGGGGGTCCCTGCCACAAAATCTGATTTGGGTCCACGGCCAAATACGCATGGATTTGGGGGTCCTTGACATGAAAACGTGTGAGAACCACTGTATACTGTACAATCCACCAGAACGTGTGGCTACAGAGGCGAGAGACACTGAACAACTGATCAGCTCACAGATGGAACCATCTTTTCTTCTTTGTGTAGGGGGCGTGTCAGTGCTTCCTCTGTCTGAAATTCCATTGTGTCGCTGTCGGGTGGAAACCATGTATGTCCATAACAGTTACTTTTCAGAAAATGGAAAAAAAGGGGTGGTGTAATGGATCCAATGTAGTTATTATTTAGTCACAAGTTGTTGTTAATACTTTTCATTGGTTAAGCATTTATAAAACCGACAGATTTAACCACATTAGCTTTCATGTAATTATTTTTTTAAACAGCAAAAAATAGCAGATCTAAAAGCTCTAAACGCATCACATTGCGATGCGTTGTGAACTTGTAGATCTGCTATTTTTTCTACTTTTGAGTGACACTGTAGTATGACGAAGTAGGGCATTAATGTAGGAAACAAAAAAAAATAAAAAATGGAGATACGATTTGTAATGTGTAATCATGTACTTGAAAGGGTCTGGACTGGAGTCTCTTAGTTCCGTCTCCATGTGAGTCAAACTTCGTCGAAGAGTAACAGAGGCTGAATGAAGAGTCCTGCTGTTCCGAGGATACACACCAGGATAAAAACCCACAGGAAGATCCTATCGATCACCATAGCAACGTACTTCCAGTCATCTTGAACCTGGGATAGAATCAAAGTGAAAATACATTTTCATTTGCCTGTGACATTGACATTTTTTTATGTAGAATGGTGCATGCTGAGGCCCTGAGTGTTTTGTAGGCTTCAAAATGCAGGCTGTACCACACATGCCTTCTTTTTGCGCTCTATAAAGCAGAGCAGCATGGCAGCGCTTGCTTGTTTGTTTATTTGTTCATTAATACGGATCCCCATTTGCTGACGTCTAAACGCCTAATGGGGTCCAAGACTATAATATACATAAACAAAAACTAGAAACATTACATAATCAATGTATCACCCCCCCACACACAAAAGTCATGTATCACATAAAATAAAATATATTAAAAAAATCACACCCTGTGTGAAGTGGGCGGTGTTTTGCTAGCTAATCACAATACTGAATGGAGTCAACCAATCATGTACAAAAAATAAATACATTTATTGAAACACTCTTTATGATGGACGAAACCATAACTTTAAAAAAACAAATGTATGGTTTTAAAGTTATGGTTTCTTATATAGGGCTATGCACATGTGTCATGTGACACTGGCCAATCACAGTCCTGAATTGACTGTGATTGGCCAATCACGGTGCAGGGTTAGGCGGGGTACTTTTTGGCCAATCACAGCGCAGGATAATTGTACAAATTTCCAAACCTCACTTATAGGGGCGGTTTCACCGCCCAAAAAAAACACAACAGGAATAAAAACACAGTCCACCAACCATCAATCTAACAAATAAGCTAAGACGCTATTGTTATCTGTTGAGTATAAAATCTAAGTTTCCTTAACAAGATTTTACTTTGATTTTGCGAACATCACCTAGAAGAAAATTACATAATGCAATTGACCTATAAAGTACAGCCCTCTTCAAATATAATTGGACTTAGGTAGGGGTATAGTTATCAGTCCACCCCTGGTGTGGAATATGAGCAATAAATTATGTTATTATAAAGACCTTTGGGAGTCTAATTACTCTATGAAATGATATTATATATAAGTAAGTTAGCAGAAAGTCTTTCCTTGACACTGAGCCAAGTGAGACGTGCATGCATGTCTACAACACTTCTGTCTGTAGGCTACTACTGTTTTGAGTCGACTTTTTTCCACCTTTGGCGGTCAAGAGCACTCCTCCAAAAAACTTGAGGCATATTGCATGGTTCTCAAACTTTTCTTGGCTTAAATACCCCCTTACCTGTCTTCTGAATCCCAGTACCCCCTTTACCGGACTACAACATTTAGCTTAGAAAATATTGACATCAAAAGCCCAGTTTTGATGTCAATTATGTTTAAAATTAAACAGCATAACAGCAAATAAGTATTGGTTTCTCTTCACTAACAGTTGTGCCAGTCAAGTTTTGATACGGACCAGCAGGTTCACACAAAGTCTAAACATAAGAGTAAAATATTTTGTTCTCTTTTACACTTTCTCTGACATACCCCCTGTAGTACCTCCGCCGCGTACCCAGGGGTACACACGTCCCCCCCCCATTTGAGAAACACTGGGGCATAAAAACACAAGGCACCCTGCTATTGCAAAAGCAGCGAGCATAATGCTTCACTCACATTGATAACAATTACACCAGAAAAAAAAATCCTGTCTGATCGGGCCCTGAGAAAGACCACTATAGTTCAATCAAAAGGCAATGCTATTGCTGTGCTGCTTGAACTCTGTGCACTACTTCAGTAGCACTAATAATATGTAGTCGCATTCAAGGAGCTACTTAAACATTTTTATTTATTTATTTTGAACCCAGGTCACTGTCATTTTTCATTACTTATCCTTTAGCAGCTAGAGATAACACAGTGGATCTATTTAAGTGATAAGGGATTAAGGGATTCCCTCCCTGTTCAACCTCCTTCAAAGGGCCACGGCCACCATGATGGAATAAATGGTTATAGACTCACCTCCTTGGCTTCATTCTGTAGCTTCATGTTCTCAGCTATGTACCTGACGCTCTCAATGGCTTCCCTGATCTCTGGCGAAAGACGCGACAGGGTCATGAGTCCTACATCCAGAGACTCCGAGCTGGAGCACGGGCTTCCAGCTCCTCCGTGTCCCGCGACCCCAGCAGCCCCACCTCGGCTAAGGACCCCAAGGCTGCCCAGACCCCCGCTCCCTCCCCCGGAGTCCGACGGTAGCTTCGTAGACTTCTGGTGCCAGCAGCAGGTGCAGCGGCCCTCCCTGCACAGGGTCCCAGGGGCCAGAACCTTTTGGGGGTCCCCGCTCAGATTGTTGAGGTTCGAGAGCTCCGTGCTGAGCAAGAGCCGCTGGCGCTGGGCCAGGCTGGACATCGCGCCGGTGGCGAGGGCCTGAGGCTTGTGCTTCTGTGGTGGTAATGTACCCGAGGAGTGGACAGCGCAGGGCCTGGAGGGCAGCAGCTGACCAGACCCAGACACTGATGAATCCCTCTCTGGTTCCTTCTCTGGCCTGGTCATGAACATCACTTTGGGCAGCAGCCCGAGAAAGACGCTCCGCACCCAGCGCGGCATAGTGTGAGTCTTTGGCGTGCGATAGTGCACGTTCAGCACAAAGACGGTGATGACGATGGAGAGGGTGACGAAGATCATGGTGAAGAGGAGGTACTCTCCGATCAGAGGGATGACCAGCGAGGTGGAGGGGATGGTCTCCGTGATAACAAGCAGGAAGACGGTCAAGGAGAGCAAGACGGAGATACACAGGGTGATCTTCTCGCCGCAGTCAGAGGGCAAGTAGAATACCAGCACGGTGAGGAAGGAGATGAGGAGGCAGGGGATGATCATGTTGATGGTGTAGAAGAGGGGCAGGCGGCGGATGTACAGGGAATAGGTGATGTCCGTGTAGATCTCCTCGCAGCAGTTGTACTTGATGTCGTGTTTGTATCCCGGGGCGTTGATGATCACCCACTCGCCGCTCTCCCAGAAGTCCCGGAGGTTAATGCTCGAGCCGATCAGCACGAGGTCGATCTTGGCCTTGTCGTAGGTCCAGGAGCCGAACTTCATGGTGCAGTTTTGGTAGTCAAAGGGGAAGTAGGTGACGTCGATCTTGCAGGAGCTTTTGAATATGGCCGGAGGGATCCAGGTTACGTCGCCGTTGTAACGAAGCAGAGCCTTCGTTTTGTCGTCCACCTGGAAGTCTCCGACTGCACTGTGGAATGAGAAAGAGAAACAGATAGAGACAAAGCCAGAGACAAAATAGATAGAGTGGCAGACAGAGACACAGTAGAAGTTGGTGGCGGACAGATGAGTCACTGAAAATTACATTGGAAGGCTTTAGGCAATTGACTAGTGTGTCACAGGGCCATTAACCGGAAATATGGCCTGCAGCATCGTCATTTCATTGCAGTCTGCTCTTTACACTCCATTAAGAACAGCACAAACACAATCTATGGATGTGCAAAATGAGAACATGTATGCAATGTGGTATGATATCACAGTTCTCTGTGCACACTGTGGACATATTATTAATGAAACAGCAGCAACAAATAAACTAATCATGACAGGTAATGATTTCCCTCTTGAACTCACTTGTTGTACAGAACAATATCTGGCTTCCAAATCCTGTCCGACGGCACACGGATAAATTCTACACCACCAAAGTTTTTGGGATCCCATCTGAGTTTGTAGTCATTCCAAATCTGTAATAAAGACAGAAAGAAAGAAAGAAAGTTTTACCATCAACATTATGCAAACGCTGCAATAAGAGTAGCATTCCATTTTGGCAGTATATTAGTTGGCAGTATACAGTATTTAGTATAATATTTAGATGTTGCACTCTCTTCTGGTCATAAATACAGCCATTATCATTATTATTTTAATGTACCTTAATTAACATTTTCAACTAATTGTTTGTGACTTGATATCTCTTTAGAACATTTATTTTATTAGCTGGAGACAATTTAGCTATGGTGACAGTGTGTTAAAGATACATAATTTATTTGACCACACAAATTATTTATCTTAACCTGTCATGACTCATGCAACTGTTTTTTTTTTTTTACATTACATAAATGTTATAGGTTAAAAATAGGCTCATGTTTAGCTGACACATGCTGTCATTTCTCATATCAAAAGCTCACACTATACATTTATGTATGAACAAGTCTAAAAGCTTACTACCAGCCCCTATAGAGCTCATGCTGCTCCTTAGCTCCATTAGATTTTCTGATATTTTGGATTCAACAGAACATTTTGGCCAAAGGGTGGCCGGCCCTATAAGAGGAAAGGCCTTTTGGTGAACCCTACATTGTATAGGTAAAGCCTACACATTTAGTGTAGGGTTCATCCTCCAGGGAGAATGAGGGTGCACCACAAATAGCATGGCAATCAAAATGGTAGTTTTTGTTTTTGTTGGGGGGGTCGTCAGTTCAATAAATCAGTATAGAAAACGGTCAAAGGGCAATGGTGTTTCAGCAGACAGCACTGAATTGTACACAAAATTTTCTTTTAATAAACAGCTGGTGAGCACCATAGACAAATGTTAATCCAGTGCAGATATGGGTATATTTGCTCAGTGGTTGTACCAGAGGGAGGACCTGTACTGCATCATTTCCCTCAGAATTAGTTGCACCATGGCATATATTGCCACTACAGAATGTGGGATCAGCCGTGTAACAAAACCACTAAGCCATGTAATATGATTCTAAAATACAAGCGGAGATCATTCAAGGCCAACCCTGGATCACTGGGGGGACGTTTGGATCACAGATCTGATGTTCTCATGGATTTTTAAACAAATGTTTTGTTTTGTGATTAAAACGTTTGCTGTACGTTTCCTGTGTACATTTACAGTCAGGCATTTAGCAGACACTCTTATCCAGGTTGTAATGTGGTCAAGTAATGAGAAGGCAAAGAGAGCAAGTACAATATGTGCTACAAAGTAACTAGCAAGTACTACTCATAACAGCTCTTCATCAAAGTACATGCACATATGTAGACATATACAGTCAGACACATTTAGATATTGAAGTATACATATATTTATCTTCTTATAGTAGTTTACAATAAGAAGTTAACAATTTATGTCAAAGTTTACTTTGGCAATATACAGTACGTGCATCTTCCTAAAAGCTTTCCGCTGACTGGGGCAAGGGTGATCAATCCTTTTGAAAGCTCCTTCTTATCAGTAATTCAATCTAACCAGTAAATATATTGCTGGCCTACCTACTGTCATATATGACAGAGAGGCCAGTAGCTGGTGACCTTGCTCAAGGTCCATTTTAAACAGACAGGCCACAGCGATGGACGGGAAGAGAGAACTCACATGTCTCAGCCACAGATTTGTCTCCATGATCTGGTTGACTTCATCCTGAAAAACAGATAAGAATTGATCCTATGAGTAAAGTGGCATTTTAAAGAAATGGAGCATGAGCTCAAGTAATAAATTAATACATTTTGAGAGCAGGGGAGCGCTGTCACAGGTGATCATCTCCTCCATACAATATTATTTATGTGAGCTGTAGTTGTATTGAAAACTGTATACTGTTCCTGGAGAACAGTATTCAGTGTAACACCTGAGCCTCCCTGCCCCTATAGCACATTGCCAAGAGCTGGAACCAATAGTGGGCCATGGGGTCTCTCATACTATAGATGAGGGGTCTTCAACGTTTTCAGGCCAAGGACCCCCTAGCTGAGAGAGAGATGAAGCAGGGACCCTGTCTATATTTGTATAAAATTGTGTTTCAGATTTAACTTTTTTTGTTTACTTGGTCTGCTCTTTTTTCCCTCTACACCAAACACCTCTTTGCCAAAAAATAGCCGATCTACAAGCTCACAACGCCTCGCAGCGCGAGGCGTTGTGAGCTTGTAGATCTGCTATTTTAGAAAAGGGATGCTATCCTTAGAAAAGGGATGCTAGGGTTCAAGTGGTTAATGTAAAAAAAAAAATCATATCACGCAAAGATTTGGCGGACCCCCTGTAGTAACTCTGAGGACCCCCTAGGGGTCCCGGACCCCCTGTTGAAGACCCCTGCTATAGATTACAGCTGTCAGTCAGTCTCAACTTTGACACTTACAACCCCATAATAGAGCTGTGTTGTGAGGAGGATAGGCCTGGGTTACTCGGACCGTGATTGAACCAATCTCATGACCCAGTGCATAGCATTAACCATTCATGTGGACCTGGGGGTTATGTGGGGGTATATACATGAAAGTTTACACAACATGATCCACACTAAATGGATACGTAAACATTGTTCTGTGCTTCTCTGTATTTTTTTTTTATCGCATGTACTGTATGACAAGACATGTAGGCCTACATGTTTTCACCATAAATCATGCATGGCGTGGTGGAGAAATGGTGGAATTACAGAATGTGCATGTATCCACTTCCTTTTTTACCCCACCTGGTTAGAAAAACTCCCAGAATTAACCCATGTATCAATACCCATACAGTACATTTCCAAGACTAAGATTATATTAATGTAGGTCAAATGTAACTTCACAGATTATAAAATCGAAAGTAGGTAGTTGACGAGGTAGCCAATGAAAATCTATAGCATATGTAGCATATGTAGTATGTACTGTAGCATATCAAACAAATTTGTATAGCACTTTTTAAGAACAGAGTCACAAAGTGCTTGATAGAAGAATCCACAATACAAAGATAGCAATAATACATCACAATAACAAGAAACAATTATATACATTACAATTAGTTAGAGTGCTGGGGGTTATAAAACAGCTTTATAAAGGTGAGTTTTTGGAAGGGATTTAAAACGGGGCAGAGATTGAACAAGCCTTATCTCCTCTGGCAAGGCATCCCACAGTGTCAGGGCTCTAATTGCAAAGGCACGCTGTGTACACTACAGTATGTACGCTAGAAGAAGAAACAATAAAGTTGTGGCATTTCCAAAGAGAGGCCAAAAAGCGGAACAGCGCCCACAAGGCAAGTGACACAATCACTGGAGGAGGACAGGGGACAGCAGTGATCTCTCCATTGGGCCAGTGCCTGCCTGGCATCCTGGGGCAAACATCTGTCAGTGGCATCCTCACCAACGTCCAGGGAGACAGGCTGCCCAGACGTTTTTTTCCCCTCCCTTTTCTTTTTCTTTTTTGAGAAATGTATCGCATCCTTAATGTTTTGTACCAGCGGTGAAAATGTGTACCGAACTGAAGAGAAAATAAGATTTCATGTAATTAATGGACAATAAAGTAGCAACTTCTTATCTGCTCTTGAGCAGAATGCAGTTACACCACTTTAATGTTGTTATGACATTATATTGGACTATTATACTGAGTGGAAGAGCAGCAAAAACATAATATTTATAATTGTTCCTGCATAATCTCTCCTTGTGACTCTTGTCGCAAAACATATTCTCTGAAAATGTGCATGCACCACCTATAGAGTGAAAAGGTATCTTCTCATGTCAGGTTGTTTTTCAAAAACACTGATCTTTGCATACAATTTACAATTTACAATTTAGGCATTTAGCAGACGCTGTTAATCCAAAGCGATTTACAGTAAGCAAGGACAACACAAGATAATACATCAAATGCATAGAAATAGTAGTCTAATAAAGTAATAGGTAAACCAATAATCTAATAATAGCTAATACATACGTAAACCAAGAACCTATCATCAGCCTGTACATTGAAACTAAACACACTATAGGATACCAGGTCAACAATGACCTGGCATCTGTCTACATAACATGCTATCTAAGTTACATTTTAGCCTTTGCATAAGCCTGCAAGGTCGTCAAGGCTAGGGCAAGTGCTAAGGGCTGTGGTGGAGTCTGAAGAGGTGAGTCTTCAGATTACGGCAGAAGATTGGGAGTGAGTCTGCAGTTCTAATTGCAATAGGGAGTTAATTCCATAGTTTGGGAGCCAGAAGGGAGAAGAGTCTGGGACGTGTGGAGCGTTGTCCCGGATGTTTTAACGATGGTTCTGACAGATTCCCTGTGTTAGCTGATTTGAGAGAGTGGGAGGAGTTGTAGGGTTGGATCAGGCTTTGAAGATATGGGGGTGCCATACCCTTGGTTGCTTTGTAGGCCAACGTCAGTGTTTTGTACTCTGTGTGGGCAGTAACAGGGAGCCAATGGAGGGAGTGGAGACATGTGAACATTTTGTCTGGTTGAAGACCAAACGTGCTGCGGCATTCTGGATCATTTGGAGAGGCTTAAGTGCACATGCCGAGATGCCAGAAAGGAGATAGTTACAATAGTCAAGTTTTGATATGACTGATGTCTGGATAAGGAGCTGGGCTGACTCCTGGGTGAGGAAGGGTCTGATCCTTCAAATGTTATAGACTGTAAACCTACAGTCTATGAACTCTGCTGTCCTGGACAGTCAGCTCTCTTTCAAGAGAGCTGACTGTCCAGGACAGCACCAAGGTTCTTGGCTGTTGGAACCGAAGTCACCAGGGTGTTGTCTATGGAAATATACATACATATGGCCCCTGAGCCCCTGAGCCCCTGGCCCCTGAGCTCCTGGCAGAAACTCCTGGTGCTACTAGGCTGCTGGTGACTCACCAGCAGTTTCACAGCAGGCCACAGCGCAGCATTTCCTATCACTTCCTTTGCTGTATTTCATTAAGGTTCAATTGCCATTGTACACACTGCAGCTCTGGGAAACATTCATGTACACGTTTTACCAACGGGGTCAGAATGCAGGGGGCAGCCAGGAATGGTGGCCCTTGAACAGGCAGGGGCTTTGGAAAAGCATGAACATATTGACTGCTGCTGCATTGAACATGTGACCTCGTGTTTAAGGGATGGTCTGTCTAAACACCTGGGACTCTATGGCCACTTACAAACACGTTGGGGAGCCAGCAGCACACTGCAATATCCCTTATTGGAAGATGATGGCGGAGCCAACACAGCCAATGAGCTATTGATGTTTTAAATTAGCTCATGTATCGCTGCAGTAATCTACGTCGGCCAGTCCCTACCGACAGAGGCTGGGTTTGAAGTGTTACACGTAGGGAGGAAATAATGGCCATCCATCAACACTATAGTAGCATTTTGGCACTTGCTATTGTACATCTACAGTATGTGTCATCTTCAGATCCTACCACATCCTGGATACCTGCCCAGCTCTTCTGAATAAAGCCTTTATAACAGTAAAATCCAGATTGTTAATTTAACTTGGAAAGTGTAAAGATGTTTATTTTTTACGTTTTCAGATATTGGTTTGATCCTGTCCTCTGCCTGGACATATGCGAATAGCAGATCTGCGATTCATAAATCTGCAATAAACAAGATCCGATCACTATTTTTGAAATAGGGCGTACAAGTTTTCTATTTTGGATCTCAAACTGAAAAAGATTGGAAGATGGAAACACAACATGTGTTTCCAAACAGGTGAGCAACAGTACGGAATAGTAGTACGGAAGAGTACGGAGTACGGAGCTGATTTTCCCATCTGTTTTTATGACCAATTGCATGTCACGCTGCCCTTTATGTCCTCGCGTTTCCTTAGATTGAGGCTCAGGTTTAGAAAACTGGGGCCACTCTGCATTGGCAGGGAGACACGCTTATAGGATCTCAAGCTTATAGTACCAACAATTCCTCAAAAAAACACACAGTGACAGGCCATCACTCATCAGTTTTCCTGTGGCTGACATTTTAGATGCAGGCCTGTGTTTCAGGGGCAGGGAGAATCCAAGGCATCTCAATTGGCCCTGACAACCACTCATCCATCTCCTCACTTCATTTTCGTCTTGAGAATTAACACAGCGCTGGTTCTCAAAGTGGGGTGCGTTAACCCCTAGGGGTCCTTGGGAGGGATTCCAGGGGGTCCCAAGGAAAACGAGGAACAGTTTAAACATTTAATTCCTATATAGATATATAGATTTTGTTCTGCTATTCGAAGATACCAAATCTGCAAGCTTCAGGCAAGGATGCCTGAAAAAGGTCAATGACCGAAACCTTGCTATAAAATAATCAGATTTTGCACCGTTTTGAATGTGCGGAGGCTGCCTTTATTGTTCATTTGGTTTACGTTGTTTGCTCCAGCACCTCACCCAAGTCTACTTTCAGATGAGCAGTGTTTTCTTTTCACTCTTTTGTCTCATTGATGATTGTAAAAGCATAATATGCCAACAGCCTGTCTCTTTATCAAGATCCCCATTGTTAAGCCTTATGAAATGTGGGGGAAATCTCCAAAACCAACCGTGTTAGTTTGGTGGTTTTTGTGCTCCATATGCTGTACTGTACATCCATGTGTATTCCTTGTGGGCATTAATCACAATGAATCAATGGCGTGTTCACATGCAGCAATGCATAGGGCCTCCCCATTCAATGCTTTATTCATGCCATGCCTTGTCTTACCAGCCGAGGACATGGAAACTCATTGAGCTTGGTGAAATGATGTTCCACTGTGGTGGAGTTGAACTGCATAGGACATTGTTGCTGTCGGCCAGAAACCTCTTATCTCCATACTTTAGCTTTGTATGTTCTCTCTTGAAATGAATGCCATACTTCTTCATAATGCAATGTCACACAAAAGTAGCAAAAAATAGCAGATCTACAAGCTCAAAACGCGTCGCGTTGTAGATATTTTTTTATTTGAATCCTGAAAAGTAAGAGTTTTGGACATAGTGAGGTTTCCACCCGACAGCAGCGACATGACGTGCTATACAGTTTAACTCCACCACAGTGGAACAGTGGAGGTGCTGCAAGTCACAGAAGACCAATCGCAGCGGAGAGAGAGAGAGAGAGAGAGAGAGAGAGACAGAGAGAGAGGGGGTGGGGGGGGGGGGAATACGGCCACTCACTACTACTTACCACTTTGACCAGTTGTGACATGGACACCTCAAACTGTACAACCACCGGATCTGACACGTTCTCCACGGGCCGTATGAACTGGTTGTACCTGGAGAATATCACAGAGAACAGCTTGTGTTCTGCCTCCGAGCAGGTAGCACCTGGATCAGAGCACAGGGTCAGATTATGAAATACTGTGCACACCGCTGCAATGTTTGCAACCAATAGACAGACAGACAGACAGACAGACAGACAGACAGACAGACAGACAGACAGACAGACAGACAGACAGACAGACAGACAGACAGACAGACAGACAGACAGACAGACAGACAGACAGACAGACAGACAGACAGACAGACAGACAGACAGAGAGAGAGAGAGAGAGAGAGAGAGAGAGAGAGAGGGAGATAGATAGATAGATAGATAGATAGATAGATAGATAGATAGATAGATAGATAGATAGATAGATAGATAGATAGATAGATAGATAGATAGATAGATAGATAGATAGATAGATACATAGATACATAGATAGATAGATAGATAGATAGATAGATAGATAGAGAAACTTTATTTATCCGGAGGGAAATTTCAGCTGTTTCAGCAGAAACAGTGATACAATGACTCACTTCTACTGTTTTGTCTTATCTTAGGCAGAGACTGTAATGCATTAAGTAGATGTCCCTTTCTATTTCAATAACTCACCGTTTCAATTAATTTGTTTTTTAACATGTCAGTTTTCTCCTCAAGTTGGTTATGGTATAATGCAGTGGTTTTCAACCCTTTTCATATCAAGGTCCATTATTTATTCGGCATTTGAGCCGCGGAGCCTCTCAGACCCAAGACTTTGAATATTTTGTGGTCATTGGATGAGATTTTGTCCATAATTCCAATTGTATTGATGTTGGTAGGAGAAATAACAGGCAAACGTTGATCAAAATAACAATTCTTTAATTAAGCAATTTAATTAACAATAATTTAACTCTTGAGAGCATAAAATGAGGGAGAGTGTAAATCATTTTACACTCTCAAGAGTTAAAGATCTATAAGGGTCCATTTGGTTTCATTTTACACTCTCAAGAGTTAAAGATCTATAAGGGTCCATTTGGTTACCAACTCTCCATCATTTAGCTGGGGACCACCTGGAACCCCCTCAAGGACCACTGGTGGTCCCCAGACCACTGGTTGAGAACCACATGGCATATGGTTTGAATTTCCTTCAGAAGGTCAGATTCACTCATGACTAAGGAAGCAATCAAAGAAGCATATTGCATGAACAGAAGATGTAAAGGGGAAATTAATTGCTTTAAATCAGAGGCCACCCAGTGACGTGCAGGGCTTTCATCATAACGCACACACACACACAAGACAGCTGCCTGCTAAATGTCATAATTTAAAAACCATACAATGGAAACATATAACGTCTCATATAACAAGGGGGAAAATGGCTGGTTTGTCTGATTGTCATCATAATGCAACAAGGCTGTCTTAAATGATAATAAACCAAATTCTACTATTGATTGCCTCCTCCCTCAGCTGTTAGAATTATAGATTTGTTTTTAGTAAATTAATATTTGCATATCACCATTAATGCAAACTGCATTATTTCGCTATAATAGTGAGATCTAATCATTTCTAACCATACTGTTAGCATCCTAAATTAAATGTTTTCAAACAACATGACTAAAAACTAAAAGTAATTGAATGGTTTAAAATGGGTACACATTTAGCCATTGAAAAGACGTTCAAATCTGGGCTAAATATCAACTACACTTTATATTCATCAATGACAATTGAAACAAATTTAGTTGCAGTTTATTTTATTTTATTAATATTTATGGAATAATGGGTCTACATTATAGACCGGCAAATTTAGGTAAACCAGACGTCTAAAATCCGACTATGGCTCACTGGGATATGCGGGGCAGCGAGAGCAGCAGACACGAGACACGCAACAAGTATCAATGTTCTCCGGATAAATGGCTGTTACTCACCCGACAGAAGAAATAAGAGAAGGAAGGAACAGGTGGGGATAACGAGGACAAATGGATCTTTCATCATGGCAAAAAAAAAAATCCAAATGACAAATTCAAAATGAATCCGCTGGGCTACAGTTACAGCACAAACAGACGAGGAGAAAGTGATGGGGACAGTTGTTCACATCTGCTGGGGGAGAGAGACGCACGTTATTGTGTTCGGGGGAGTGGAGAGAGCGAGAGAGAGAGAGAGAGAGAGAGAGAGAGAGAGAGAGAGAGAGAGAGAGAGAGAGAGAGAGAGAGAGAGAGAGAGAGAGAGAGAGAGAAGAGAAGAGAGAGAGAGAGAGAGATAGGGGGGGTGCTAACTGTCAGTGGTGGAAAAAGTACTCAAAGGTTTTTTACTTAAGTAAAAGTATCAATACCGCAATGTAGAAATACACCGTAAAAGACCAGAATTCAAAATTTACTTGTGTAAAAGTACAAATATCAAAATGTACTTTAAGTACCAAAAGTAGAAAGTAGCCTACTCATTATGCAGAATGTCCCATTCCACAAGTTTTCAAATAATTGTGGTGGAGTAAAAGTACAATATTTGCCATGAGATGTACAGTAGTGGAGTAGAAGTAAAAGTACTGAAAACTGGAAATACTCCAGTAAAGTAAAAATGGCCAAAAGAAAATGTACTTAAGTACAGTACTTGAGTAAATGTACTTTACACTGTGTGTGGGACAGTGAACCTTGCAAATAGTAATACAGTTAACAGTGGATAATAAACAGAGGTTTGAGGCTACACTGCAGACATCTAAGAAAGAAGATAGAAGAAACACTGGGAAAGCAGAGATACCACCACATTTTCAAAGTCAGCACCATAGACAGCTCCAGCTCAATTGTCTTTAATACATTTGCTTGATTGCTAACTTAATTACTTAATGCAACACATTTCTATTCAGCTGAATATCCTATTGTATGCTTGTATGAAAAAAAACACACTCAAGTTCAATCGATTTCTTAAATTTGATTTATTTTTTAAGTCAATATGCTTGAAAGGGCAGGGGTCATGTTCACCTCTCATCTATTTCTACTGCCAATAAGGACTGTGCTAAAACACAATCCTAGGTCTCGAGGTTAATACCCCTATAGAGCTTTGCTGAATTGCTATAACATTGGCTTATGGGTGTGGGGGGTAACTTTCTCAACTATAAGGCCTGCAAGACACATTGGCCGAGAAATCGATGTTTAAACCATTATAGAGCTCTTGTACGTCTGGAGACTATAAGATAAAACACATCCTGGCATTGCTATGGATGCTGATAATAGGCTATCTCTTGATTTAAATCAAGCTCTCACAAAATAACCAACAGTCTGCAGAATGTGTAACGAGCCCACTCAGCACTGTTTATTGAGCAGTAAAGGTCCAGTCTCTGTGTGTGTGCGTGCACATTATGTGTGTGCGTGCAGCGTGCACAATATGTGTGCCTCCAACTGCCTGAATTGACTGAAGGGTCCATTCGTCTATGAACGATACGTGCATATGTACAGATACATGTTTCGCCAGTAGATGGCACTATATATGAAACTATCATAGCCTAAGATTATCACTCTTGAGCATTTGTGTGATGGCTGACTCAGCAGCCACACATAGACTATAATGTATGGTAACTCTTCCTTTTGCTTTATATATTTAGTGTTTATTTTCAGTTGGTCATTATTAACCAGTTGAAATGACATAACTTATTGTTTAGTTGTTTTCCATGAGTGCATTTATGAGTTTTCTTTGAGATACCAGTTCTGTGGGAGGCTGCTGACATAAATGGACATTATGGGCTGGCCAAAGGAATGGGGATCAGCTGCTCCAGATCTGCAGCTAATCTGGACAATTGGACTGCACCACAGTCCCTCTGCACTATGGGGTGGGGCAGGGGTTCTTAGAGTGTCAATGGTAGTCTTTGTCTTTTCCCCCTTTTGTATTAACAGTGGTCTGACCCGTCCCTATATATGTCCACCTCCTATGTCATTCTGGTTAGTTCAGTTTTCAGTTGTGTTGTTCAGTCCTGTTTTTCCTGTTTAGTTATTTAGTTTGATTTGTTTATTTTGAGCACCTTTATTGTTTGTTATCCGTTAAATCATTATTTTGAAATGAAACACAAAGAGAAAGAAAAATAAATACAAACAAATGAATATTATTTTAAACCAACAACCCAGTTTCCCTGTGTCTCTCCTTCCGACCAACTCGGTCCCTGACAAGCATTAATATTGCAATGGTGGAAAAAGTAGAATACTCACATGTTTTACATAAGTAAAAGTATCAATACTGCAATGTAGAAATACTCTGTTACAAGTAAAAGTCCGGAATTAAAAATGTACTTGAGTAAAGGTACAAAAGTATTGGTATCAAAATGTACTTAAAGTAGGCTATCACAAGTAGAAATTACTCATTATGCAGAATGTCAAGTTTCATAAGTTTTCAAAATAATAAAATGTATTAAAATCTTTTGAAATTAGCAGATCTACAAGCTCACAATGGGTCGCAATGCAAAGCATTGTGAGCTTGTAGATCGGCTATTTTCAAATGGCCAAAATGTATATAGGGCTGAAGTGGGTATGTATGTTTTGTAATAGTAATCCAAATCTACAAAGAAACTAGTCACTAAAGTTTTCAAATAATTGTAGTGGAGTAAAAAGTACAATATTTGACTCTGAGATGTAGTGGAGTAAAAATAAAAGTATGAAAAATTGGATATACTCCAGTAAAGTAAACGTACCTCAAATCTATACTTAAGTACAGTACTAAAGTAAATGTAATTAGTTACTTTCCACCACTGTAATATTGTATAGTGCGGTGCCCCAGGAAGGGAATACGTGTATAGATTCTTCACAAGTTCAGCTATAGCAGAGCAACAAGAAACATCCTAACAAGTCATTTAACCTAACTGTATTGGATTGTCTTTAAAATACAGCCTACAGTTGTTTTCAACGCAAATACATTTACCAGAAATTGCTCTTGAATCAAGTTCCTTTTTTCACCCTCAGAATATTGTCACTCATTTGAAGAGAACTCTTAGAACAGGTACTGAACAAAGACAATGAACCACAACTGCTCCAGCTCCAGCATCGTTGAGGGTATTCCGGGCGGTCCCTCGCAAAATTAGTTAATGTATGTAGCATCAGAATCAGTTAAATCACTTCAACCCTACATCGGCTTTGAAAATAGCAGATCTCCAAGCTCACAAGACATCACGCAACGTGTTGTGAGCTTGGGTGTCCCTGGCACAAAATCTTTTCAATGGGGGTCCGTAGCCAAATACATATTAATTTGGAGGTCCTTGACATTCAAAGATTAGGCCACCACAGTCTACTCTACAGTATAGTATCACCATACTGGCATGTTGTTGTTTTAAAATATTTAAACCTCAATGTAATTTGAGGAGTGGATATTTTTGCAGTGGGGGGTATTTTGTGGTTGGCTATAACACTAAACATTTACTGTATAACTAATAATATGCAAAGCAATCTTTTCAAGTAGGATCAGTTTACTGCATGCCCTGTAAAACTCACACAATATTTTCTGCTTGGTCACTCAATCACACTTTCAGCTGAATAGCTGTCCTAGCTACATGATTAAACATTCTAATTAACTCATCCTCAACAAATGTATTGACTTTGGAGACACATTATTATCAACGGGAACATTACAGATTTACAAAGTACTTTTGGCAAGTCCCCACAGCTTTTAAGACTTTATTGGAGCGTTAATACATTTTACTCAAGCAGAAGATGACACAGATTGGCCATTTCATACATCTACACATTTGGTAATAATACCACATCACATTTCAACCACATGGTGATACTACTGGCCGGGACTACAAAGGAGGAGTCATAACATCACGTTACTGTACTGTTCGGGCAGAAACCTTGTATCTCCATTATTTCAACTTGTGTTTTTACCGTGAATTAATGCCCTAGTTCGTCATGCTACAGTGGCACACAAAAGCAATTTTTGAAAATGTGTGTGTCTGTGGGTTTTTATAAATATTGAACCAATGAAAAGAGCTTGTGACTAAAACAATAACTACATTGGATCCACTGGAACACAGGCTCTTTTTCCCATTTCCTGAAAAGTAATGGTTTTGGACATACAGTACAAGGTTTCCGCCCAACAGTGACAATTATCAACATACAAATGACCTTCACAGCGGTGCAGTGTTAACTTAGCTGTGTTATAGGTGATTCATACTTTGTCATATGACGGAGTATAAATAGGGCTTCACGTTACAAATGGCTACAGTACCTTAGTTTAGAGACAGACAGATGAGGTCCAGATCTGTGCCTCTCTTCAACTCAGTGGAAGGAAATGTATTCAGCACACTGATGCCAAATATGAGGTCCCATGCAGATGTTACACTTTCACTTCCTCACATCATCAGGTGGAGAGGCATACTGTATAAGTGTTGATTTTGACAGCAAATTTTGATTCAATTTTAGTCACAGTCTTTTGAATCAAATTACATTTAGTTGTAGGCATATTTAAGTCACCTGAAATGTTTTACTGTTAGTCTAGTTTTAGTCTGCTAAATATCATAAGATTATAGTCGACTAAATCTACAGTTGATTTAGACTAAAATGTATTTCGGCAGGCCTTGATGGCGTCGTAATGGCTGATTTTACACTTGGTTGCATGCTGAAAATAGCCGATCTACAAGCTTGTGAGCTTGTAGATCTGCTATTTTCAAAGCGCAACACCCGAGCGCAACCAAGCATAAAATGACTTGTCTTTTAGTTTGACTGGATCTCTTCTCCACCAGTCCCTAGTGACATTTTAGTCAAGTTTTTATTTGTTGATGAAATTGGCAATATATTTAGTCTTAGTTTTAGTCATCATAACTTAGTTTTTATTTCGTTTTCGTCAGTGAAAAAAGGTAGTCGCCGAACATTTTTCGTCACAGTTTTAGTCGACGAAATCAACACTGGAGGCATGTAGGCTAATATGGCTATATTGCACAGGATTGGTCACTGGGTTCCAATAATTTGTGCTCAGTTTTCCAAAAGCACCTAATCACTGGGATATTTTTAGTTACATTGTTTCTTAATTTTTTTTTGCCACATCTAGATAGTAGACCTGAACAGCCAAACAGATGTAAATCCTTTCTCTGTTTCTTTCAAACTACTTAACCACTTAAACCCTATATACTTCGTTGACCGGTGTCCCCCAGGGGTCTATACTTAGTCCGTTGCTTTTCACCCTTTCAAATCTCTCTTGCCAAATATTGCTGATCTACAAGCTCACAACGCATTGTGTTGCGACGCTTAGTGAGTTTGTAGATCTGCTATTTTTCTGCTCCCAACAAGCAGGGTGGTGCCTTGCATGGTTTCTTCTGCCGTTGTTATGTGAATAGGTGAATGTAACGCACATTGTAAAGACTTTTAATAAATGCAGTCCATTTACCTGGCACCATCTATAATGCCCGGTTATGATAATCCACTCCAACCAGGATAATAAAATCCTAAAATATATCTACAGCTAATGTTTTATGCAGGTCCGCTTTCAGTATGACAAATGCTACCAAAAATTTGAATTGCTAATCTGCTTTTGGGAGAACTAGTCCTGTCCGGTCCGGCTGGTTGTAGATCAGATGTGAGGTGTTTCTGAGCTGCGCTGTTGTTGGATGGGGATAATGTGAATGTGAAACAGATCAGATACGAGGTGTTGGATGGGGATAATGTGAATGTGGAACAGATCAGATATGAGGTGTTGGATGGGGATAATGTGAAGGTGGAACAGATCAGATACGAGGTGTTGGATGGGGATAATGTGAAGGTGGAACAGATCAGATACGAGGTGTTTCTGAGCTGGGCTGTTGGATGGGGATAATGTACCCTCTCTGGAACAGCGGCTGCAGGAAGAGGCCCAGCGTCCCCGTCACACACACTATTATAAAGATCCACAGGAACATCCTGTCCACCACCATGGCCACGTACTTCCAGTCCTCAATCACCTGCAAACGCACACATACAGTTCATATCAGTTCAGGTTTAAGGGTGCAACAGTTAATCAAACTATTTGATTTAATATGAAACACTATCGATTTTAATAAAATATTAGATTTTCCCAAATAGCGAATAGATGAGGTTGTGGATTGATCCTTGAATGCACTCACTCACTCACACACACACACACACACACACACACACACACACACACACACACACACACACACACACACACACACACACACACACACACACACACACACACACACACACACACACACACAGACATTTGAAATATTTATTTATGTCCACATAAACAGAAGTACAAGAATGCCTTGTACAGCAGACAACAATCAGGGGTAAAGGAAACAACGCCTCCTCCAAATTGAGCGGCTTCCTATAATAGCTGATATTGAGCAGTACCTTGCTAATTGTTTAGCCCTCCTTTTGGGGAGGCCGGCCATTTGAAGGCCTCTCAAAACCAACTTGTGCACGTGCCCTAGGGAGGCTACCAAATATAAAAACCAAAAGTTTACATCTGTAGCCTAGCTGACACACACACACACACACACACACACACACACACACACACACACACACACACACACACACACACACACACACACACACACACACACACACACACACACACACACACACACACACACACACACACACACACACACACACACACAAGCACACACACTTAGGCCTATATAGATTTTATCAACAATGTGTAAGGTTTTACAATCAAATGAGCCTGTCTTAGGTTATTGTATTGGTAAAGTAGAGAGGACAAAAGGAAATCTATCAGCACCAAGGACAACGCTCTGACAGACAGTCAATCAAATCAGCAAGTCAACTAATGAGATAAAAAAATACGCATAACATAATCAATGCTTCCATCATGATGATGAATACACACTTAGTTAGGACTAACGTTATACTGTAGCCTACATCCTAATGCTACTGTACCTGCAACATGTTTGTTGCCACGCCACTGCGGGCAGAGATGCTGATGCCAGCCCTACTGCTGCATTGCTGCTAGGTGACCGTTTAGTAATCTAATTTAGGAGAGCTTTGCTACCTTATCCTCTTGTTCTTTTCTATCTTGTCTTTACTGCCGCTTTTGTGTCTGAAAGGCATGATAACTGCTTGCTTGGCTTGCAGATGTGCTCAGCTTGTCAATCTTGACAGATTTTGGACCTCCCATGGGCCCCCACCCAAGGGCACCTGCCTGCCCTGTCTATATTTACGCCCCATGCAGTGCTGTGCTGGCAATACAATTGACTTTTGTCTGCATTGGTTTACAACTCATACATTCTTCATATCCTGCCCGTTATTGCATTAAAACAAAATTGGGACTACATTCTCTGTAAGTTAATTCTTGGGCTGCAACAGAATAGGGTAACTGGAAAACTGGTTGCACAGTTAAATAAGTTAAATTCCAGGACCAGACTACACATTACTCAAACCCTCACCGAAAACGCTATTGACCCTTTCACCCCCTCCTCCATTGCTGTCCTTGGCAGTTTTTAAAGGAGGGGTCATTTCTCAAGCCTGGTCACGTCCAAATTGTATTGATCTGGCCAAGAAGGTGATTGATTACCAAAATCCTTGTGTTAATTTGCTGGGTCACAACCACTATCCAGCGGGTTAAGTGTTTTCCGTCCTGCTTCAGAGGGGAGTGTTAGTCCACCCCAACACTAACACTCCCTGCTCCTGTTTACCAATCAGAAGCAAGTCAGCACGGCCCTACATTAACTGACTTCAGGTACACATAAATTCACTGTGGCTGCAGCTACAGTGTTAGGGGTGATTGTAGCCTAAAGGACAAACACGTAGATTTGTAGACTGGAATGACACTGGTGTGAAATGTAATCCCTGTAAATAAAATGGTCATGTAAGGTGAGGGAGTTCAACAACCTCCACTCTTCAGCAAGGAGATTAACCCTGTGTCAGCTGCCATGTGTGAATGGCTGTAACCGTATAAATGGGAAACACTGCATAAACGTCACGCACATCCAAATACTGTTTGACCACTTAAACCCTATTCTGGGCATTGACATAATAAGCGAACACTCAGCAAAATAATTTACAAGCTCACGATGTGTTGCAACACGACCTGCCGTGAGCTTGTAGATCTGCTGTTATCGGCAAAGAGATCTGGTGTAGAGGGAAAAAAGTAGGGGGGCCAAGTACAGACCCTGGGACACCCAGGGTTATAACGAAGTACTGTATACAGGGGTTACGTGATTAAAGCAGGTACTGGACCAACATAAGATAGCTATGAAATGATTAAAGAAGGTCCACACAGCACACACTGTAGCTCCCTTAATGCAATTGAGTGCAGACTTGAAAGTCTGAGCATCACTTGTGCCAATAAATTGCACTTAAAAGGACACTTCACCCAATTTCAACCATATCTTCATATAATTGGTCCGCACTAATGCTCATTATAAGATGGCACAATCTCTGTCTACTCACTCTGCGTCTCATTGGTGGGCTACGGACAGTTCAGAGCCTACCAATGACAACATCGATGGGGATCTCAAGCTAAACAGAAAATACCGCCTTTAGTGAGAACCAATTATATGATGATAGGTTGAAGATGGGTGAAGGGGGGTCCTTTAATGGAGCTGCAGTGTGTGGAGCTTCTTTCATGTTTCATTACCATATGAATGTGAGCCACAACATTCATTAAGACGAGGAATTGCTATAGAGCGATCCGCAATCTTTCGATAAAACTGACACCCAGCCCTATCGGTGCTGTCATACAAACAAGTGCTTTAAGTGTATCATAATTAGAAGGGAAAAGGAATCCCACACACTGTCTTCACTTAGAGCCAAAAAAGGTTTAAGTGAAGACGCGCAGGATTCCTTTTTTGCCCTTCTCATGTTGACTGCCTGCTCCGACGCACCTGTCCATTAAAGTAGGTGTGCAAAAGTGATGATAACAACATGCTTTTCAACATATCATTTCAGGCTGTGAATCTCTGCTGTAGACAGATTTCTAGTAGACATAATATACATACACTCTGATCGTCATCGTCTCCCATCATGTGATCTGCCACATATCGCACTCCATCCACCGCCTCCAGAACATCAGGAGGCCAGTCCGAGTTGCTTCTCTGCCGCAGGTCCTGGCTAGAAGGAAAGCCATTGGGTAGGTACTCTGTGGAGCGCACGTCCCCCTTCCTGCTCCCGTAGCCATAACACGGAGGAGGTGTGGCGCTCTTGTTGTAAAAGTGTCCCTGGGTGGAGAACGATGAGTCCGAAAAGAGGAGGGCGGAGGAGGAGGAAGACGATTTCATGGGGCCCGGGTAGCCCATGCCCAGGATGGCCCTCCTGGCTCGCAGGCACCGATGCCGACGCAGCCTCTGGCGGGCGGAGCTGTTCTGAGGGCGCCGCATGAAGAGCAAGGCGGGCATTTTGACCAGGAACACCAGCTTCACCCAGGCGGGCATGGTGTGTGTGCTTGGGGAGCGGTGGTGCACGTTGAGCACGCACACACTCGTGATGATGGAAAAGGTCACCAGCACCATGGTGAACATCAGGTATTTGCCGATCAGCGGCACGTCGAGAGAAGTGGGAGGAACGATCTTTGAGATCAGGAGCAGGAACACAGTGAGGGCCAGGAGCACGGAGATGCACAGGGTCATCTTCTCTCCGCAGTCGGAGGGCAGGTAGAAGACCAGGATGGCCAGGGAGGTGATCAGCACGCAGGGGATGATGAGGTTAATGGTGTAGAACAAGGGCTTCCTCTTGATGATGAAGTCGTAGGTGAGGTCCACGTACGTGGGGTCCAGAGGGCTGACCGTCCGCCTGCCCGGCAGGGCCAAAATGTCCCACTCTCCGCTGGGCGTGAAGTCGTCCATGCTGGCCACCTCGGACTTGAGCACCAGGTCGATCTCCGTGTGGTCGTAGGTCCACGAGCGGAACTTGAGGGTGCAGTTCTGCTGGTCAAAGGGGAAGTGTTTGACTTCAATCTTACACGCGCTTTTGTAGATGGCCGGTGGGAGCCAGAAGACGCTGCCGTTGAACTGAACAATGGCGTTGGTGAAGACTGTGACCTCATAGGTGCCGTCAGCACTGTGGGCAGAGGGACAAGTGGGGAAAGGAGGTCCTGAATTCGTTCACAAACAAAACCTACATGTACCAAAGTCAAGGAGCTGACATCACAGTCACACTTAAAATGGAAAAAGCCCTGAATTTATGGACTCCCATAGGTTATTTGCATCATTTGAGCTGTCCAATCGATAGTTGTTAAGATGAACAATGCTCTAACAAAGCAATAAAACATCACAACTAAGACACAAACATGATGACATCAAGGACAATGGTCTGGAGCAGTCGCTTAGAGCAGTGTTTCCCAACCTGGGGTCCGGGCCCCCCTTGGGGGGCGCCAAATATCACGGGTTGGGGGGGCCTTTGTCTGTTTGGAAGTAGTCCAACATTTTAAACATGCTACACAAAATCTGCAGTTTTGGGTCATTATATTATCAAAAAGAAACCAAAATAGTATTTTTCAAGATTTTGCTAAATGTTTCAAAAATGGCTAAAATATCAGATCCACAAGCTCACAATGCGTGGCGATGTGACTCATTATGAGCTTGTAGATCAGCTATTTTCACTTTTTGTTGGATGAGAAGTAGAGTATATACAGCTTAAGTTGTTAACTAGTTTGACTTTAAACATGAAATGGGGAGAGGGATAACATTTTTTTAAGAAAGTTCAATATTAGTAGTATGCTTCCTTACTTGTTGTACAGAACAATATCAGGCAGCCAGATATGTCTGGAAGGAATCCGTAGTTTGTCGATGCCTTCATATTTTGATGGGTCCCATGAAAGTCTGTAATCCACCCAATGCTGTAGAGACAGAGATTGTCTGAGTTCTCACTTATGACCATTATGCTTAATTTATACTCCATCATACAACAGTGTCGCTTGCCAAAAATAGCCGATCTACAAGCTCACAACGATTCGCAATGCGACTCGTTGTGAGCTTGTAGATCGGCTATTTTTGGCAAGCGACACTGTTGTACGACAAAGTATAAGGTTTCCCTGACCGGTCTCACCCAGGACCAGCTCACTAACAATTACATGCTTCATGATCACATTTGCTTCACTCCAATGAAGGATGTTCAGCGTACAATTATGCAAGTGGTTTGTTCCACAGAGAGAGAAAGCATGGACATGGTGTAATTCAAGTTCAGGGGGACATTTAACGGGGTAGATGGGGAAGGTGTGGGAAATGTAATTGGTGATTAATCTTGACGGACCTTGAGATTGATCTAATCTTTCTTACCTGAGTGAGCCAGACATTGGTGGTCATAATCTGCTCCCTTTCATTCTGGGAACAGAAAACAGCAATAAATTGACATGGAATTCACATGTCACAATCTCCATTTGTGTACAGATACTTGAGAACAGTATTCAAATGAATGTACTTAGTTACCGTCCACCACTGATTATGACTGATAACTTTTAAAAAGGGAAAAGGTGGAGTCTATAATTTTGGCATCAAAAGCCCTGTGCTGATCATGTATTCCGTGTCAGACTCGTTCCAGTGATTGTAGATTGTTTGCAGACATCACACAAGTCTGCAATTTCTCATTTACATTTGCTAGGGTTTTCAAGATTGTTATAGTTTGAGAAGGAAGCATGGAAAACAAGCCAAACCTCAACATCAAGGACAACTTTGTTCTGACATGAAAAAAATAAATAATTGCTCATTCTGCAATTGCTAGAAAGAGAAACATTAATTACAGAATAAACAATACTCATTGTGACATATTGTTTTTTAGTCTAGTCTTGACAGTTTCTACTTTATTTTAACACTTCACTTTTCTTTCTCTGAATGCGTCCAGCTCTATTCATAAAATAAACAAAAGTAATTGCATTTAAAGAAACAATATCCTACTTGTTGTTTGTTGATGGCGTTCTCATTATACGGCTACATGACATAGAGGTTCAATAAAATGATAGCCAAATGCCAATTACCACGAGGAAGACAGTATAGCTCATAAACTGAGGTTGTGAATGCGCCTAGTTGGATTGTACTGCAGCTGGGGATGACTCCCAACAGTAAATCTAAAGACTGCCTCCCAATGCACAGTCGGGCCTGGCGGCAACAGCGGGTTTACGGCCCCTTTTAATCCAATGTGCTGAAGTTTCAATCAGAGGCAGAGATCACAGCCGGACAGACCTGTCCTTTACTCTACCCATCCATCCAGGGCCCTGACATAGCAGCAGAAGCTGAAGTAATTAACTGGTTTCTCAAATCTCAGAGGGAATCCTCTCTCTTTCTCTTTTTGTCTCTTTCTCTATCTTTCTCCTCTTTGAACATTACTTTGTCTCTCTTTCTTATCGTGGTTCTGTGTGTGTGTGCACACACACACACACACACACACACACACACACACACACACACACACACACACACACACACACACACACACACACACACACACACACTCTGACACTCACTCCAATATCATGTCTGGCTTAGTATTAGGGCATCGGGTAGCTCACCACACTAATGAGCTGTGCCAGAGATACTTGGAGTTTGACAGTGACCCTCTCTGTCCTGTTGATGGCTGGGCGAATCAGCTTGTTGTAGCGATCCTTTCCCAGCAGCCAGTTCATGAGACGTTCCTCCGAATCAGCACAGCTGGTACCTGGTGAAAGGCAATTTTGGATGGATTATAACCTGCTGTCCCGACTCCCTATTTTAGGCATGTAATTTTAGTTGAAAATTAAAATTATAAACTTTTAAACATGATGAAAATAGCAATAAACGATCTACAAGCTCATGATGTGTCCCACAGCAATGCGTTGTGAGCTTGTGTATCAGCTGTTTTCGTAGTATAAAATAGTGCTTAACTATTAATGGTTGTAAAAAAAAAAGGTTGTGAATGTAGATAATTTTGCAGAGCTACTTTATCTGGACAAATGCTTAGGAGAGGTACAGTTACTGTTTAAAATAGAGTAGCCACACACACACTATCTTCACACACAATTTTATTAATGCTACCTTTCCTCCATGAATTCAAGCCATCACAGGGCGAGCAATTGATGTTGTCCCAGGTTCGATTCCAGGCCTGGCCAGCAATGTGTCAAATATGACTGGTCGAAGTGTCCTTGAGCAAGACACCTAAGCCCTAACTAACTCTGCGTCAGCTGGGTTGAGCTGAAACCAAATTTCCCTCGCGGGCGCATGTAGGTCAATATAATCATATAATATCAAATAAACCATTAAAGGAATACTTCATTATTATTATTATTATTATACACATACACACATGATAATCATGTGTGTGTGTGTGTATAAACATTTTGAGCTCAACACGTCAAACCATTGCTTGTCAAACAACTAATGGAGTTTCAGCGTTTGTAGCTTTTTCTGAGTTGTTTTTTCTTTTTTAGTTATTTTTATTTTTATGTAGAGGATAATGATAGGCAAGCAGTGTGACCTATCATGTTAACCCAGTGAGGTCAGGGGATTAACCATGTACAGTATCCAAGGACAAGATACATGAAACAGATGGCAACGTCCGATTATGCGATTTGCATCAAAGTGATAAAACAGGATTTGTAGCTTATGCCACTTGTTTTCATTTCCTGTGCTACTGTGATTTCCCCCTCGTCTATTTCGATGTTGTTTCATGGAGCATGTTTTATGGCCCTGCACAGGGACCTGTTGTTGATGCAGTAAACCTCCATCTGGCCCTGTGCTTGCTAGTGTGTCAACAAACACTGTAGCATATGAGCTGAACAAAAAAACAAAACACCTCCTCTCTCTGCAGCACCTTTAGGTCTCACATACAATCAGCATCGTCTAGTACCCAGTCCTCCAAGGAACCACCAGGGATCCCGGGCTGCTGCTGCGTTGAGGTAGACGCAAATGTTACGAGGACCTCCGAGCTACATTTCAATGAATAATTAACTGCAGATGGGGTTGAGGGTAATAATTCCACAGCATGTTAATGAATCTGCTGTTGCCTCCGCTGCCTGCTGCAGCCACATTACCAGTTGTTTCTCTAGGATGAAAACAGGCCATGAGTCCCAGCACATGAAGTCCGCCTACGCCCCTTGTTGATAAATGGCGCCCCGCGGCCAAAGTGAAGAGAAGCCTGATTAAAAGCGATGGCGAACACTTCCCATTCAAAGCAGGATGGATGGAGGTTGCACTACCTCTTCCCTTCTCCACTCTCTTCCCATGGGGAATAACTAATGCCCTGACACCGCAGACTGTCACAGTGTCACAGTCACCTCGCTCTAGTCGAGAAAATCAGTCTAAAAAGCGGTGGGACACTTATTGACGGGAGAATACAAGAGAGATCGCTATTGAGCTCAACGTTCACTTAATGTGTATGGTTACAAAACCTGAGCTATTCGTCACACTCGCCTCATTTAACCTATACTGTATGACCTGCCAATCTCCACAAACCACTCTCTGGCCAAGTATCAAATTCTGTGTATCATGATCAGGTTGCTGGCTCTTGTAGGGCAATAGTTATCAAACCTTTTCATGTCAAGGGCCCCCAAATTTATATCTATTTGGCCACGGACCCACATCTGAAAATATTTTGTGCCAGAGACCCCCATGTAAGATCTGTGTTAAAATATATTTGAAATTCTTAACATTTTCAAGATGTTTTGAAAATAGTAGATCTGTATTTTGAAATAGCTGATGTATATAGGGTTAAAGTGGTTAAACAAATGTTGCCGGGGAACTCCTGGAACCCCTTCAAGGAAAGACCCCTGGACCCCACTTTGATGCTGTAGGGGGTTGTGGGATATAAAGGTGCATGACAGATCTCTCCCTCCATTGGTCATAGCATGCCTCCATGGCCCTAGCCTCATCATCAGTCATTTGGCTGATGCTCCATGTGACACAATGGGACCTCCAGGGCAGTCTTCAACAGATGGCATGTTGTCAAAGCCCTGGGAGACCGCTGTCCAACATGCTTTGCCTGACCCCAAACTAGAGCTGGGCAATTAACCGAAAATATATTGAAACCGACAACTAATAACCGGGGGGGGGGGGTCTATTTTTAAGTATTTATTATATAACAAATTGTAATAGTGGTTACACCTGTATTATACTTCGTTGTACAATGGTGTCATGGAAAAATAGCGGAAATGGCTGATTCACAAGCTCAACACACGCCGAGATTCACTTTTTTTTATCGTTCATTAATCGTGATATTGATTTGAAGTCATATCACTCAGCCCTACCCCGATACCACTGTCTGTTTGATGACTGACAGTCCACTGCTATGTCTGGGCATGCGTGTCTAGAATTTTACTGAATCTGTTTACCTTTGTGCGCACACACACATGCAAAAATATACTATGTAACCAGGCAGGTGTGTACACATTTCACTCCCTTCTTTACACCTGTAAACCTGTGATGTGACAATAACGTTTACTCTGTTTCTCTGTATGTAGGCCTACACATTTTTAAGTCATTATGTGTGTGTGTGTGTGTGTGTGTGTGTGTGTGTGTGTGTGTGTGTGTGTGTGTGTGTGTGTGTGTGTGTGTGTGTGTGTGTGTGTGTGTGTGTGTGTGTGTGTGTGTGTGTGTGTGATGATTGTGCTCTCCTGGTCTCCATGTCTTATGTTTACCACTCACTAAGACTTGTGATTAACATCCACAAAACAGAGATCATGATGCAAGAGAGATCTCCACTCCCCGTGTTAAACATCAGCGGCACACCTCTCAAGGTTGTCCAGCAGTTCAGCTATTTCGGCAGCATACTGACACCCTCCTGCCAAATTGATGATGACATCCGGGCCCGTATCAACCAAGCCTCTATGCCTTTGGCAGACTGCACTCCCGTGTGAAAACAACCACCTAAGAACACCAACGTGTCTACTGCTATATGGGTCAGAAGCCTGGACTGTCTATCGGCGTCACATCAGGCGCCTTGATGCATTTACCATCAGAAGCCTCCAACGCATCCTTGGCATCACCTGGCAGGACCGTGTCCCACACACTGACATTCTCCAACGCAATGACTCACTGAGGCAACCTTAGCAAAGAGGCAATTCCGGTGGGTTGACCACGTCATCCGGATGCCTGGCTGCCGTTTCCCCCGTCAGATGCTTTATGGACAGATATTGTCAACCAGCAAGCCCGGTGGTCCAAAGCTACGGTATAAAGACCAGCTGAAACAGACTCTAAAGAAGTGCAACATCAAGGCTGACTGACGACCTGGAATCAGCTGCAGCTAATCGGCCTCTCTGGCGTTCTTTATGCCACGAAGGGGTCACACACCTTGAGGAGAAACGCATCCAGCATGCTGATCCAGTACCATCTCAGCCTCCTGATCCAGGCCTCGCATGTCCTAACTGTGGCAGGATATGTGGTTCCAGAATCAGGCTTCATAGTTATCTACAGTGGCATCTCCGCCAGCAAAGATAACCACTGACAAACCCATCACATCACAAGGAAGCTACGTCATCTTCGACTACGATGGACTACCAAGGACGGAAGGAGTGCGTGCGTGCGTGCGTGCGTGCGTGCGTGCGTGCGTGCGTGCGTGCGTGCGTGCGTGCGTGCGTGCGTGCGTGCGTGCGTGCGAATGTCCAAATGGCATGCATGGACCCTTACAGGAAACCCAAATGATGTTAGTGTGAAGACAGAGCTTATTTTTCTTCTTCTTTTCATTTTCTAGCAGTCATCTGAGTGTTTGTGACAGACACACTGCACTTTAGCCGGATCTTTGAAAAGTGTATTTAAATGCAATACTTACTTTGATTTATACTTTTTAATAGTGCTTATAAAATGTGTGTTTGCAAAATATTAGGTGACATTCATAACCACATAAATCCAGGTACAATCTTTGATTCCTCACTGATGATGTGATTTCCCTTGGAAAACCTTTGTCATGAAGGGGAAGTGCAGCTTGATGTAAAAAAAATTCATTCATTGTTCAAAATGGGGTGTGACTTGTAGAAATTGGGTATTCCTCAGTGGGGGAAAGTAATAAGTACATTTACTCAATTACTGTACTTAAGTAAAATGTTGGCGTATTTTTATTTTACTGGAGCAGGCCTACTTCCAATTTTCAATAATTTTACTTCTACTCCACTACATCTCAGATGCAAATATTGTACTTTTCCTCCTCCACTACAATTATTTAACAATTTTAGTTACTAGTTAATTTGTAGATTTTGATTATTATTACAAAACCACTTCAGACCTATACTGTAGATATACCTTGGACATTTTTAAATAACTGATCTACAAGCTCACAATGCCTTGCATCAGCTATTTTCAAAAGATTTGTATACATTTGAAAACTTGTGAAATGGGACATTCTGCATAATGAGTACTTTTGGTACTTCAAGTACATTTTGATGCTAATACTTTTGTACTTTTACTTTAATTTTAAGTACATTTTGAATTCCGGACTTTCACTTGTAACAGAGTATTTTTACATTGCAGTATTGATACTTTTACTAAAGTAAGAAATGTGAGTACTTTTTCCACCACTGGTATTCCTATCGTTTTTGCAGACTCAGTGTAGATGGAACTGTTCATGATACCCCATGATATGATGGGTAACATATCCAACCCTTCCTCATACAGTATAGGCTATACTGTAGTTAGAATCCTTCCCAGGGGTTATTCTAATTTACTTTGGGTACAATAAAAGCCATGTTTGCTATGTCAAGACTGAATCACATTTCCTCAGTAGAGGAGATCATCTGTACAGTAATCAGATTACCTCATTTGAACTTTAACCATGATGTGAATCTAACTGAATACAGCTACTATAGTTTCACCAACTTAAACAAAACATGATGCTATCTAAAACAGCAGTAATTACTTTACAAAGCCTCTTTGAACCCTAATCCTTTTAACACATTTATAGGCTATTAACTTTACAATTATACATAAATGATAAATTATAAATATAAAAATATATTACATTAAATATATAAATTATATAAGAATTTTAAGTTTACAGCACATCCACCGCTATGAAAAACATTAGACTGCCTTGAAAGATTAAAAAACAAAGTGTGACTTTAAATTATCAGTCAACACAAGATGCATCGAAATACATGTGATCTTGCAAAACATTTAAAAAAGATGCTTTATTATAAGCTCTAAAACATTCAGAAATATTATTATTAATATACTTACAATGCATGAAAGTGATAAAGTAAGCGAGGATGGGAAGACTCCGACGCATTTTTTCGGCATCATTTGGTCCAAATGAGTTTTTTCACTGGTATAAAACACTCAGGAGAATAGAAATGAGTGCTCTTCTGGAGCAGAGAAGACCATCGGGTCCGACTGTGATCGCGCAGTTTACCCGGGCTGAGAGACTCTGAAACACATTCTACTGAAGAGCGTCTCTCCCGATTCAATCACCATTATACATTGTTGCAATACAATTGGTGACCTATCGCACACGGTGACTCCAGAGGACGCTGTTTGTTTCCTCTCTCAACGGTGAATTGCCGAAAAAAAGTTTTACAACTTGACAATAGGTCTTAAGTCTTAGTCTACTTCTACTCTAGACTCTAGCTGTCGTCACCATTTCCCACAAAGTGCCATCAGAAGTTGAACATATAATGACCTATAATCACTACCACATTTTCACAGAAAATTCATCGACCTCTGGAATGTCTGTGTGGCAGGGAGAATAGTTGGAGTTGAGGATAGGCTATGGTAGGTTACTTTACAGCATGTGCGTGTGTGTGTTTTATACAGTCAAGTCAGTCACTTGGGTTATAGTATTGGTTTTAGATAGGCCAAAAGGAAAGCTTTCAGCACCGTGGACAGCGCTCTTCACTGAAAAGTGTGGAAAAAGGTGCCTAATGAATGGAGCCTCCAACCTATTTACTGTATATACTTAGTCTATGATGAATAGAGAAAATAGCCTGTCTAGTGTCTATAGAGTCTAGACTGATCTAGATTGGCATGGCAATTCCTTTTGTTTAAAGTTTTTGGACATTATTATGCCCCAAAATAGGGAAGCTATAGGTTGAAAGTGGTTAAAGTCTTCTATATCATGAGCGTAAATCTAACACTGCATAGCAAACACACCATACATCAGAAAACACCATAACACCATTTGAGTTCACATTATGTCTGTACAGATAAACATATCTGTGCCTAACTGCATTTTCTAGTCCTCCAACACAGTGGTTCTCAACCTTTTCAGGCTGTGACCCCACAACATAATCATAACTTGAACTAGGGACCCCCCACCCGATAATGAGTTGAGGCATTACATTTTGTTTGACTCGGTTCCACAGATAAATATTTGATCCCTATACATGCAAATATTGATCACATTGCGAGGAGTTGTGAGTTGTAGATCTGCTATTTCACATTAAAAAAAAAAAAAATCACTATATTATTTGACAATTTGGTGATAACTTTTGATGCAGAAGGCTAATGGTCTTTTCCTTTTCTTTCTTCCTTTTTTTTTAGGTATTAAAAGGGTCTTAAAAGTCCTTAAATTGATGACACTTATCTGTCATCTAGGGACGTCCCCAAAATCATTTGGGGACCCCCCTGGGGATCCCGACCCACAGGTTGAGAACCACTGCTCCAACACATAGTAGATCACTGAGACTTGTGATTACCTGGTAACGTTGTTGGGGATGCTGAGGGTGTGTGGGTAAATTATTGTGCAGACGCAGACAGCAGTGGGATTTAGTGGGGTGAAGACTAGTGACTATCTCATGGGAATGCAATCTCAGCACAGCAGATTTACAGTCACCACGCTGCTTACCCTCATTATTATGCCCAATGTATGAACTGTATGAACACACTCAATGGACATGTTCACACTGTTACCTGAAGTAGGCTTTTTCATTATTTGGAAGATGTTCATATATTTAAAATTGTGATACATACTGTAGGTATACAGATACTTGAGGCAGAGGACAGCCTCAAGTACCTATACAAATATTATCATTCCATTTAGGGGTGTTAATCAGATGAATCCATTTAATCAATTATAAAAACGATTATGTATATGTGTAGTGTGATCAAACCATAGACTGTATAAAAGAGATGGACAAAGCCAGACCGCTGGTTTCTACAGACCGAAAATGAAGCCGATTGTTCAGGAATTTGAAATCCGCCATCTCTAATATAAGCCCAAAAGCACGTCGGTAACAGGAACCGGAAAACAATCCCCAAAGAATGCTATTGGTTGGGTAGCTTGTCAATCAAGAGCGGGGGCGGGGAATGAATGCTATCGGTTGGGTAGCTTGTCAATCAAATCATCCCGCCCCTCCTAGAGAATAGCCTACTTTATCGTCAATTTTAAAATAAATGGGACCATAATTTAGCAAAACGCATATCATGATGATTGAAAGGAGACTTTAAACTAGCGACTGGAAGCATATAGAATGTATGACAATTTTTATTAAGGTAAGAAAATCTAGTCTAAAGTTTGTCAAAAAGCCATCCGCTTGCGTTAAAATAAATGCTTTCTGACACCCGCAGGGGTAAAACAGATAAAACACCGCCAAACAGGCCATTCATATGAACTGTCTCACTTCCGTATTGGCCTCATTGTAAATATGTCAGGCTGGCCTCTTGGATCAAACCTGTTTATAAGTTTGATCAAAAGGTAAAAGGGACGGGTTGGTCAATGGTCACACACCTGTAGATCCTACACAGTGTATGAAACTATATAGGTGCTTTTCATGCTCGCTCGCCAGAAATGTGAATATGAACCACTTGAACCCTAGCATCCCTATTCTGGGGGAACATTTGAAGAAAATGGTACAGCTATTTTTGACGTAGAGATTGGTGTACTAATAAGTACTGTGAGCAGTACCTAATGGTTCCCAAACGTTTTAGTTCAAGACCCCAAAAAGATATCTGGTGTGTCCCCGTGACTCAAATAAGTGAAAATAGCCGATCTACAAGCTCACAATATCATATAAAATGCAGTTTTCCTCCTGCCAGAAAGTGATTGCAGCTCCTACCTGGTCACTGGATCGTATTTGTATCTGCATCAGAATGATTTGGTTTCATTTTTGGGGGTTATATTTAAAACAGTATAGCCCAATCAGACCAATATTATACCTGTAAAAGGCCATATATGCCATAAAAAGCAGCTTTCCTCCTGCCAGAAAGTGATTGCAGCTCCTACCTGGTCACTGGAAGGTATTTTCTGCATCAGAATGGCTTGGTTTCATTCTCGGGTCATATATTTCAAACAATATTGGGGCGAGTACCTGTAAATGTGGGCCAGTAGCGATACCCTTATCGTATTTTTCATATCTTTTCTGGTAGATCCATTGACCACTTGGAAAGACAAGTTGGTGATCGAGGAAGAACGTTGACAGCAAGTAAAGACTGCTGAAATTTGGGAAAGACCAGAGCCAGGGTGTTAGTAGGGGAGTTTAGAGGCTCCGTGAGCACCCCAAAAACACATCTCTGTAACCTGTTTTTTTAGGACCCTAAAGGTGTCTAGTTAGGATTTCTTCTTGTTGCCGTTGTCAACTAATGTCCCATGGGGTTTATTTTTAACCCTTTCTGAGTGACACCTACCCCCAACCCAAACCATAACATGGAGATAACAGAGAATACCATAACGCTTGAAGTAAACAACATACAGCGATAAATGAACACATTTTTCTATATCATTTTGACCCAAGGAATTCATTAAAGTGGTTATTTTAAAGATTCAAGCACATCTTGACTATATTTCAGGACATAAACAGCCAAAAACTAGCAGAAAATGTTCAAATCACAATTATCACATCTATATTTCTCTTTGTACTAAACTTTTAATGTGTATTATTTTTTACCATATGTTTTTTAGGACCCTTATGGTGTCTAATTAAGAATTATTCTTGTTGCCCTGGTCAAATAATGGCCCATGGGGTTCATTTTAAGCCTTTCTGACACCTATTCCCAATCAAACCATAAAATGGAGATAACAGAAAATACCATAACTCTTGAAGTAAACAAACTACAGAGACAAATGAATACATCTTTCTATATCATTTGGACCCAAGGAATGCATTAAAGTTAATATTAAGATTCAAGCACATTTTACTCTATTTCAGGACAGAAACAGCAACAAAAAAAAATAGCATAATATTTGGAAATCACATCTATAGTTCTCTTTGTACTACATTTTTAAGGTGTATTCTTTTTACCATGTATTTTAGGACCATAAAGGTGTCTAGTTAAGTTTTAATCGTGTTGCCCTGGTCAAATAATGTCCTATGGGGTTTATTTGAACCCTTTCTTACACCTATTCCCAACCCGAACCATACAATGGAGACAATAGAAAATACCATAACTCTTGAAGTAAACAACATACAGAGACAAATGAACACATTTCTATTTATCTATTTGACCCAAGGAATTCATTAAAGTGGTTATTATTAAGATTCAAGCAGGTCTTGACTCTATTTCAGTGCAACTGCAAAAAACTAACAGAAAATGTTTTAATCACATCTATATTAATCCTTGTATTAAATACTTAAGGTGAATTCTACTTTACCCCATGTTTTTTAGGACCCTTATGGTGTTAAGATGGTTAAGATTTCTTTTTGTTGCCCAGGTCAACTAATGTCCCATGGGGTTCATTTGGTGACCATTTTAAATCAATGTCCACAGGAGTGGCGTTTTCATATCTGCACCAGACAACGTACAAAGACAAATAAACCCACTTTTTCATGGAATGTTTACACCAGGAATCTAATGGAAAGGTCACTGACATGGTACAACCATTCTTTATTGGTGAAAACACACAAATATCAAATTCTGGCTTATATTTAGGCATAATATAACTTTCTTAAATAATCAAAACACAATTTCACTGATCAGTATCATCCATCTCATCATCAAACTCCACCTCATTCTCTTCCCTCTCATCATCATCATCATCATCACCACTGATGACACCAGCAGCCAACAGGTCAATGAGAGATAGGGGCAGAATTGGCCCACAAGACCAGACAGGCTCCAAAATCCCTCCTTCCGTCTTCTGCCACCCCTGACCATCATCATAGGATTTAGGCCTCCAAAAGATTGGCTCAGCTGCTCGCTTGTAACAGGTCACTCTATAGTTCACCCACTGGATGTGGGGGATGAGTGTGTCCTGGCATGGGGGCAAGCAAGCTGGTCCACGCCTCAGCCTCTACTGCGCCTTGATGGAATCAAGGCGCAGTATGGATGGACCACTCTTGATTCCATCAAGGGCGCAGTAGAGGCTGAGGCGTGGACTTTCGGAGAAATTCATAGTGCAAGGTCCAGCCACCAGGAAACCCCAGGACTTTAAGTTCTTTCTGGGCAATGAGGAAAATAAGCGACAGCTCTGCCAGTTGATGCTCAAGGTCTGGGGGAGTAAGGAGGCAGCATCCCGGCTGGTAAAATGTGAAACAGCTGCTCTCATCGTGGAAGGAACAGCTCATAAACTTGTGGGATTAGATTGAGAAGTGAGTTGATTGATCAATACCTAGATAACTTTGGTGAGTTCTTGTGTTAGCAGATTTGCCAAGAATGATTGTTGATGTTAATGACGACATCAACCTGCTCATCTACCTTGACACTGGCACAGGCAGGCACCGTCAGCTGGTAAATATCACTGAGCTTCAATCTCTCTTGTACTGTAGCACCCTGCTTGGGTACCATCAGGGCTGTACTAGTTCATGCAAGGGCAAGGTGGCACCACTCAAAAAGCTCCAGAAGAACCCCAAATTTCAAAAGGCTTTCAGGTTGGTGTATGATCATCCTAACAATATTTAATGATGATGATAAGAGGGAAGAGGTTGAGATGGATGATGGATGAGATGGATGATTCCCCTGTCGTCATTTTTTAAACCCCCTCCGTTGCCACAATGGCAACGGAGGGGGTTTAAAAAATGACGACAGGGGAATCTATGGAAAAAAAGAACGCCACTTTTCACGTCGGTAGGTGAGTAACGAGACATCAAAGACAACACTTAATTTGTCCGGTATTCTCCTTTAACTAGACACCATAAGGGCCCTAAAAAACATATGGTAAAAAAGGATACACCTTAAAAGTTTAGTACAAAGAGAAATATAGATGTGATAATTGTGATTTGAACATTTTCTGCTAGTTTTTGGCTGTGTATGTCCTGAAATAGAGTCAAGATGTGCTTGAATCTTTAAAATAACCACTTTAATGAATTCCCTGGGTCAAAATTATATAGAAAAATGTGTTAATTTGTCGCTGTATGTTCTTTACTTCAAGAGTTATGGTATTCTCTGTTATCTCCATGTTATGGTTTGGGTTGGGGGTAGGTGTCAGAAAGGGTTCAAAATAAACCCCATGGGACATTAGTTGACAACGGCAACAAGAAGAAATCATAACTAGACACCTTTAGGGTCCTAAAAAAACAGGTTACAGAGATGTGTTTTTGGGGTGCTCACGGAGCCTCTAAACTCCCCTACTATGTGGAGACTTGGCAGGCCAAAGCGCATCCTCCGTGAGGAGGAATCCACCATTAATCTCTATAGGGAAAGGTACATTAGCGGGGGAGGATGATTGAACAGGACAGACCAATGTTATGACCACCCATGACGGACAATCAACTACAGAACAGCTAAGCGATTCATCCCGGGTCTGCAGATGTGGGAAGATATACAAAAATGAGAAGGGTCTGAAGATTCACCAGGGAAAGATGAAATGCTTGCAATATGCAATGCACAGGGCAACCTGACGGAGGAGAGGCCGGATCAGGACACAAACCACAGTCCCCAGAATCTACAGGCAAATGATGAAGAGGGGGGCAGGAGCAGCATCGCTGGTGTAACGGAGGCAGCAAGGCACCAGAGTGAGAGGGAAGTCACTCACCATACCAGACGACCAGGTCGGAATACATGTGCCTATAAATGTGCAAATCCCTATACCTATGTCTGTCTGTGTGTCCGTCTGTCTGTGTCCCTTTTATGCCCATATATGGGGATCCCTGATGTAATCAATATGACGTCATACAACTGATGTCATAGACTGGCCTCCAAGTACTAGGATAATGGCTACTGCAACAGGAATCTGACAACGGGGACAACTGGTGTTGCATAACCGAAGGGGCATGCGTCTCCAAATGGTTTTTAATGACAAGCAGTAAGTTAGCAATATGTTTTATTCATTACAAAAGTTCCGGATTGCAGCTTTAACCTCATCAGCCTCGTTTTTTCCACAAGTCTTCACTCTATCAGTAAGAGTCAGGAGGTTCTGGTGATTAGAGTCACTGTGCCGTGACTGAATGGGCCCCTTTTCAATCCCTCACTGGCAGCACTGACACATTTCCTATGGAAGTGTCCTTGAGAGAGATACAGACTCTGTATCTGTGTACTCATTAGCCACTTTTATACAGAGATCCCACAACAATGAAGTAACAAAGAGCCGTCATTACTGCCAGCTTTGCTTTTTTTTACACAGAACCAGTGGTGGAGAAAGTACTCAACACCAGTACTAGAGTATAGATACTCATGGTCAAATGTTGCTCGACCACAACTAAAAGTTGCACTGTCAAATTTGTACTTAAGTTAAAGTACTGGAGTACTTGCTTTAAAAAAATACTCAAATATTCAAAAGGACGTGCTTTTAGAAATACTTAGGTATTCAAAAGTACAATCACTCTCCTGTCCAGCCCTGCCTGCTGTGCCTTCTTTTTTTCCTTTTTTTATTTAGAGTAGCCAATTATGTTTTACCCCTTTTTCTCACCAATTTAGTAGTTATGCCAATCGATTCCTCCCCACAAACATTCATGTGTCGGCAGTCACTGCTGTCGTAGCCTACTGACTCACCTGCCAGTGAAAAGCCCCCCACCAGGAGGACGTAGAGCCTTCGTCTCACTCCTCCCGCTCAACACTCCCCCGAACACAGACCAATTGTGTTTGTGTAGACGCTCGACAAAGCCGGATGCACCATGGTGGATTCGAACCCACAACCTCCGTGGTGGTGATCAGGGACTTATCCACTGCACCACCCGAGCGACCTGCCTGCTGTGCCTTTTACACAGATGTTAATTCGGCTCTGTGACTACCTCTGCACAACGATGCTCCCCCAGGAGTACTTTGATACTTACAGTACAACAATGTAAAAAAAAAAAAGTCTATATTTGTCTGATCACACATCTGCTGCAATAAAACTTTTACAATCGTGAGTTGTGAAGCAGTCTAAAAAATGAGTCATGAGCCAGTTAATTCCGCAAATGGCTCCCTTCTTCGTTATATTACGAAGTGCAATTGGTGAAATATTCTATCTCAGCAATATCATTTCTTACTGCAGAGCAAGGGGGTTCGTTTGGGGTTTGGTTTAGAGCCAACGATCCCATCCCTAATCATATAGCTGTCAGTCCAAGTTATTGTCACATGTCTGAACTACAGGATCACTTTATTTTGTGTCTTTCCAGCTGGTTTAGGTATTCAGTAAATTTGTGTTTATTGGATGGATGGATGGATGGCAAAAAATACAGAACCAAAACCAACTTAATATTGCTCTAGTAGGTCAAATAATTGAGAAGCAGGTATATTTATATACATTCGTTGTACAATGGTAGCATACCAAAAAAAGTGAAAATAGAAAATTCAGTATTTTTTTAAATAGTCGTTGAGGCAAAAGTTTGAAATAATCTTGATATTGATTTGAAGTCATATCACTCAGCCCTCAGTCCACCTATGCCTAAAGCCCAGGTCACACATTTGCACAAGACGCATCTGAAACGCAAGCCGAGGCGTTAGACGTTAAACTACAAGCTAAATGACTGGCAAGAGGGCTGTTCTGTCCTATTGGTTGACGAGGTATATAAATATACAGGTATATTTATATACATTCGTTGTACAATGGTAGCATACCAAAAAAAGTGAAAATAGAAAATTCAGTATTTTTTTAAATAGTCGTTGAGGCAAAAGTTTGAAATAATCTTGATATTGATTTGAAGTCATATCACTCAGCCCTCAGTCCACCTATGCCTAAAGCCCAGGTCACACATTTGCACAGGACGCATCTGAAACGCAAGCCGAGGCGTTAGACGTTAAACTACAAGCTAAATGACTGGCAAGAGGGCTGTTCTGTCCTATTGGTTGACGAGGCCGGATGCACCACGGTGGACTTGAACCCACAACTTCCGCAGTGGTGGGTAGGCACTTTACCACTGCGCCACCCAAGCGCCATCTGGAGAAGGATGTAAGAACATTTATGCAGCATTAAAAGTGCCCAAGAACACAGTAGTTTCCATCATTCTCAAATGAAAGAAGTTGGCCGCCCAGCCACACAGTAATCGGGGACAAAGATAACCAAGAACCCAATGTTCACTTGAATGAGATCCAGAGTACCTTTTTGGAGATAACCTTACAGAAGGACAACCATTACTAATCAGGCCCTTATGGTAGAGTGGCCAGACGGAAGCCATTCCTCACTAAAAAGGTACATGACAGGCCTGCTGGGAGTTTGCCAAAAGGTACCTGAATGTAGCCTGGTAAACCCTCCCTCCGGAAATCTCAATTCCATTTCATTTCAGGAGTGAGTCTGGCCTGATCCGCCTGTCTGCAATATTGGCTGTGCTGGAGTTGGGCGGGAGTAATACCGTTGACTGACAACCCCTTCAGCCAATGATAATTTTTCCCCTTCAGCCAATCAGCAGTTCACCAGTCTTAATGTGACGCGACGGGACTTTTGAGACAGCCATACCCAAAATGGGTTGCCTTTTTCGGGTACAATGGTGTCACTGCCCGCCCCTACCGGTTCTCTAATTATTATTTTTTAAATAGGCTTTGTCATGATTAATTGACCACATATATGAAGTTAAACAACTAAATTCTATCCAAACGATATCTTATAAGTAAATTCCGTGCCTCAAAATAGAAGTTAGAGAGCTTTTTGAAGTCAAAAAATCGCGGAGATTATAGTGGACAGAAAAAGATGGCTGCCGTTCGTGTTTTGGGCTCACTCGAACTCGCCACCTGATTGGCCAACGTAAGCTGTCAATCACAGAACAATGAGCGACGACGCTGATAGGCGCGTCCGTTTGGCATACACAGCCAATATTGCAGAGAGGCGGTTCATGCCAGACTCACTCCAGGAATCAAATGGAATTGAGATTTCCGGAGGGAGGGTTTACCAGGCTAACCTGAATGACCCTCAGACAATGAGAAGCAAAATCCTCTGGTCTGATGAAACAAAGATTGAACTACTTCTATTTGCCCACAATTCCCAATGGTGTGTATGGAGGAAACCAGACACTGAGCATCGCCTAGTTACTACCATCCCAACAGCATCCAAGACCAATGGCCCAAAGCAAACCGCCAAGAAGACCATACAGGGAAAACTCTGTGAAAGTAGGGAACTGTGGAGAGAGCTGAAAATAATGGCTGTGTACCAACGCTCAATAGTAAAAAATAATTATAAAAAAATACCATTATTTTGTTAGGTTGATTTGTCATTTGTCCAGCACCTGGACTAAAGATTGGATATGCATGCACTCACTCAATCTCTTTTGTGTACCAACGCTCCCTGTCCAACCTGGCTGAGCTTGAATGATTCTGCCAAGATGAACAAGAGAAACGTCCAAAAAGAAAGGTGTGCCAAGCTTTTATGATCATTCCCCAAGAAGACGCGAGGCTGTCATTTCTGCCGGATGTGCTTTAATCAAGTACTAAGTGAAGGGTCTGACTACTTATTTAAATGGGATATTTCAGTCTTTTTTGTTTTTTTATAAATCTTTGTTGTGTTTCCATTTTTAATACATTTCAAAGTATTGTGGAATATTGTGTGTAGTGTTGAGAGAAAAAAATGTTTTAAAGCTGCACTGTCTCCTGCACAAGTGCTGACATTTTTACCATAGAGCTAATAAATAGGGCCTGGCTGCTTGTTCAGGGGATAAATTGAATCTTGACCACCAGGTCAGAATTCATGTGTCAAACCAGAAACAGGATTGTTTGTCAAAGGTCATGTCTCACCTAGACACAGGATCTAAATGTCTCAATAGAAGAGCAGGGAGACCAAATGCAACCACCCCAATTGTATACGTTATATTGTATTAACATACTCTACCGTACAGATTGGACAACATTTAATTGTATTCATAAAAAGAAAGTTACATAGTGCCGCTTTAAGATGAGTCTGACTCTGAAACACAATGTGGAGGGTCTAAAAACTTTCCGTATGCATTATAGATGACAAATCATTTTATACCTGTCAGGTACCTGTCAGTCACACTGACATTTCTGTGTAGCCAATAGCCATTGTGACAGAGAGGCTCTATCCAGCTACTGTACCTGATAAAAAAAATGTAATGTGTCTTTCACAGGAAGAGCCATTTGTCTGGCAGTGTTCTTTCATAATGATCACATACCGTATACCACTTTCAGGGACTCGAGACACAAAACTATCAAGGTGAATTAAGACGTTTATTACGCTTTAAATGGTCCCCAAAGACAAAGCCCAGAATGAAAGTCTCTCTGTCCTCTCTGAATGGAGTGTTATTTTTACATTCAAGGGTGTTAGAGTCACATACACATAAAATAAAGCCGGTAGCAGCATTATACAGCGGACATTGAAATTCTAGATTCCCAAATGTGATACACACACATAGCTTACTCATACATAGCCGCGGGAAGTTGTTTTGACCAGGGGGTGTGGGTTGAGGAGCGCAAGAAAAATAGGCCTATTTTCTTTTATTCCCCTACCTCAGTCACCTCATTATTTATATGAATAACGTGACAGATTCCTTTTGCATCAATATTCATTCATTCTCCTAGGTGAGGACGTGAGGGGGTGCGGTATAGGGGTGGGGGCCGCACCCTCAGCACCCCTAGTTCCTGCGGCTATGTACTCTTATGACATTCATTTATTACATATTACATGCTTAAAGGGCAAGACCATTTTGGTAGAGGTTTGGGTTGTGTAGTTACCTTGCCATGATGTAACTCCAAAGGTGGACAAGAAATCAAAAATAATTGCTCCATTGATTAGAAATTGATAATTCGAAAGATGCTCCTCATTGACTTACATTGTACGGTAAAACAGCTCTCAAAGTCACTCTATAGCATGTAAACTAACACAAACGAAGCTGAGAATCTTTTTCAACGACCTTGGGAAGTATCACGTAGCTTTATAAATGTATCAGCCTTGTTTGATGTCACTGCTATTTGCGGTAGGCCTAATCAGTGAGATGCATCTAGTCATAAAACTCAGTTTGAACAGAGAAAAGGCGGGGCAAACGCTGTGTAGATATTTCACTGCAAGGGTTAAGTAGAGCTAAATGGTGTCAATACAAGAACCGAAGAACACCAATTGGTTCCATATATCTTTTAGTACCATTTTGACAGCTTTTATGCGCTTCATGTGAACTGCCGATGCAATAAACTAATGCCTCAGTCTGTGCAGTATACTTGGACTATGCTGTTGTTCTTTCTCATTCTAATGAAGTGATATAAATCCTGTCTTGTTTTAATTTTACAATGAATCTTTATGGCTAGATGTTGTTAATTTTCTTTTCTTTTGTTTGCACTTATATTAAATTAAAGGGATAATATATCTAAATACTGAATCAAGCAACTTAAAAACTGTCTGGGGTGCTCACAAAAGCCTGAGTAGACGTTACAATTAAACAACATTAAAAAAGGTTGAGAATCACCGTATTTGATGATGCAGTTATTCAAAGTAACAATAAGCAAAACAGTAGAATATGCTCAAATTAACATCTGGCCAACATTACAAACAACAAAGCAATGTAGTGTCTTCTACCTGTGGTTTTTAATGCCATTCTCTGTTTGTCACGGTCGCCCCCCCACAGACCGTGTCTCCTCTTCGGCCACTCCCTCTTTTCATTCCTTCTCTCAGTCCTGGTTACACACCTGTCCCCACTCCCTCATCAGCCCAGCAGTGCCATGCCCATTACAAGCCTGTGAACACTTCTCTCAACTCAACTCAACTCAACTCAACTTTATTTATAAAGCACATTTCAAACAACCACAGCTGCCACAAAGTGCTGTACAGTGCATAGGTAATAAGTAAAACAGTAGCTAAAAACACAGTATACAATGACAACACACAAAACAAGAAAAACTGAGGGGGGGGGGGCAGCACAGGGTCAGAGGTCTCATGCTATGTTAAAAGCCAAAGAATAAAAGTGCGTTTTAAGAGAGGATTTAAAAATGGCCAGAGAAGGGGCTTGCCTAATCTGCAGGGGAAGGTCGTTCCAGAGCTTGGGGGCCGCGACCGAAAAAGCTCTGTCCCCTCTAAGCTTCCGCTTCGCCCTCGGAACCTCCAGCAGCATCTGGTCAGCTGACCTGAGGGAGCGGGCAGGAGAGTAGGGGTGGAGGAGCTCAGAGAGGTATGGGGGGGCGAGACCACTTAATGATTTAAAGGTCAGAAGCAGAACCTTGAACTGGATTCTAAAGTGCACGGGCAGCCAGTGGAGAGAGGCGAGGATGGGAGTTATATGCTCTCTCTTGCGCGTGCCAGTTAGAAGACGGGCAGCAGCATTCTGTATTAACTGGAGGCGTGCAAGGGAAGATTGACTGGCTCCAATATAGAGGGCGTTACAGTAATCCAGCCGAGAAGTAATAAATGCATGGATTACTGTTTCAAAGTGCTGTGTGGTTAAAAAGGGTTTTACTTTGGCCAGCTGTCTCAAGTGAAAAAAGCTAGACTTCACCACTGAACTAATTTGGCGATCTAACTTAAACTCATTGTCCATTTTAAAACCCAGGTTGGAGACTGTTGGCTTCACAAACTGAGCCAGGGGGCCTAGATCAAATGGAGGGGGGTTACAAGAACCATTTGGGGCAAACACCACCACCTCAGTTTTCTTTTCGTTAAAGCTAAGAAAGCTTAGGGCCATCCAGGCTTTAATGTCGTCCAGGCAAGAGAGAAGAGCTTTAGGAGCAGCGTCTTTCTTCTTCAGGGGGACGTAGATCTGGCTGTCATCAGCATAAAAATGGAATAGAATGCCATGTTTCCTGAGGATAGACCCTAGCGGCAGGAGATATAAAGAGAAGAGCACCGGAGCTAAAATTGAGCCCTGTGGAACACCATAGGACAACGGAGCCGGGGAGGATTCTGAGCCAGCGGCGCTGACAGACATGGTTCTGCCTGTCAGGTAGGACCTGAACCACCCTAGCGCAGTGCCACAGATACCCACTAGGTGCTGCAGACGCCACAGCAGGACGTTGTGGTCCACTGTGTCGAAAGCAGCCGTCAGGTCCAACAGGACGAGAATGACATAGTCGCCCGCATCATTTGCTAGGAGGATGTCATTAAATACCCTTACTAGGGCGGACTCGGTACTATGCCGGGTTTTAAAGCCAGACTGGAAGACCTCAGGGATATTATGCTCCTCTAGAAAAGACTGGAGCTGGGCATAAACAACCTTCTCTAATATCTTAGAGATAAACGGCAATTTAGATATGGGCCGGAAATGAGCCAACACAGTGGGGTCGAGGCCTGGCTTCTTAAGCAGTGGTTGCACTACAGCATGTTTAAAACATGTGGGAACAAGACCAGAAGAGAGACTGCCATTTATGATGTCTAGTACCATGTGTGCTATGCTGGGGAAAACCTCTTTAAAGAGGCGGGCCGGGATGACGTCGTGAGGTGAACCTGAGGCCTTCATGTGGCTGACTACATCCTCCAAAAAGGACAATGTTACAGGTTCGAAAGAGCTGAGCACGGCGGGACATGGGACACAAACAGAGGGGTCAGAGGCAGGAACAGAGATGAGGGCCCTTGTATTTACCACCTTGTCAATGAAAAAGTGCAGGAAGTCATTACAAATGTCAGGTGATTCAAAACAGACGGGCTGAGCGATATTAAGAACAGAGTCAATAGTTTGATATAGTACACGTGGATTAAGACGGTTAGACTCAATGATATTCGCTAGGTGATCTCTTTTTGCCTCTTTGACAGTGTTCTGATAGGAGAGCCAGGATTCCTTTAAAATCTGAGAAGAAACCTGCAGCTTGTCCTTCTTCCATTTACGTTCTGCTTTTCGGCACTCCTGTCTAGCTGCACGGGTTCTGTCATTAAACCAGGGCTCGGGCTTTGCCCTGGGCAACTTGGATTTCAATGGGGCCACAGAGTCCATTATGGTCCCACACGAGGAGTTAAACCAGGAGCATAGTTCCTCTATGGGAACAGCCGAGACAGACGGGACACACAGCTGTTCAAAGGCAGCTGAAAAGCGACTAGCAGTGCGGGGGTTAAGAGTCCGACAGAGTCTAGCAGGAGCTAGACTCTGATTCTCCAATCAACCTGCTCCCTATAAAACTGGACTCATTGCACACATGCTTTGTCAGTACATACTTTGTTGTTCATGTGATCTGCTGTGGAGTTTTCTTGTTCATTGTTTTTGTGCTGCTGAAGAGTTTGAATCTTTGGACTTCCTGATTACTGCTTGCAACTCCCTGCCATGAGTTTTCTGGTTAGTTGTTTTGTGCTTCAGACAAGTTAGCATTTTCAGGCTTGCTGTTTACTGCGTGCAACTACTGCTTTTGGTTGTAAGCTTAACTTATGCTTTAATAAATCTCTATTTCGAAACAATTCTGCTTGTGGCTCTGCATTTGGGTTCAGTCATTCTGCAAACTGTGACAGTATGTACTGACCATAAATATGAACCCAGCAGAGCTACAGCTTTTTAACAGAAAGGTGGTTGAGTTTGAACATGTGGTGGCTCGTTTCATGTCATCTCCCCCAAACCTGCGTGCTGAACTCCAGAAGGAGATTACAGTACAGCAGCAGTGGTTCAAAGACAGGCCATGGGTTAGCCATTTTGTCCCCCACCAGGATGTTGTCTGTGGGAGGCTTAATAACGTTGTTGAAACCAGCTTGCCCCATGCTTCTCAGCCAGCTCCTCGCTCCATAAGGGTTGGAGTGATGAGTCTGCGTATAAAGCTTCCTGTATTTTCTGAACCACTTCACACCCCAGATCCCTATCTGGGCACCAGACTGGCTTGGGGTGGTCCCCGTAGTACCAACAGACGGGGCAAGATCTCCCTGGGCCACCAAGCCCATCCGGCCAGCCATCTCCAGTCTGCTCCTTTCCTCGAACCCGCCTGTCCTGACCAGGAGCCCATCGCATCCAGGAGCCTCCGCTGCCCAGCATCCAGGAGCCTCCGTTTCCCAGCATCCAGGAGCCTCCGCTACCCAGCTCTCTGCTGCCCAGCATCCGGGAGCCTCCCCTGGCCAGCTCTCCGCTGCTCAGCTCTCCGCTGCCCCGCATTCCGCCTGCCCTGCCTGTTGCCTTGTTGGCAATCTCCGCCGACATTCCGCCTGCCCTGCCGGAGCCCTCGCCAGCTGCCTCCATTGGTGACCTGCCTGAGCCCTCTGCACCCGCAACAGCCCTATCAGCCGATGACCTGCCAGAGCCCTTGTCAGTCATCTCCACTGGTGACCTGTGTCTGCCCGAGGTTATGGAAGCCCTGGTCTGTTCAGCTGCTTCCTTCAACTGACAGGTGCGTCGGACGATGGTTCTCCAGCATCTGAAGCTTCCACTGTGGCGTCGCCTGCAGCATCCCCTGTGGCGTCGCCTCAGTGTCTGCAGCATCCCCTGTGGCGTCGCCTGCAGCATCCCTGTGGCGTCGCCTCCAGCGGCGGCAGCATCCCTGTGGCGTTGCCTCCTGAGTCGCCTGGGGTCCTGTCGCCAGAGTCTGCAGTGCCGTCTGGGGTCCAGTCCACAGTGTCGTCGGGGGTCCCGCCGGGGGTCCCGTCTCCAGGGTCTGCAGCGTCACCTAGGGTCCCGTCTCCAGGGTCTGCAGCGTCACCTAGGGTCCCGTCTCCGAAGTCTGCAGCGTCGCTGGTGGTCCCGTCTCCGGAGTCTGCAGCGTCGCCGGTGGTCCCACCTCCAGAGCCTGCAACGCCGTCTGGGGTCCCATCGCCAGAGCCTACAGCGCCGTCTGGGGTCCCAGAGCCTGCAGCGCCGTCTGGGGTCCTGTCTCCAGAGCCTGCAGCGCCGCCTGGGGTCCCGCCTCCAGAGCCGTCCGGGGTCCCGCCTGCAGTGCCATCTGGGGTCCCATCTCCAGAGCCTGCAGTGCCGTCTGGGGTCCTGCCTCCAGAGCCTCCAGCGCCTTCTGGGGTCCCGCCTGCAGCGTCCTGTGTGGCTCCGTCTGGTCATCCTCCAGATCCTTCTCCGAAGTGGTCATAGGGTTCTCCAGGCCGTCCACCCGATGTCTCTTGTTCTGCCATATCCCAGTCTCCAGGCAGTCCGCCTGACGTTGCCTCGTCTAAGCCTCCAGGCTGTCCGTCAGACGACAACTCTGACTATCGTCGCAGCCTCCAGCTTGTCCGCCAGACGACAACTCTGCTGCCTCGTCTGAGCATCCAGGTCATCCGCCAGACGACATCTCTGCTGCCTCGTCTGAGCATCCAGGTCGTCCGCCAGACGACATCTCTGCTGCCTCGTCTCAGCATCCAGGTCGTCCGCCAGACGACACCTCTTCGACCTCGTCTCAGCATCCAGGTCGTCCGCCAGACGACTCCAGTCTCCAGGCCGTCCGCCTGGGGTTCAGGTTCCCAGACCCCTCCTCCAGACCGGGCCAGCGTGGTGGGACGTCTGGATGCCGTCCCTTAAGAGGGGACTTCCTGATTACTGCTTGCAACTCCCTGCCATGAGTTTTCTGGTTGGTTGTTTTGTGCTTCAGACAAGTTAGCATTTTCAGACTTGCTGTTTACTGCCTGCAACTCCCTGCCATGAGTTTTCTGGTTATTTGTTTTGTGCTTCAGACAATTTAGCATTTTCAGGCTTGCTGTTTACTGTGTGCAACTACTGCTTTTGGTTGTAAGCTTAACTTATGCTTTAATAAATCTCTTTCGAAACAATTCTGCATTTGGGTTCAGTCATTCTGCAAACCGTGACACTGTGCTGTACACTCAATTGGTGAAATACAATACAAGAGCTCTGATGTTTACCTGGTATCCTAGTTACTTCGTAGCACGTCATTTATTTGTACACGACCATCTTGTTTGTTGCAAAATGGCAACATTTTAACTTGTAATACAGAGTAACAACAATAATTTCATACTGTAGAATATTGCCCCATGTCATTTAAAAGGCAGATTTCTATACTGTATGTCTTGACCGGAATGATAAGATATGTGCAGTGATGCTGTGGTCTGACTTGAATGCACTCTTAGGTTATCAGTGAGTTAACAGCCCTCACTTCCTTGGCTCACATCAGTACACCATTTTAATCAAGTACATTCTGGAGGGGAGCCAGCTAACCTGAACTTCCACTGCACAGTGCACACCATAAAAACGGGAAATAGCTCAGAAAACAGCTGGGGAGCAGAGCTTATAGACGGTTATAACTTATATTTAGGTAGATCACAGCAGCTTTATCACACATATTGTGAATTTGACAAAGTCAAAAAACGTGCACACTACACAAAACACTGTCATTGTTGGCAACCTCCATGTGATCATCTGTCCATCATTTCTTTACTTGATTAAGGCAATGCTGTTGAAATATTATTCTTAAGCTTTAAAAAAAAACATTATCTTTTTGCATTGAACCTATATGCAGCTGCTCTTTCATTCTTCCTAGAGGGGAGGGTGTAAACCAGTGGTTCTCAAACATTTCATGTCAAGGAGCAAGTGGATATGTATTTCGCTGCAGACCCTCATCTGAAAATATTTTGTGACAGGGACCCCTAGACAAGATTTGTATAAAACAAAACAAAATAAATATTTTTTTTATTTCTAAATCTTTCAAAAATAGCTGATCATTTTTTAATAACCAAGTATAAAATAGGATTAAAGGGATACTTCACTTTCGGGCCGGGGACACATTTAAAAAAAATATTAAAAATAGTTATGGAAAATTCATGGCCCCCTCACGACACGCAGTGTCCTACTAATGTGTGAGGGGGCCATGAATTTTCCATAACTTTTTTCATTTATTTTTAATATTCTTTTTAAATGTGTCCCCGGCCCGAAAGTGAAGTATCCCTTTAAAGTGGTTAAACTGAAGTGACGCTATTAGCAAATGTTGCTGGGGAGTGGGGACCCCTTGGAAACCCTTCAAGGACCCCTGGGGATCCCCGGACCCCAGAACCATTGCTCTAGAGACAATCAGTCAGCTCAACAGCATGACTGGTGTTATTGATGTGTATTTGGAGTAGTTCACTAAGTTTAGCTTATTTGTTTGCACATATGATTTGTAAAGCACAGTGAGTAGAAATTATAGAGCTTGAGGCAAAATAATCAAACAGAAAAAAAAACTAAAATAATTAAAACAGGGAAATGAAAATAAATTGCCATAAAATGTTTCGGAAACTAAATCAAAGGGAAAAGGGAGATAATCCTGTACCCTGTCACGGCCAATCAGCCAGGTGGCACTCTGGCACAGCCTCTTGAAAAATGGCCCCGTCTCCGCATTATGAAAGACAGAGTTTATGGGTAAGTGTCACACAGGGGCCATGTATGACAGACTGAAGGTGGGATGCGCTGACAGCGATGAGAAAGAGTGGGTGTGCGGGGAAGGCACAGGACAGGTGATTTTTCTGAATGCCAGGGATGCCTGATAGAAGAGAGATGGCTAATCAAAGAATTGCTGCTGCTGCAGTACCCTGTTGCACCACTGCAGTCCTGCCCTGTGAGGGGCATATATCAAGTAGGCAGTTCATTACCTGGAGTGCTTGGCTCCCATAGCAGACAGTCTCAAACCTCATGTGAAGATATCGATTTCCTACCGACTACCGTCCACTGGTTGCAGGAGGGCGACCGTCTCATTGCTCCACATGTAATGTTTCAGTGTGCTGCCATAATCTATGGATACATGCATGTGTGTGTGTGTGTGTGTGTGTGTGTGTGTGTGTGTGTGTGTGTGTGTGTGTGTGTGTGTGTGTGTGTGTGTGTGTGTGTGTGTGTGTGTTGAGATCTGCCACCAGCCTCAGTGCCTGAACCTTGTAATGAACTTTTAGCATCAAACCAGTGAATGTATGCTCCATTGCTCACCACGCAGCCTCAACCCCAAACTGGTAGACAATGGAATTACAATAGATAAAAAGTTGTTGTATGTGTGTGGGGAAGTGACACAATCTGCAATAATTCATGCTGAGGGAGTGTAAATGATGAATGGTCAGAATAACCCTGCATAATGGGGGACACCTGCAGACAGGCCAAACCTTTATGTAACCTCCTGCCTGTGCTACGCTGTGCCATTCTTCACAGCCCAGCAGTGCATGGCGACGCATTGTGAGCTTGTAGATCGGCTATTTTCAAATGGCCAAAATGTATATAAGGCTGAAGTGGTTAATGTATGTTGTAATAATAATCTAAATCTACAAAGTAAAGTTTTCAAATAATTGTAGTGGAGAAAAAGTAAGTGATTTGCCTCTGATATGTAGTGGAGTAGCAGTAAAAGTACTGCATTGGAGATGAACATTGGAAATGCTCCAGTAAAGTAGAATTAAAATACCTCAAAATTGTACTTACGTACAGTACTTCAGTAAATGTACTTTACACCGCAGCCCAGGGAGAGACTATTGTGAAGCACTGCCTCACAATTCCTGAGGAAATCCATTGGTCTGGGCCCTGAGTTAGTTAAAGAGCTTGGTTGTCTCAACCATCAAAAACTATTAGGCTAATAGGCTATGTGCATAACTGTAGGGTTCCCAGAAGGTGGTATGCCCGTTCCCATAGCTTCATTTGAATGGCTCGGCAGCCGATTTGAACGAGAAATCTACATAAAGTAATTTGTGTTTCCCGTTCAAAACTGCTGCAGAGGGTATGCCCCTTTCGCATGATGGTGCAGCGTATCTTCTGTATGTTGTTGGTACCCTGAAGAGAAAGGAATGTAAAGTCAGAATCAGAATAAACGTTTGTTGTCACATCACAGGTTTACAGGTGTAAAGAAGTGGCTGAAATTCTTATTTGGGCAAGCTGTATCATTCATAGTTTTCAGGGAAAAGGGGTGTGGTAGAGAGAGGGAGTGCAAGGAGAAAACATAACCAATGATAATATCTTTGGTTATGTTTACTCCTTGCTCTCCCTCTATGTACATATATACATATGCAGTATTGTACAAAAAGTGGCAGGTAGGTAAATTACATGAGGCTAGACATTGGTAGGTAAAATCACAGGGCATTAACAGAATAATCGAATATTCGACTATCAAAACCACTATTCGACCACTGTAATCAAAGTCGATTATTCTATTATTATTTTATTTTTTGATTTAGTGGCTTTTCTACAGCAGACACGCAGCTGTGAGCTCTGGTGTGACATCAACTCGCATTCCTTGAGTCAAGTAGTCAATGCCATTCTTTTTAAATAATCAAATCGATTAATCGAATATTCGAATACTTATAGGTCGAATAATTCGAATGCTAAAAATCACTATTTGTGAATGCCCTAAATCACAGTACAGTAAAATCCACATACTGTAGATAATCCACATAGGAAAGTATAGTCTGCATACAAATCCATACAAAGGAAGGTAATCCAACATATGGAAAAACAGTCCGTCAAGGAAAGTGTTCCAGTGGCTTACATAGATTCCAGCACTCTACATTCTAGCATTGAATAAGAAAATATTGATGATTTTGTTTGACAGACCCTCATCATATGTCTCAGTGTAAATTAATATTGCCCACCACATCTTTTATAGATACTCCCGACCTTGGAAAGTAGTTTACAGAAAGTAATCAATCAACATTGGGCTTGTTTTTGCCAACTTATTTGCTATGGAGAATTCAAATGTAAATAAGATATGAATTACATTTCACTGGGTATATTTTTTTTTGAATTTTACAAGTTCTCCGGATCAGTGAAGGTTTTACAATAATGTTCTAGGAAAGTGAATTGTCTGTGTGTGTGTGTGTGTGTGTGTGTGTGTGTGTGTGTGTGTGTGTGTGTGTGTGTGTGTGTGTGTGTTGCATATTCTTGCACCTGTCTGTGTGTGCACATACTGTAGACATGTGTCGTGTGCAATTCTGTATGTATATGAGTGTAATTTGAAAAACAGAACGATCCTCCGCGTTAACACAGCTGTGAAATTGATCCCATTTGTCACTGCCCAGGTTTTCTTTTTTCCTTTTTTTACATAGGCACTATTTACTGACATGCATCCCCACAATCACGGCTGACTGGAATCAATTCTTTCTGCCCCAGATGAGATCTTAATGTGCTTGGAAAGGTGTGTCTAAAAGCCTCTAGACTATGGGGTCGATTGATGCAAGGACACAGAGAGGCAAATTATGTCTATCTGTAAATCTCTTGTGCTTTTTTGGTCCAAGGGAAAAGACAGGTAACAAAACGAACACAAAACTACTCAAGATGAAAGAAAGAGATCATAGATGTTTGGTAGGTAGGTGCAGGCAGGCAGGCAGGCAGGCAGGCAGGCAGGCAGGCAGACAGACAGACAGACAGACAGACAGACAGACAGACAGACATCCTTAGCTGCATAAACAGCACATTTTGATTTAAAGAGAAGTGACTCAGAAAGCCAACAGATTTCAATTCCTACACCTCAATGGTTACATAGAGAGACAGGCTGAAAACACTTCAGGCAGAAAAAAGTAGTGTGTTAAATCAGAGTTAAGCAAAACAAATACAGAGTTTAGCCAGATGCACAGGTGAATACGTCATATATTCACCTAGCTGTGGTCAGGCTGTGATTAAGTCTCCTGAATTGTGGTACACAATATTTGTATTTTCTTTTTTTCAGACACAACTAAAAATATACATTTAGACCTTCTTCCCAACAACCAATAAAATAATGAAAAATATAAAAGAAAATACATAGATTCCTGGAGGTAGAACTAGTAGCGTCCATCTAATCTACACAAGTGCGAAAAAGCCAGATGTTGTAAAATATGAAGGCACAACAATTTTTAGAATAGCAGATTTTCCTTTCCTTCCACTGAAGCTGTTTTGGGAGTATTTGTCGCTGTACATTTGCAGGTAGGCTACGTGAAATGAGTCCTCTGCATTTAACCCATCCTAACTGTGGTGGGGAAGTGCCATTAATATGGCACCAGGGGAGCAGTTAGGGGTTAAGTGTCAGACTGGGCAGGCTGTGGGTTGAACCGGTGACCTTCTGATTACCAGACGGCCTCTCTAGCTATTCATCTACAAGTTGGACATACCAATCTTGTCTAGGAATATAAAAAGGATTTGGACAAAATGATAGGGGAATCTTCACCCCCCCCCCCCACACACACACACACACACACACCCTGACAAGCACTTGGAATTGTAGGCATTAAAGATGAATATTGTGAAAATATCCAAACTAGATGTAGATCGGCTATTTTCAAAATGTTTGCCTCTTTCTCAGGTAATAATTAATAATTTGGGCAATGTTTGATTATTTTTTTCATTGTATAGTGTTTTTTTTTATTATTACGCAGAAATTATGTACTTTTTATATATGTATCTATATATATAGAAGAGAGAGGTATTAGTTGTATCAAAAAGGTCTTAAAAGTCCTTAAATTGTCACTTTATAAATGTGCAGATATCCTGTATACACTTATACAGTATGTTGGTTTGTTTACTGTTGAGTGAGAAAACAATGTTGTACATTAAGCTAACCATCTGGGGGGGGGGGGGGGGGGGGTCCCGACCCACAGGTTGAGAATCACTGTACTAAACGGTATGAAGGCCTTCACCCCAAAACAGGAAGAATTTAAAAGACAACACGAGTACACAGGAGAAAGGGATCATGATTGGAGAGATGGGACCCAGGACGAGGGACTCCAGAGAGGGAGGGAGTGAAACAGGAGGAGACGAGGGGCACGCAGGCATCTGATCTGTAGATAAAAACGAGAGGAGATAGATCAGAGGGGGACAACCCAGCCATGATGGAGAGGAAGGCTGGTGCTACACGATGTGGATTCTGTGAAGTTGCTAAATCCACTAATATAGGATATAGGTATTGCATTGGGCGACGCACAAATTGTCTTCTTTAAATAAACTTATATAAACACAATTGACACAAGGAATTGACACCCTCCCTTCTGCTGATTATAGGAAAATTAGAATCACAGAGATTTGTTGACAATAATAGAGAGAGGTGCGTGCTGTGCGTCCTGGCCGTCTCCAGAAATCCATTGCAGCCTGTGCGCTCTTGCGGGTGGGTTTAGAGTCCCCTGTGCGCTTTCCCAAAGGTGTGTGGGCAGAATAGCAATTTTGGGGATATAGCAACACTCGGAGCCCCCCACCTCACGTCTAGAATAAACTTTTTGGCCAGAAAATAGAATATTTCACCGGAAGGAAGAATCCGGTCAATAGGAAAATTATATTGATCGGATCTGTAGAGGGCACTGTGGAGTAACCAAAATATTTTTTTCCTTCCGGTGAAATATTTTCTTTTCTGGCCAAAAAGTGTATTTTGAAGTGAGGTGGGAGTGTTCCCACTTAGTAGAGTAAGCTTTCAACTCCATAAAACCGTCTTTGTTTTGGTGAGTAGCAAAATTTTTACTACAGACTACCGCGTGCGAGGAGAAAGAATCGAAAGTACCATAGCGTTAAGGAGAACTCCTTCTTACGCTATGGACCGAGCTAGTCCCCACCTAGCCCTGGTCCAGAGCGTTAGTGAGTTCTCTCTAACGCCCTGCCAGACCCTGGCCACTTCACTACTCACCGAAACAAAGGCTGTTTTGTGTTGTTGAACGTCTATTCTCGGAGGTGGGAAGCCGCGAGACGGAAATTATTTTCATTTACTCCACAGTGCCCTCTACAGATCTGGAGGATTTGAACTTACCATTAACCAAATCTGTAGAGGGCACTGTGGAGTAAATAAAAATAATTTCCGTCTCGCGGACATATTTTATTTTCTGCCCAAAAAGTGTATTTGCCCACCTACTACAGAGTAGGTGGGGTGCTGAGAGGCTTCCCACCTCCGAGAAAATACTTTTTGGTGAGTAGTGAAGTGGTTTTGTTTATTTTCACTACTGTTGGAGCCCTCGCAGGGCAGTGGAATTCCTTGAACATGCGCAGAGCCCAGGGTCTGGCAGGGCGTTAGAGAGAACTCACTAACGCTCTGGACCAGGGCTAGTCCCCACCTACATACAGTATATGCACTCAAACCACTGAACTTCTCCATGAGTTGACTTCTGGTGTACCAGGAAAGATTGTCTCAGAGTTTTGTATGCAAAAATTCTGAAAGACAAAATTATAAAGTGATATTGTTTGTGTTTTTTTTTCATATTTCACAAAAGAACCCAATTTTATGAAGAAGGCTTTCTTTGTTCCACAAGCTATTTACATGGTGGTGTTAGCACCAAAGACACGTTGCAGTTATTGAGTTCAAATAAGTAGCTCACTAAAGCACTGTGTGTGTGTGTGTGTGTGTGTGTGTGTGTGTGTGTGTGTGTGTGTGTGTGTGTGTGTGTGTGTGTGTGTGTGTGTGTGTGTGTGAGAGAGTGTGCGCTCGCGTGCGTGCGTGCATGCATGTCAAATCTTTGAATACTTCATTTTGGGATGTGCCTCTCACAACATCCCGTTTATCGCTGGTGGTTGAAATGCCCACAGGCACCTTTGAGGCTTTCTTATAATGAGGCACTCAGGACTCGTTTGAGATAAATAGTATACGGAAAGCTTCAGACATACTGGTGATGTAGTAGTGGGCAAAAGTGTGAACCCTGCTTTTTATTGAACCCTGGGCGCTAACACCTCTCCTGGGGCTCATACACAGGGTCAAAATGGAGACCTGGCCAGATTGGATCAATGCATATAAATGCAGGACATGGAAATGACTCGCCTTAGCCTGGACAGGAGTGTGCAGAGAGGTAACCATGGCTAGGAGGCTCCCAGTGGGAAGATATATCTGGAGGACCACGTGATTGAAGTACACTACCATATGTGTCCCACTCGGTGCAAACTCCCATCCCTCAATGGATCAGCACTGCAGGAAGGGGACAAATACTGCTCCAGCAATGCTGGCGTTTAGAAAATATAACATGGCATACAAAAGTGGAGAGAGGAGCACTGCCACTGCCTTGATGCAGAGTAAAAAACCTTTGGTGCAAATGGCTGGGAGGTGCTCTTTTGTACGGGAGAATATATCAAGAAAAGCAGAAACCAAGGCACTCAACCAGTATACAGTTAAAATGCCTTGAATTGAATTGAATTGGCATGTTCAAAATGGAACTGCTCCATTTTGTCAATTCAATAAAGGCATTTTAACTGTATACTGGTTTAGTGCCTTGGCTTCTGCCTTTTTTTTCCTTCATTTTTTAGAATCACAACATGACAGCATTTGTCGATGCTTTTGTCTGTGTTTTGAAATTGTACTGTGTATAGTAACTGTAATTCTTAGTGAGGCCATTGTGCAAATCGAAGCATAAACTGTGGCAATCGTTTTGCCATTCTCTGCCCATTAAGCTATAGATTTCCAGATATTAAAATAAGGCAGGCAGGACTGGAGTCATTAGCCTAATTGGTCTGCAGTTTGTATTTGTATCCACATGCACTCTGAGCTTTGCCTAAAATCAAAGCTTGTCTGGCACCAGAGTGAGAGACAACACTCATGATCAAAATTGGCTTTTTATGAAGTTCTGCAATCGCCTAATTCAGTGGTTCTCCGGGAACCCCCAGAGGTCATTGAGGGGGGATTACAGGACTTTTACACTCTACATTGTGGTATTGCTACTTTTGCTTCTTCCACCATTGCTTTGTATTTTGGTCCAGTACGCCGCTCAGTGGCTCACAGTGGATGAGTGTGGTTGTTCTGGGCTGTTCCCTGGCACCGGTGTGTGTCATTGCCATTGGAAGAATGTGAAGCAATGTGACTGTGAAAAAATAGTGTTCCATCAATCTTGCTACATGAACGGTGCTTTTAAACAACAATACAATTCACTAAGACTTCTGGGACACTAAAGTGGCCTAAAGTGATGTAGCAGTTGGCAGCTCTCTTCATGGAGAAGAGCATTAGCTCAAAACATCACCTGTGGATGTGCCAATAAATTGCACTTAACGGGGCATGAAACCCTAGGCTGATTTTGTAGTTTGTTTTCCAGTTCAGGTACAAAAGTACAGCAGATTAAAAACACGGCAGGCTAGTAAGCAATGAAAGGATTTTCCGCACTCTCAGTTATTTCTTATATTCTTTATTATTAGGTTCACAGCAGCAGCAGTCTATCTAGAGAAACGGACGCGTTTCGGCACGTCGGCCTTCCTCAGCGTTTCAAACTAGAATACATCAAAAGGAAGTGACATATAAAGCTATGCGATAGTGTACAGCTGTGTCTCATTAGTGAGTACAATTCACTCACAATTCATAATATTGTCAAGGTTTACATTAAAATGCATTAGGGCGCGGTCCCACCGCAATTTTGTTTTACCTATGGGGCAGAATCTGCCAATGCTTTTGAGAATGCGTGGATTCATGGTCTTGCGCATCTTTCCGCTTGTCGCACACACCTTGCGTTTATGCGCTCTATGCTGCTTTTCCCCCTCTGTCCAATTCAGTGAGTCGAAGGCGGACCGTCCCAATACTCAGGGTGTATTGGGACATGGTGCTTGCGATAGAGCAACTGGTTGTAGCTGTTGTATGGGAGGGTCCTGAAAGTGAGTGACAGGTGGGTCACTCTGTTTGAGTTTAACAGGGGGCAACCATTTTTTGGTGGGACCGCGCCCTTATACTGTAAATAGTACTAGTATTTTACAGTTTTTTACAGTTTCCACAAGCACCACAACCACATAATTCGATTTACAGAAAACAATTCAATAACAGCTTCAACAGATTCAATCCTTTTGGGAACTCTGTATTTAGGAAATGGATCCAGTAAGCCGTCCTCCACACTACAGTCTCCACCCGGGCACCAATGTGAGGATATTGTTTGTGTACTACAGCTCTGCAACACCATAGTGCTCTCCAGGCTCATCAGCAAGCTTCAGGACCTGGGCCTGAATACATCCTTGAGGGACAGCATCCTGGACTTCCTGGCGGACTGTCCCCAGGTGGTGACTTGGGACTGCCATGTCACTGACTGTAGTCTCCAAAAAGGCCCAACAGCAACTATGCCTCAGGCGCATGAAGACATTTGTCCTGAGTCCCCAAACCATCAGGGACTTCTACAGAGGCACAATACAGAGCCTTCTGACCAGCAGCTTCACATCCTGGTACGGCAGCTGCACTGACAGAGACTGCAACGCGCTGAGGAGGGTGGTGGTACGTACTGCCGAAAACATCACTGGGCAGTGGTGGAAAAAGTATTAGATATTTTACTTAGATATTTTACTTAAGTAAAAGTAGCAACACCACAATATAAAAATACTCTGTTACAAGTAAAAGGCCTGTGTTCAAAGGTTACTTGAGTAAAAGTACAAAAGTATTGTCATCAAAATAGACTTAAAGTACCAAAAGTAAAAGTACAAAAATGTTTGAAAATAGCCGATCTACAAGCTCACAACGTGTCGCTATGCGACGCGTTGTCAGCTTGTAGATCGGCTATTTTCAAATAGCCTAGGTATAAAATAGGCCTGAAGTGGTTAAAGTAGGTTTTATAATATGATAATTAATATCTGCAAAGTAACTAATGTGTTCAAATAATTGTAGTGGAGCAAAAGTACAATAATTTGCCTCTGAGATGTAGTGGAGTAGAAGTAAATGGAAACAGTACCCTTCCTCTTCGCCTTGCCTACTTGTTGTTAACTAGTTGTACGAGCTCTTGTTTTATTGTTTTTATTGGATCTTGTTTATTCGATACACTTATTTGTTTTAGCTCTTGCTCATTTGATTTTCCTATTTGTCTCATCTGTTTAAGAAAGTAGGTAGCTGATATATTGCACTTTTACCTTAGCGCTAGGTATACTCTTAGTTGCTTGTTTTAGAAGAGAATGCACTTAAGACTTCTGGTGATTAGTAGTTTCGTTCCCTATGTTGAATGCACTTATTGTAAGTCGCTTTGGATAAAAGCGTCTACTAAATGACTGTAATGTATAATGTAATGTAATGTAAGTAAAAGTGCTGAAAACTGGAAATACCCCAGTAAAGTAAAAATAATTCAATATTGTACTTAAGTACAGTACTTGAGTATAGTTAGTTACTTTACACCACTGTCACTGGGTGACAGCTGCCAACATAGTCTGGAGGACGTCTTCACCTAGCGCTGCCTCAAAGCCTGTTCTCCCCTCTGCAGTCCCAGAGACTGAAGGAGGAGTACTAAGATCCTTTAAGCAGGCTGAGGAACAAAAAGAAAGAGTGACTGTGCAATAACACAAGTTCACACATGCACTTTGTTTAGTGATTATTGTCCTGTTTTTATTGTGTGCTTCTTGGTTTTCGGTGTGCTTTAACTTTAGGTTGTCCTTTTTAAGCTATTGTTATTCATGTTTTCATTGTGGTGGAGCTTCTCAGCTTAAGATTTTCACATGGATGTACCGTAACATCTACAGTAGGTGACAAATAAAACTGAATCTGAATCCAAAAATCACATCCTTTATTAATTTGATTAGCTGCAACTGTGTTGTTACATCACAGTACTTTACAGTAGGTTCAGTCTTATGCAGCCTGCCAAGTTATTACCCTGCTGTAGTTTTAAACCTGAACTGAAAAACAAGCGACAAAATCAGCCTAGGGGTTCATCCCCCTTTAAGGAAGCTACAGTGCAGTGCTGCGGACCAGCACCTATCTTAATAAACCCTCTATACTTAGTATACTTGACCAGGGTCGGCTCTCTACTTGGTCCGCTCTTTTTTTCCCTCTACACCAAATCTCTTTGATAAAAAAAAAGATGAGCCACAATCTCACAATGCGTTGCATCACAGGTTGTAAGCTTGTAGATCTGCTATTTTTGATGAATGTTTACAGTAAGTGGTTAAATGGTATTTGCATGTGCATGACTACTATGCGTTGTTTGTCAACTCTCTTCATGAAAAATGTTTTTCATGTGATTCATGACTGACCTGTATTGCTCTAGAGCCAACACGATGCAACCTAATATACTCCCTGTTTAGTATAGCCTAATGGCATCATACATCCGCCCAGGATTACAGTATGTCTCTATGATTCGATTTACTGGCATGCCTTACTAATTTAACCATCTCCCCAGGGACTGATTATGGGGATGATGAGACCCTCTGTCAGCTGCACTACCTAGGAGACCACAGAAGCAGTCATCAAATCAGAGGAATCTCACCAGACTGGGGCTTTGGGAAGAGAGGAGTGACTGATTGTTGTTGACATTATTTTGTGTGTCTGTCTGGACAGGCCGCTCATGATCTAGGTCAGAGCTACTGAACTAACACCAAGCAGCGGAGAGGTACGGTCCGGTACGGTACGGTATTGAAAATGGGATAGATAGACAACCTTGTTCTCAGCCGATACTGACAATAAGCCTCTCTGACCTGTACTTACTTATTCATTCTATACTAATTTTGTTCAAATATTAATTATATGTAGATTGTGCATCAAATATGCTTTTATGTGTGGCTCTATTTAAGTGGACACAACAGATTATTTTGTCTAGGGGTGTGATTTGTTTTTTACATTCATAATATTTCAATATCTGCGAGGGCACGGTGGCGCAGTCGGAAGCGCTGTCGCCTCACAGCAGCTACAAGGTCCTGGGTTCAATTCCCGCCGGGGACGCTGTGGGCGCTGGGGGAGTGTCCTCTCCTCCGCGTCATCAGTGCCCATACCCTAGGTGGGGTTGGCGAAAGGGCCTTTCTGTGTGGAGTTTGCATGTTCTCCCCGTGTCCCCTAGGGTAGGTACCCTCACAAAAAACATGCAGTAATCCTCTATACTGCCACCCCCTGGTCAGTCAGGGCGCCTGATGGAGGGGAAAGGAACTAACTGGTTGGAATAACGTGTTCCTTCCACGCGTACGTCCAACTGGGGAAACTCCCCCCTATCAGGTGATAAGAAGTGGATTGCTAGCTCCTCATGCATTGAAGGAGGCATGAGCTCAGTTCTGGGCTCTCCCTAGGCTGGCAGAGGGAGAGTAGTGCCCTGGATTATAAGCAATTGGCACTGGGTGAAAAAATGGGTTACAAAATCGTGGGTAAAAAAAATTAAATAAATGTATAGATGTATATATATATATATATATATATATATATATATATATATATATATATATATATATATATATATATATATTAATATGAATGTAAATAACCTCGCAATTGTATGCACGCAATTTATTTTGGGCTAGTGGTGATATTTCTTTTGGGAATTTCAAACAGGTATACACTAATGTAATACCTATGTCTGTCATTAACTGTAATGTGTGTGTGTGTAATGTGTAATGTGTAATGTGTGTGTGTGTGCGTGTGCGTGTGCGTGTGTGTGTGTGTGTGTGTGTGTGTGTGTGTGTGTGTGTGCATGCATGTGCGTGAGCATGTGCGTGTGTGTGTGTGCGCGCACGCGCGCGCGTGTATTAGCATACAGAGGACGTAACCGGAGATTGAGATTTTATGCTGAGGTTGGTAAGTAGTCCAAGGTCCACATGGAATTCGATGCCTTAATTATTTGTCTCATATGCCCTTGATGTCTAATGCAATTAACGACTCATTTGTTTGTCTAACCTGACATTATTGCCATGCGGTTTCCATTTTTGGTCCAATATATTAAAGACATTTGGTTTTAAGAACACCAATTGATTTATTAGACTGTAGAGCTGCTGTCAGCTATAAAATGCATGTGATAATATTTCATTGTTGTGCTTGAATGTCAGGCTGGGTGATGCCGTAAAACAGCCATCTGTTGGCATTCAACCAGTGGGCCAGTTTAGGGAAATGTCCTTGGCTGGATCAGAGCCCTAATATCACATAACCTATTCTGGCCTGCCAATCTTATGGGGTGAATTATCTCCCTGTAAATCTACAGCATAGCGACTGAACTGGAGGACATCCAAAGAGTTGGTGGTGGACTAATACTAATGAGATCCATGCAGACTTTTGACCAAGGAAAGTAATTTCTCACACCACTTGGGTTGTTGGGATGAAAACACGGCTAACTTAATCTATAGTTTTCTTAATGCAGTAACTTAACATCAACAATACCAGCAAGTCAGCAACAGCAATAGCTTTCAGAGTACAGTGAGTATGTATATCTTGACAAAATGTTACCTGTAAGGGGCTTGTAACATGGTGTTTCTTTGAAAATGGGCTGCTTCTTTCATCTACCCTGCTCTAATGTTGAGGATATTCTGACCTACAGTATCTGACGAGCCAAGTCAGTATCTGACGAGAAAAGTCACAGTGGTCTGAATTACACTTAAGGGCTTCACTTCTTCCCCAGCCCTTGACCTGATGAGAAGAGTTAGGTCAGCTCTGGTAGAGGTAAATTGGATATGTCTAAAGTTTTCAGGGTTCCAGATGGTGAGCTACGCCCTTCTGGGACCCTCTCTTCCAAAAGTTTTCGAAATAAATGGAATCGTAGGTAGGTCTGCCACATACAGTAGAGTGTCTGAGCACAGGTGCCGTATAGGGCCTCTCCTCACTGTGACATCTTGTCCCCTGTGTCACACCCTCCTCACACATTTACACACACACAGACGTGACCTGTCTCTTAAGGCAACCTGGTAAGAGATAAAGTTTTGAACTTCCGTCAAGGTTCATCTCCGTTCATGATACTCCTCACAGATGTGCCATGAGTCAGCACACACAGAATGTGTGTTTGTGCGTGTGTGCATGCATGCGTGCGTGCGTGCGTGCGTGTGTATGTGGGATAGGGGCTTATTTTTTCTTTTGTAAGGACACGGGGTGTCGTTTGTTTCCTTAGTTAATCTCTTCTTAATACTTACTTTTATCTGCCGCCAGGAGGTACAGAGGCCACTTTGGAATTGCAAGGTTCCCGGTGCGATCCCACTGTGTTAGTGTTGGAAGCGTAGCGCTTTGGATAAAGGCACGATATAACTGCGCCATTTACCTTTTATCGAAAGGCCTTTCCATAATTTTTAAATGGTTTCATTCTCATCGTAATTTTTTTTTTACAGCGTGGCACTGTAGGGGCCAAGCCATAGAAGAGCATCTGTCTTACAGTGTGTGTGTGTGCGCATGTGCATGTGTGTATGTCTGTCTGCCCAGAGCTAATCTCGCAAACGGTAACACAGAACAGCGCCAAACTAGGTGTGCACACTGCCAGTAGGCCAAGGAAGTAGCATCCACGTGATGTTTTTTATTTATGTATAATACTTTCATAAATATTTAACTTGTAAGCTGTTTATTAGCTTTTTTATATAAACACCGGAGATTCAGAGTTCGGGCTAGGGGATCTATCGTCGCCATGGTTACAGCCCCGCAAGCTATGGGATGATCAAACTGCGCATGTGTGGAATTACTGTACACTGCTGAGTGCCGAGCAATCTTCGTTCCTTCTCTCACCTATGGTCATGAAGTGTGGGTCATGACCGAAAGAATAAGGTTGCGGGTATCTCCCTTAGAGATCTGGAACTGTTGCCCCCGCAACCCGACTCCGGATAAGCGTTTGAAGATGGATGGAAGATGGATGGATGCTGAGCTCCGAGAAGCACTTTTTCTAGTTTGTTAATAAATTATTGTTACTTTTTGCACTACCACCGTGTCCTCCTCAATTGGTCATGTCCCCACGGGCCGGGTTGTGACATATTATTTCTTCAGTTTTATGTTCAGCATAATTGTAACTTTGTTTTGATAAGTGCTCTACAGCCTGAATAAGGTTTATCATTAGGTTTATTATTCTCTTCACTTTTCTTTCAACTTTAACCGTTCCTGATCTATTTAGCTGTAACATAGCACACATTAACAAGCGGGCTGATTGATGGACTGAGGGATTTACGTGAAGTTTGATCTCTGATTTGGCCTTGTGCCTTGCTCTTTGCTGTGTTTCCTCTGCTCCAGCGCAAGTGAGTGTTTAAACGTCAGCACCTCGGTTCATAACTCTGTGGCCCAGGCCTGAGTAAGCGCTGCTCGCTGCTTGTACCTTCCCATTTCCAGGCCCCCATATGATTTAGGTGATATTTGTTATCTTAGCTAATTGATTTAGGTTGGGCCGTCTTTCCCCATTGTCAGCCTGTCAGGGCCCCCCTCTCTGGCCCTGTAAACCGTATTTGCATTACGACTGATAGATTGGCATTGGTGCGCTCATTTACGAGACCCTTCTACCAGCCCAGAGAGCTTGCCAGAGCAGCACTAGCCCTGGAGAGAAAATGGACTTGGGCTCGAATGTGATTAGGCAGCAGTTTACTTGGTTAAGAGGCCACATGAGGAGCTGCAGATCCCAGCGAACAATGATGATCAACAGATAGCCTTTATTGAATTAGACTAGCAGGCTAATTCAATACATTTATCTATTACACCTAAAGCTTTATGAAAAATAATAATGTGTGCAAAATATAATATATTACAGTAATGTAGAACAGTTTAGGTATGTATGTGTGTTGGTTAGCTCAAGGCCTAAAAATCCTTTTACATCCCATGTGTTGTCTTTTCATTTCAGAAACAGTACATATTCTGACCTTGTAGATTCGATATTTTTTGCTATTTTCGGAACAGTTTAAAAGTGTTTAATGTTGTAATTTCTGCTAAATGTCTGTCTGGACACTGGTGGTGATATCATTGCTTTTCAAGGTGACATTTGCGCTTTGCTCAGTACTTTTGGAGAGTGATGGGTCTCAGTGGGGCCGTTTGGGGAGGCACTTGAACAGGAAGTGTATTTTTAATCTCACTTTGGAAGATGTGTGTGTAAAAGGAGTAACTACAGTACAAAACGTTTAGTATACAGTATATTATTTTGAATTTAAAGCCTCACTATGTCACTTTTTTTTTATTAATACATTTTTATTTTGTCCAATCTGTAATAACATTTGTTTATACAATATAACGTATACAATTTTGTCTCCCTGCTCTTCTATTGAGACATGTAGATTATGTCAAAGGTCATTTAGACACAGGATCGCACAAGAAGTTTGACCTGATGGTCAAGATTCAAGAGGAAAGTTACATAGTGCTACCTTAATAATGATAAAGAGATACAAACACGTAATTGTATGAAATTATATCCTGTATCTGTGATAATAAAGCACTTATCTTATGTAACCAGCATTAATCAATACATTTATTCAATGATATAACTTTTGATAGTATTCATCATATATTTATAACACATTGCTCTTCTTGCCAGTCAGAACAAAAAATTGGTTTATATTGTCGTATATTATCAGTGATAAGGTCGCAGGCCTGCCTTGGAAGAGAGTCTTGAGTCAGAGTTGAAGATACTTTGTGAGTCTTTATTTTCAAGACAGCGATTACAGCAAGGTGTCTGTCCTTGGATCGATTGACACAGAGCACACAAAATCACATCACTCAATACAATTTATACCTTTCAGTCAAGAGATCATCCCTAACTTTCCAACTCCTCCCCTAGTTCTCATTTGACCAGTCACATTCAACCAAGCTGGAGGCTGGACAACCCAAAACTCAGCACTCCCAGTCAGTGGTTGAACCAATTTGCGTTTACAGAGAATTACCTTAACAGGGATTAAACCATATTTCCACATGAAACTTTGTAAACCATCTTATTCAACATGTTGTTAGCTTTTGAATGAATCCAAGAACCTGTATACGTTAGTGATTGTAGACTTTGGTTCGATGAACTTCATTGAAGACATTACATTGTCGCTTTGTGTGTGAGCAGTAGACAGACTGGCAACTTCTCAAGAAAGGAACTAGGATAATTGATATGATAATGAACTCAGAGATAACAATGATCTGGCCAAAAGAGTTCTTTCAACCCCTATATTTTTACTGTTCTATTGTAAACACTCAACTTTGAATGATCAGGTGAAGAAGGCCCAGGGTGCCCTTCCAAACAATGGATCAAAAGGTTTCTAAGGTGGCAAAGAATGAAAGGCCAACAGATCTACAGAAACATATGGGAGAATAGCATTTGAATCTCTTCGCAAAACAAACGTGGTAACTTTATACTAAAAGCAGTGATCCAAAACACAATACTTAATAGGGGAGATATGGTTCAAATATTCCACACATCCCCCCTTGGCAGAATTATAACTTCTGCCACAAAAGAATATTTTAAACACATTATTAACAAACATGACCTGGAATCCTGTCTGGAGGTAAACAGATTAACTGTAAAATATTTATCATAACCACCCCTCCTCTCGAGAGTCAAAGAACCTGCAATACAATTAGAACAACAAAGCAAGTAATGGGAATAAAAGCAAGTATGTCATTAACCAATGTGACATGTACCTCTCAGGTAAATGGACATTGTAAACACTCTCCTCCTGTTCTGAGTCTATTAGCCATTGTCCAGCTAAAGCCACCCCTGTTCGTGGCAGGCCTGCTGCGGCCTCTGATCCCCTCTGTTACATTGTCTCCAAAAGTGTGTTTTTTCCCCACAGACATAACATGGCGCTTTAGGCTTCGGCATACGTGCCTCCTGTATGGCCAGTTTGGCCTTAGTCAGTTTCCTCGATATGTCCAGATCCTGAGCTTTCTGATATTCTTCTTTCTTGCGGACACATTCAACACAGTGGGCAATGTGTGACGTATAGGTTGGCAAATCCATATTTCCTAAGCCTACCACATTCTCAAGTCGGTACTGCACGGGTACAGGCAATCCCTGTACGATTTTGCTGCGCAGAATTGCTTGTTCCAGACGATTTCGTCGAGGGTCATTACCTGTGACGTCTCGCCACCTGCTATAGGCTCTTTCCACATAAACACGAGGATTTTCAGTGTCAGACAATGAATCAAAAACAATACTGTCCGGGTGGACATTTGTCGGATAAATGCTTCTCAACGTACGCCACAGAAGACCTCGGTTCGCAGCAAAAAGTTGTCCATCATGTACGTTAGAGTCGATGTATCTCTGAAGTCCCGCTCTACTCAAAATGTCCTCTAATACATACATACCCACCAGCCAGGAGATCAATTTCTTAAAGTCTCCCATGGCTAAAGGTGTGCCCGCTGAATGTTCTTCAAATTTAGCAATCCATGGGTACGCCCCGTCTTGTAATGGTGGCAGTTTGGCTACCATATCAGACAAGTCTGTATGAGACCATGGCACATAGTCAAGATGTCTTCCCCTGATAATTACTGGCATTTGCTTAATATAGTCTACATCCTGGCTATTATCAGCCTGTTGTTTCACATCCCTCCGCGGCTCCTGCAGGCTGAAGGATCTGCCACTCAAGTCAATGACCAGGTGTGCTTCTTCCACAGATAGCTCACTCACATGCTCCTTTACGATGCGTATAAACTCCCTGTTAGAAGGATCGGCTCTCTTCAATTCACTGACCAAATTGGCCTTTGTGCTGCGGAGCCGTTCCAGCCTGTCCTTCACTGAGTGCAGGGTGTCAGCAAGACGGCTGGGATGTCCATGTCGTTTAGATGTAGAATCACGCCCACGTCCTCGACGTCTCCTGGATGATGTCCTCTTGCCATTGTCGTCATCAGAGCCTGCTGCAGACCTTGTCGAGTCCCCGCTGCAGTCATCTGGGTCAGAGTAGGTGGTACTGCTTGTCTGCTCCTCCACCCCTCGGCGCCGTTTGTCAGCATCACGGTCCCGGTTAGGCCGTCCCCTCTGGTCGTCCAGTATCCTCATGCTGTGCGGCTTGCAGCTGCCCGGAGTGGAAGTTTTGGCACCGGGTGGGGTTGTGGTCACCCCAGAAGTTCCCTGCAGGTCGGGTAACGCTCCAGCCCCCTTCCGCTGCTCCGACTCACTCCTGCCGTCCGGTTCGTCAAGCTTAGCTGTGGACAATGTTGCTGCAATAATCTTCTCATGTCTCTCCTTGAGTAGCCTCGTCTGCACTTGACCTTCCTTAAAAAACAAGTCTAAGACTGCTAGTTCTATTTCTCTCTTTTCTTTCCTAACATGTCCTTTTTGTCCTGCTTTGTACGTAGCAACCAGAACCTTCATTGTCCTAATAATTTCTTCATTAAAAGTACCGTTCAGAGGCCAGGGCCGATCAATATGAGGCCAACGTTTAGACAATTTCTTCGAAATTTCGGAAATATCTTTAAAATTTGGATTGTTTTGCTAATTCCCACTGGTGTCTTATCTAATGAAGCAGTTTTCTTCGGGCCCATCATGAATACTAAGAGTCAAAAAATGAAAAATGTCACGTTAAAAAAGCTACTAACATGTACTCCTGTAGTCTGATTTTCCTGGAAATTGTATACTGTTTTTAAAAGATGTAAAGCTTCACAGCTAAAATCGGAGTGTCTTGTGAAAGCCAGTGAGAGAGAGAAAGTTAGAGAGAGAGAGAGATATGCAAAAGCCACCCCCCTTGACCCCTCTCACAGCCTCACTCACACACTAATTAACACAATCACCCACAGTCTCTCTCACACACACAATCACCCACTTGATATATTGTTGCTATAACATATGTCCATAGTTTACATTACCAGGCACCTTATGTCGTATATTATCAGTGATAAGGTCGCAGGCCTGCCTTGGAAGAGAGTCTTGAGTCAGAGTTGAAGATACTTTGTGAGTCTTTATTTTCAAGACAGCGATTACAGCAAGGTGTCTGTCCTTGGATCGATTGACACAGAGCACACAAAATCACATCACTCAATACAATTTATACCTTTCAGTCAAGAGATCATCCCTAACTTTCCAACTCCTCCCCTAGTTCTCATTTGACCAGTCACATTCAACCAAGCTGGAGGCTGGACAACCCAAAACTCAGCACTCCCAGTCAGTGGTTGAACCAATTTGCATTTACAGAGAATTACCTTAACAGTGATAAACATTAAACCATATTTCCACATGAAACTTTGTAAACCATCTTATTCAACATGTTGTTAGCTTTTGAATGAATCCAAGAACCTGTATACGTTAGTGATTGTAGACTTTGGTTCGATGAACTTCATTGAAGACATTACATTGTCGCTTTGTGTGTGAGCAGTAGACAGACTGGCAACTTCTCAAGAAAGGAACTAGGATAATTGATATGATAATGAACTCAGAGATAACAATGATCTGGCCAAAAGGGTTCTTTCAACCCCCTATTTTTACTGTTCTATTGTAAACACTCAACTTTGAATAATCAGGTGAAGAAGGCCCAGGGTGCCCTTCCAAACAATGGATCAAAAGGTTTCTAAGGTGGCAAAGAATGAAAGGCCAACAGATCTACAGAAACATATGGGAGAATAGCATTTGAATCTCTTCGCAAAACAAACGTGGTAACTTTATACTAAAAGCAGTGATCCAAAACACAATACTTAATAGGGGAGATATGGTTCAAATATTCCACAATATTATTTGACTGGTTTTACCTGCCTCAATGTAAGTCTTTCTTCGATTCTTCCTTTTAACATTGTAACATTTTTGCAGGCATCAAATCCACCTCAATACTTGAGGTTATAGCCAGATGAAACAGAAGGAGTCAGCAGAAGCTCCCATTTGGATCTCTTGCAGTGTCACAATGGAAAAGATAAATTCACATCGTTATTACATCATAAAGCAGCAGCTGCCCTGAACTGGGGTCTGCTGTGCCAGGGTGAAATAAACATAAAGGCAGGAAGCAATGGTGCCCTCTGGACCTGCACGATAACAGGTGAAAAACCCCATTAGCCAGGACACATTACAGTAGCTCTCTAGTTGTAATGCAAGCCCTACTCCGTCTACTGTCTCTCTCTTGTCATTGTCTGCCATTTGCCGTCTCAATTGATTGGAGTTCAGAAAGTGTCACGGGGGATGCTGTCGTAACTGAATTTCAGCCCACTATCATTTTTCCTTTCTGTCATTCTTGTCAAAGTGGTACCCATGGGTGCTTTCCCATAGCATACTAATAGTCCCGATGATATGTTCCCTGGTTTGACCCCCACAGCAGCTCTCTATTTTAATCATATAAATGGTTATACATAAATTATATCAAACAATTATTCACACCTTGTGTTTTGTTTATTTTGACCTTTATAAATCCCGGTAACATCTGCAGAGGTATACAGTACAGTTTATTATTATTTTCAGTAGTGCTCTGCTACCCATCCACTTCCCAAAGTATAAGTAACTGCGGTCCTCTGGCGGACGGGTGGTATGAAGCTGACACAAAGCTTGTCAACAACTGCAATAATAATAATAATGATAATAAAAATCATAATAATAATAATAAATAAATAAATAAGGCTAAATAAATAATTGTGAACACTTTCATTGTTGTGGTATTTGCCAAGTACTTGCCAAGCACATACCGGACCTGGTATTCATCCTCTGTATTTACCCATCCTAACTACTATTACTGGGGATCGAACCATGTACCTTGCGATTCCCAAATGACCACTGAAGCTCCTGAGCCACTGCCTCCTAAAAAGCGGAAGCGTATTTCTAACTTTTATTGAAAGTCTCCCAAAGACATCCAGACTTTGGCCTTATCTGTTTCAAGTGGTTTCGGTGTCTTTTACAAGTTTTCTGGGTGCTGTGCCAGGTTCTTCAACAAAACCTTGGATAAAATCTTTTGTAGCCCTCAGGAGGGCAGTTCCCCAAAATGTTAACTCTTTTGCCCTTACATCTCCTGCTGTAAAGACTGCAGGAGATACAGTTGAGATGCTTGGGCTCAGCTCCATGTCCCCTATTATGTTGAGTTATGTGATAGGTTTATGTCAATGTTTCATTTTACATTTTCATATAGAACAATTATAGATTCATTTTGGAAATTCTGAATGGCAGCCAGTTTGAACTTTGCAGCCACCCTGTCTTTTCGTCCTCTGTACCTGCCTGCAGGTCTGATAATTTTACATATTTCATGTTAGCCATTAAGTGGTCAGAACTTACACTGACTGAGAAAGCTTATTAAAGGAACATACACTTTGTCTTTGTCATTTGTCAACAAACATCATCCACATAGTTTACATAAACCTTCACCATTTTGTCCAACTATTTGTACATTACTTTATTTTTTAGATATCCTGTTTGTTTCCATTTTGTCCATTCAATTAACATTTCAAAATGTACCTGCAAATGTTTGTCAATGTTAGCCGTACCTCACTGTATCATTAAAAGCCCTCTTCAAGCTAAAATTCAAGTTATAAAAACAACACCTTTTTCAAGGAATTAAAAAATTCAGCTCAACAGCTGAATTAAAGAGAGAAAGAGAGAAAGTGATTTTCAAAATGGTGATTTACCAACTTTTAAGTATCATAGTGGTTTTTTTTTGCTGATCTGTCCAGCAGTTTGTGAGATTAGCCCCCTAGACAGTCTCACAGACAGTTTGAAAAAAAAAAAAAAAGGCATGGGTTTCCGAGGACACAGACAGAGACTCTCTCAGACTATCTCTCAGACTCCTAAAGAGCGATGCTGTAAAAATGCAGACTGATCTACTAAACTTTAGTTTAGTAACTAAGTAACTTAAGTATACACTGAATAACTTATGTACACATCAAGTGTTGAAGACAGGGGAAATCTCTGCTAATGGCGAGAAGTTGGACCGACTTGCCCCATTACTAAACCTATCCCTAACCCTAACCTACTCTAACCACACACGGAAGCCACGTAGTTGGAGTAATGGGAAGTCAGACTTATACCCCCCCCCCCCCCCCCGGTTCTTTTTAAATGTGCAGGCATCCTTCTCATCCCTCTGTCATGCCGTGAGAACTACATGTTCACACATGTTCACACAAATAATCAAACGATCAACAAATTGCACAGTACATAACGACATAGACCAAAGCATACATAAATGAAAATACGATGACATGTAGAAATGCGCTTTGGTATTGCTGTCTCTTTCCTTTATCACAGGAAAGTGAAAGACATTCAAGGTGAAGCTACATATGTCTGCAGCCTTGACAGGTCTGGGTCATGTTTAACGGGAATTGTGACTCAAATGTGTTTTGGTCCTTCCACAGACTAATGGATAATGGACCCAATGTTTGATTTCCCATTTTCAAAGGACAGCACGTTAATGTTGTTGGGGCATGTTATGTGTCATTACTCTTTTTAGAGTAGGCACTCAGGTCTTTCAAAATCAACTTACATGACTCTAGGCTTCCACTTATGAACATTCCAATGACAGCTGACAAAAACTAAGCAAAAAAAAACACTGAAAGAGATAAATATTCTCAGTAAAAGAAGTGCCATTTCTGTCACTTGGTTGTTGCAGAGAAGATGCAGTGATGGCCCTCAGCTCAGCAGCATTGAGTTTGTACAATGCCATGTGGGCTTATGGATACAAGCACTCATGCTTTTCATCTCCGCCCGTATAGTGTATATATATCCCCAAACCGAAAATTGGATATTGCTCCTCCTTGTTGGGGGGAATGGCGCTGTCTCCTGTGACAAACTGCCCCACTGTATGTGGTGAGTCAGCATTGGAGGCCGTAGAAATGAAGACGAGCACTGAGGAATGGCTTTAGCTTTCCAAAGCCAGACCTCTTCACTCCTCCAAACTCAGAGTGGGCTGGTAAGAAATCTTTACAGCACGATGGTTTACAACACTTTACTACACCGAGATCAAGCACTTTTCATTGTAAACAATGATGAAGTTGGAACACTTGTCCCAACTATTTCTTTTGAAAAAGAGGATTTTGGCTAGTCCTGAGAGGTTCATATTATTAATTGTACCTTCTTGCATTAGTCGGGCCCTTTATCAAGGAAAGTGCTTGGGTTTAGTTACAAACAACAATTTGATTAATCTATAAGGAGTAAGTGCAACCATAACATAAGTCAGCAGTTGTGTATTTACCTCTTACGCCTGATTTACACTTCATCGTACAATGGCGTGCCGAGGCATTCGAGGAGAGCACAGAAAAGCTGCAGACAAGACTGAGGGCCTTCGAAATGTCGTTTTTCAAGACTAGCTCAGATCCTTGTCATAAAGAAATCATAACGGTTGTAAATGCCAGGGAATGATTTGCTCACCCCGTCTGGGTTGGAATGAAGAGACTAGATTTTAATTCACTTCTCTATTCCAGATGGAGGAGAGAGGATATGGAATAAATCATCAAAGACAACAGCAGTCTGGCTCTTTATTAGCGTTGGAACACATGCATGCTGTGACAACACGTCACCTATTCTGTCATAAGAAAACATGGCTGAAAAGAATACTGTTGTGGAATTCTGGATCAATCAGCAGTTGATGAGGCAAGAAATGGTCGAGACAATATTCCAGGTGGTGATGGTTATGCTTTATGTCCATGATATCATGGGGAGAAGTACAACTAGAAAAAGTGCTCCTCGGAGCACAGGTCTCCGCCAGGTCAGGTAGGTTATTGTGGGCTCCTGGTGGCGCTATAACAGGCCAATGTGGAAAGGGTGGCATTTCTTCCTCGGCCTAGTGGGAATGTGCGTGCACATTTTCACAGAAATCGCACGCTGCGTTCATGATTTGAGGCATTTTGTTCAAAACGGACCTATCCTGCAAACTTTGGAAGCCAAAGTTAGCCAATGAGGATGGAATATGAAATATCGGACACATCCATCTTGATCACATGACTATAGAGATACTTTGTACCGATGTGCGTGATTTTTGGACAGAATCTGAAGGAGTAATATCCAAAAATGTGTTTTACATAAGTCAGCCTCCTAGTGTCGCTCTAAAAGGCAGATGTGAAAAATGCAGGGCAAAGGTTTTTCCTTGGCCTCTAGGGAGTGTGTGTGCAAAGTTTCAAGCAGATCGGTGCAGTTATAGTTAAAAACGCAAATCGGCCTGTTATAGTGCCACCATGAGGCTGATTTGAAAATGTTCAAGTGGTATTTCTTCCTCGGCCTAGTGGGAATGTAGGTGCGTGTTTTTTGGACAGAATCTGTAGGAGTAACATAAAAAAATTGTTTCTTAAAGATAGGCCTCCTGGTGGCGCCATGACAGGCTGATGGAACAGGTAACCCCCTCCTCCTTGGCTTCTGCCAGTGATCGCCGGCCGGCTTTTGAAAACCTGTTGGTAGCGTTGAATGCTTTAGGCGAGTCCGCTTGCCTTCTGACTCAGCTCTCTTTTCGTCACCACAGTGTGGTACAGCGACTGCAATACCGCTCCTGCTGCTCCGATTCTCCGGCTGAGAACGTCATCCCATCACTCGTGAACAAGACCCCGAGATACTTAAACTCCTTCACCTGGGGCAAAGTCTCATTCCCTACCCGGACTGCACAATCCATCGGTTTCCTGCTGAGAACCATGGCCTCAGATTTGGAGATGCTGATCCTAATCCCAGCCGCCGCACACTCGACTGCGAACCGATCCAGTGAGAGATGAAGGTCTCAAACCGATGGTGCCATCAGGACCACATCCTCCGCGAAATAACGGTGAAGCAACCCTTAGCTCCCCAAACCGTATACCCTCTCCGCCACGACTTCGCCTCGAGATCCTGCCCATGAATATCACAAACAGGATAGGTGACAAGGAACACTCTTGTCACCAATCCCCACTGGAAAGAAATCCGATTTACTACTGAGCACACGGACACAGCTCTCGCTTTGGGCGTACAGAGATTGGATGGCCCTGTACAAGGTCCACCTCACCCCATATTCCCCCAGCACCTCCCACAGAACCTCTCGGGGGACCCGGGCCCTCTCCAGAAACCCTGCCAGAGTACAGAGCTGGTCAGTTGTTCCACGACCAGCACGGAATCCACATTGCTCCTCTTGAATCTGAGGTTCGACTATCGGCCAGACCCTCCTTTCCAGTACCTTGGCGTAAACCTTCCCAGGGAGGCTGAGTAATGTGATACCTCTGTAATTGGCACACACCCTCTGGTCCCCCTTTTATTTTGACTACCTCAGTGACTTCCTTCCGGGAGATTGACGCCGATCCCCCATCATCCTCAGGCACTGCTCCTGTCAGGGAGGTTGGGTCTGATGTCATTGGGTTTAGGAGTTCCCCAAAGTGTTCCTTCCACCGCCCTACGACTTCCTCACTTGATGTCAGCAAAGTCCCGTCCTTGCTGTATACAGCTTGGATGGTTCCTCGCTTTCCCCTCCTGAGGTGTCGTACGGTCTTCCAGAACAACTTTGGTGCCGCCCGAAAGTCCTTCTCCACGGATTCCCCAAACTCCTCCGACACCCGCTGCTTAGCTTCAGACACAGCCGTGGCTGCTGCCCTTCGCGCAGGAATGAAATATCCCTGTGTAGGTACCCTCACAAAAAACATGCAGCAATCCTGGTCTCTATACTGCCTCCCCCTGGTCAGCCGGAGCACCTGATGGAGGGGAAAGGAACTGGTTGGAATAACGTGTTCCTTCCACGCGCTACGTCCTACCTGGGAAACTCCCCCGTCAGGTGGTAAGAAGCGGCCTGCTCACTCCTGATGTGTTGAAGGAAGCATGAGCTCAGTTCGGGGCTCTTTCCAGGCTGGCAGAGGGAGAGTAGCGCCCAGGATTACAAGCTTTATTGGCACTGGGTGAAAATATAGGGCTACAAAATTGTGGAATAATTTTTTTTTTAAACAAAAACAAAAAAAGGAAATATATTTTTTTTTATGAAAAGGTAACAAAAAAGTGACAATTTTTTAAAATGTATTCAAAGACTTCATTTTCTAAATTTTCTAAAATAGCTAAAATAGCGTTGCAACACAGCACATTGTGAGCTTGTAGACCTGGTATTTTCTTCAGTGCCAGTGGTCACATGAGTACATAGGGCTGAAGTAATCTGTCTTTGAGAGCACCATAATACACATTTACTGTAATGCCATAATGTTATTAAGACCATTGTGTAAAGATGCAGCAAGATTAACATGTGTGGTTAATTGTTTCAAGAAGGAAGACTGTGCCTTCCTAAATATCTTAAAACACATGTCCCCTGTCAATCTCTGTTCGATGAGGAGTAATTACACAGCGACAACTGGACGTATTGATTTAACCTACAAGCAAAGAGTCAGCGGGATAACCATAGGTCAGGCTAAGTAGCTTAGAATTTGACTTGGGCAGGAGATGTGGGCAAGGTAAAATTGACAATTAAAGTAAACAAGAACATGATTAACTGAGCTATCTAGGCCGATGAAAATAAATGAGCTGGTCATCAGCTTAGTGAGTGGTTGAGTAACTGTGCAAGCTGAGGAAATAAATGAACTTGGCCCTCAACATCCACAAGACCAACGAGCCGATTGCGGAATATAGGAATCCGAGCAGAGCACACCACCCTACATACTAGATTTTGCCGCATTGGAGAGGGTCAGCTATTTCAAATTCCTCAGTCCACATCACAGAGAAACTCACCTGGGACGAACAAGTGGTGAGGAAGGAACGCCTCTATTTTCTCAGACAACTGAAGAAGTTTGGTATAGGCCCCAATGTTCTATGGGCCTTCTACAGAGGTACCACCGAGAGGATCCTTACTGGCTGCATAACTGTCTGGTATGGGAACTGTACTGACCTCAACCGCAAAGCAATGCAGAAGGTCATGCGAACAGCTGAGCACATCAGTGGATGCAAGCTTCCCTCCATCCAGGACAAATACAAACCAGTATGTGAAAGATCACAGGTGGGGGGAGAGTTGTCTCTTTGGATGCAGGCCAAAGTTTTATACATGTTGCACAAAATCATAACTTGCATTTTTGCTGCCATTATATTTTCAGAAATAGTCAGAAATAGTTTTGAAATTGTCAAGATTTCAAAAAGTTTCAAAAATAGTAAAAAAAAAAATAGCAGATCTACAAGAAAATAAATGAATCGATTTAATCCGTTACAAAAAATTATCATGGATTTTAATTAAAGAATAATCGTTTCTTGGTGGGGGGGGTATAAATGTAGCTTTTTTCCCCCCCAATATTTTTTTCCAGAAAATTGCCTTTTTTCCATAAAAAAAAGCTCACAATACATCAGAGCTTGTAGATCAGCTATTTTGTAATTTTTTTCTGTGAAACTGTTACGATCAAGTAGTGAAGTGATCAAGTAGTGAAGTATAAAATAGGGCTCAAGTGGGTAATCATCCTAGAATTTTCCCATCGATTCGTTGATATATCAAGTATAAGACAAATTATCAAATCAAATTATCATTCGATAAATCAAAAAGTATTGAATAGAATCATCGCTAAGAATATAATCGATTAACTTGCAACCCTAGAATGAGCCATGATGCCTTGATTCTGCATCTCTCTTCAGCGAGGAGACATGCCCTGAGATTACGATTTTGTGTGGAAGAAGATGTATTATTTTTCCTTCAGTGACCCCTTGAACTCTTGTCACCTTCTGTGACCTGCTCAGAATGAATTATTATGATCCTGTTATGATAAGTCTGACCAACACGCTGACCTGTTCACTTCATTAATCATCGCACGCACGCATGCACGCACGCGCACACGCAAACATGAGTACACTTACACAGAGTTTTACACTCCAGACAGACAGACAGACAGACAGACAGACAGACAGACAGACAGACAGACAGACAGACAGACAGACAGACAGACAGACAGACAGACAGACAGACAGACAGACAGACAGACAGACAGACAGACAGACAGACAGACAGACAGACAGACAGACAGACAGACATCACGCACGCACGCACGCACGCACGCACGCACGCACGCACGCACGCACGCACGCACGCACGCACGCACGCACGCACGCACGCACGCACGCACGCACACACACACACACACACACACACACACACACACACACACACACACACACACACACACACACACACACACACACACACACACAGACAGACAGGAACTAAAACAGAGCCTGTCGTAGCCACTTCACTTTCCAGTACATTTCTATAATCAAGAAAGAACCCACCCCACTGCAACCCAAGCTGTCAGCAGCCACAAATAATTAATTACAATGTGCATTGGAGGGGAACCTTGGCCTTTCCAGAGGAACCAATACATTAACCAAGACAGTGACCTGGCGGTGAGGTCAGTCCGTTCAGGTGGAATTGTAGAGCATTTTGAGCCGTGTGTGTTTGGCCAAAATATTTTGTGCCAGGAAGCAGGAACCCCCATAAAAGATTTGTGTTGTTAAAATGTTAAAGAAAGATTCTGAATGTTTCCCTTTTTGTTCTCCAAGATGTTTTTGAAAATATCAGAACTACGTTCACAATGCGTAGTGGCGTGTTGTGAGCTGGCAAGTGGTTAAACAGATTTTGCTGGGGACCCCCTGGAACCCCCTCAGGGACCACTGGGGGTCCCAAACCGTACTTTAAAACTGATTTAGAGCACACTCTCCCCATGTTACACACACGTCCAGGTCTTTCATAATGCCATACACAGTACAATCCTCAGTGTTAATTCATTCTTTTGTACACTCTCAGTGTTAAATGAACACTGAGGACTACAATTCAGTACTTCTAGTTTTACTGATATACTTTGTGAATAAATATCTCATACACTATGCATTGAGTGTTCATTTACTGTAATTTTGTGAGTGTACAGGTCCATTTGGTTACATTTTTACACTCTGAGTTACAAATGGATAAATGAACACTGAGGATTTTACTGTGTTTAACACACCCACACAAATTATTTTTAGGATGACTCTTCAGGGGACCAAGCCTGTTACTGTAGCTATATGTATGCCAGGTGTCCAGTTGAAAGGCTAACAGCGGTGTTAATTACAAAAGTCTGATGATCATTTTGAAAATTGCTGTTCCAATCAATGGCACTGCGCCAAGGGGACCGGTAAGTAATGAGCTGTCAGAATGGGCTCAAAGTTTGCCAACTGGTATGTGCATAATTCATGTTCTACCACAAATGTCAATTCCGGTAACATTCCCTCGGCCCCTCGTCAATACACTCAAGTCTAATTCACTCTGTCCTGTGATTGAGGAACTGATTGGATGCAACTGATTGTTTCATAGTAGAAGGACAGTGAAGGGTATGAACGATGACTGCGTGGGTCTAAACAAATGAGCTGTTATTCAGATATCGGGTGAAAAGGGGAACTTTTTATATATTAAAATGTTTTATATGAAAAGAGAGGACAAATAACACAATTTAAAATACCAGCAACTAAAGTATGTTATTTAGGTAAACAGATGCTTTTTTTGTTTCCCTTTATAGTTACTTTGTTGTACTGTTGGTTTCTACCTGAACACTCACCCTACTGTTGGTTGAAATTATGCATTTAAATAAATGGTAAATGGTGCATTTATATAGCACCTTTATCCAAAGCACTTTACAATGTGCATTACATTCACACAGCGATGGTAGAGGCAAGGCACCAACCTGTTCATCGAAAGCAGTAAGGGGTTAAGTGTCTTGCTCAAGGACACTTTGACAAAGAAGAGCAAACCGGAAACCTTCCGATTCCATGCCACGCACCTTCCTGGGCCAGTGCTGCCTAGTTGACTGAGTTTCATGCCATTTCATTTGATAAGATATTGCACTTAAGTCGCTCTAGATAAGCGTGTGTCTGCTAAATGCCTACGTTTTAAGTGACTTGGGTACAGTAATTTCAACACTTGCCACAAGAGAAGATGGGAGTCACAACCCTGAAGCTGCTTTACAAAGCTGGTGTACATTCAGAGCAATATTTCTTTGAATACCAGATAGGCTACACCCATTCATGTATTCATCTCAGAGGAAACACAGGTAATTTCCTAAATATGCTTCCTTCTTGTCTTCCTGCAATCTGCATATGAGACACATGTGAATGCTATCAGAGGAAGAACATCAACATTCCTGTCCTTCTCTGTATGAGAAGGACAAGCACAGAGTTTTCACCTCATGCCAAACTATTACAGTAATTGTCCAGATCACATCCTCTCTCTCAAAAAAAGAAAAGGAACAAGAAAAGAAGAGAAAAAAAGATCTTTCCTCCACAGTTTCATAGATGCATACTGACCCATACTGACAACCTTTTCCTGATGGCTCAGGTAGCATTCTGGCCAAAGAGCTTTAGCTCAAGGCATTAGCTAAAATATTCAACACGCCTGTTTTAATGGACACCTTTGCACATTTGCACTCCTCAGTTCAATCAGCTGCTCCTCTTCAGAGAGATGTTGTCCCAAGGATTTTTAACCACTTAAACCCACTATTCTTAAGCAGACCTGAGTTACAACTGTACTTTACCCGCTTGTTTCCATCTACACCAAATCTCTTTGCCAAAAATTGCCAATCAGCAAGTACACAGTGAGCTTGTAGATCTGCTATTTTTGACAAATGTGCCCCCCAGAATAGGCAAGCTGGGGTTCAAGTAGTTAACTGCAACTATGCAGCTAGTGCCACGCTGTAGGTCAGTCAGTCTGTCTGTCCTCTAAACTGAAAGCTGGTTGCAGTTTATCACAGATTATGTGCTTGTTCTAATTCTGCATTTGTCACAGATTATGATCCAATTTTGATTCCATGAATGCTGGGGTCTAAACCTGGACAGGGGATGGATAGCTCCTTGGATTTTGCCTTCTGAAAACGTTTGAATCTGCTACCATCTGGTGGACACATAATTAAATGTGTATTGTGTACAATAAATAAAAACAGCATTTCAAACCCCTAAGGCCTCCTTGACTGAAGTAAAATAGGCAATACAAAGGAAACTAATGCTACTACTTTATTTTTTTCCTTACAATCCAGTATCATCTCTATTATCTTGTGTATGTTGTATTGGTATTGTTAGCGCAGTCTTGTGAAACATATCACAACCAACACTGCTTGTAGTTGTACCTATATGAGTGAGTGACAAGTAAACCGTTGATTGATTCTTTTGATACATGTAGTGTTCTTGTGAGTATTGTGTAAAGATACTTTACTAAAAGTCTAAAAGACTTACTTAAGCTGCACTATGCAACTTCTTGTTCTACCCTGGGTTTAAACCCGGGGTCTCCCGCACAAGTGCTGAAATGTTTACCACTGAGCTAATAGAGCCTGCCTGCTTGCTCAGGGGAGAAATAGAAGTTTGACCTTCAGGTCAAAATTGGTGTCAAACCAGAACAGGATCGTGCCAAAGGTTGTGTCAAACCAGGATCTAAATATCTGAATAGAAGAGCATGGAGACCAAATACAACCACCACAATTGTATAAGTTATATTGCATTACATACTCTAACATACAGATTGGACAAAATATAATGAACCAAATGAACCGTAAAAAAAGATTATTCGAAACTGAATATAAGTAAATGTTCAATTTTTTGACACAGAATCAAATGTTTTATGGTGATGATTCACCAGTAGCCTGTCTTGGTTCCAGGCTTAAAATAATGTATATAAATATTTTCAGAAATCTCCATGGGAAAAATTAATGGGGTTTCTATCTGTGGCACCACAAAATGTCATGGCCACTCCGGCCATTTTGTGGGAGATTTCCAAAATTAGAGATTTCCAAAATATTTGTATCAATTAATTTAAGCCTAAGCATCAGGATCCTGGTAAATCATGACCATAAAACATTTGATTCTGTGAAGAAGAAGAAAAATAATATTTAAATATAGCTGCAAGCAGCAATAATACGGGGCCAGTGAATTGGAGAGAGAGAGAGAGAGATGAGAGAGAGAGAGAGAGAGAGAGAGAGAGAGAGAGAGAGAAGAGGAGAGAGAGAGAGAGAGAGAGAGAGAGAGAGAGAGAGAGAGAGAGTGAGAGACGGAAGAGAGAGACGGAAGAGAGAGAGAGAGAGAGAGAGAGAGAGAGAGAGAGAGAGAGAGAGCGAGAGAGACGGAAGAGAGAGAGAGAGAGAGAGAGAGAGAGAGAGAGAGAGAGTGAGGAGAGAGAGAGAGAGACCGAAAGAGAGAGAGAGAGAGAGAGATGAGAGAGAGAGAGAGAGATGAGAGAGATGAGAGAGAGGAGAGAGAGAGAGAGACGGAATAGAAAGAGAGAGACGGAATAGAGAGAGCGAGAGAGAGAGAGAGAGAGAGAGAGACGGAATAGAAAGAGAGAGAGACGGAATAGAGAGAGATAGAGAGAGAGAGAGAGAGAGAGAGAGAGAGAGGAGAGAGAGAGAGAGAGAAGAGAGAGAGAAGAGAGGAGAGAGAGAGACGGAATAGAGAGAGATAGAGAGAGAGACGGGAAAATGCAGAAGTTAGGAGCCAATATATGTTTTTCATATAATTCAAAATGGTGGGAGATCTAAAGGTCAGAGGTCAAAAGTCAGACCACAAAAGTCGTCGGGCATGAAGAGCCGCATTGTGTGTATCGAAGTTTCATGGCTGTAGGTCAAACAAGGCATGAGTTGTACCTGTTCAAAGTGGCCCTTTCAATTGAGTGCTATAGCGCCACCCTTTGACGAATGAGTGTGAGAATTATTTCTTGATAGTTTTTCATGACCATTTACCATATGGCCGAGTTTCGTAAAAAGCGTATGCACGGTTAAGCCAGAACTGCTCAAAATTGCGGACAATCTAAGGGCGGAGCTTACATGTGTTCCTCATGAGTCAAGGCACAAGTGTAAGCAAGTTTCACGACTTTCGGCCAAACGAGGCATGACTTATGCCTGTTTAAAGTTAGCATTTTCAAAAAATTGCTTTAGCGCCCCCCTTTGGCCAATTGGAGTAAGATTGGTTTCAGTGATATTTAGAATGACCCTCAACCTTTCTGCAAAGTTTCAAATAAATGTGAGTCTGCATGTATGTGTTAGTGGCAGATGAATAATTTTCATAAAACTGCAATAGTTAAAATCTATCTCCTCCTGGGATTTTTGAGTAATCTGCACGAAATTCTTTACACATGAACTTTGGACCTCTGCCGACAAAACGATGGTAGCGGATTTTCCATAAGTGAAAAAATGCAGAAGTTAAGAGCCAATGACTGTTTTTCATATAATTCAAAATGGTGGGAGATCTAAAGGTCGGACGGACACACGGACGGACGGACACACGGACGGACGTACGGACGGGCAGGGGGTAAAACATACTCTCTCGCCATGCCTTTCGGCCTGGCGGAGACAATAAAGCGAATAATAAAACAGGTCCAGAGCTGAGCTCTGGCCCCGTAAAAACATTTACAAAAAAAAAAAAAAACACAACAAAAAAACATAACCATTTAAAAAAGACAAAAACTGTACCACCCACTTCTCTACAATTGCTCATTCCTTTCGATTCTTCTTATTGTTATTTTCGAGCTGCGTTTGCTTCCCGCGTTCGCGCGTCTTACTTGTATTATAGGATAGAAAAAAGGTGTGTAGAGCATTGGTTCTCAAAGTGGGGTTCAGCAAAATAGTTAATATAGCATCACAATCATCTTAACCACTTCATCCATTTATATGTTGGTTTTCAAAAATAGCAGATCTACAAGCTCACAAGCTCACAAGCTCATATCTGCTATTTCTTATTTTTTTTAACTTTTATAAATCTTTTCTTCTGGGGGTCCCTGGCACAAAAGCTTTTAAGATGGGGTCAAATAAATGTCAATTTGGGGGTCCATGACATGAAAAAGTTTGAGAACCACTGTTGTAGAGAATGAGATTGCCCATTGGTGTGGCTTGGCCACATAGTTTGAAAAACACCGTTTTCCAACAGTATAGACAGCACTGTTTTATGGCATGCAGTGACTTACTTGGCTGCCATGAAAAAAACTAAAACATTTATCCCATTCTCTCTATTGTTCCCTGTCTACACTAAATATGAAAAATAAAAGACTTTGACAAATCTCATTCAGACCATTCAATATGTATTGTGTGTGGAGCATATGAGCTGCTCAGTGGCCAACTGTGTGTGTGTGTGTGTGTGTGTGTGTGTGTGTGTGTGCGTGTGCGTGTGCGTGTGCGTGTGCGTTGTGCGTGCGTGCGTGCGTGCGTGCGTGCGTGCGTGCGTGCGTGCGTGCGTGTGTGTGTGTGTGTGTGTGTGTGTGAACTTTGCAACACTTCTGTGGTGTGTCAAAGCTCCGCCCCTATCAGACTCAGCAGACAGAAAGCAGGAAACAGAAACTTACAGCACACTCCTCACTGTCTACACACACAGAGAGACAGACGATAAGATTTCCCTTCAAACACACAACTTCCAGTGAGGAGGACAGACTGTATTTCCACAGCTACAGGAGGGAATACTATCCCATACCACTGGAACCTGCTGCTGACTCTGTCAGCTGAATGGACTTTTTGACCACGATTCAAAGTGAAAGTAAACTTCAGACTTCAGGGAACATTTTAGAGGGAGTGTTACCACCACTGACTGGCGGCTGATTTCCTATTGAGCAGTGTTTGTTGCTTAATTCAGGGGAAAATGGCATCTAAGTCATCTTTCTCAGAAGAGGATTTTTCCTGCCCGGTGTGTCATGACATCTTTAAAGATCCTGTTATCCTGTCATGTAGCCACAGCTTCTGTAAAGCCTGTCTGCAGGAATGGTGGAGAGAGAAGGTAATAAAAGAATGTCCAGTTTGTAAGGAGAGGCATTCAGTGGATCCACCCAGAAACCTGGCTCTGAAGAACCTCTGTGAGGCCTTCATACAGGAGAGACATCATAGAGCTTCAACAGGGTCTGAGGTTCTCTGCAGTCTGCATGCTGAGAAACTCAAACTCTTCTGTCTGGAATGTCAACAGCCAGCGTGTGTTGTGTGTCGAGATTCTAAAAAACACATCAAACACAGTTTCAGACCCATCGATGAAGCTGCACTGGATCACAAGGAGGAGGTCCAGAAATCACTGAAGCCTTTACAGGAGAAACTGGAGGTCTTTAATAAAGTTAAAACAAACTTTGACCAAACAGCAGAACACATTAAGGTCCGGGCCCGGCACACAGAGATGCAGATGAAGGAACAGTTTAAGAAGCTTCATCAGTTTCTACAAGAGAAAGAGGAGGCCAAGATCACTGCACTGAGGGAGGAAGAGCAGCAGAAGAGTCAGATGATGAAGGAGAAAGTTGAGGGTCTGAACAGAGAGATATCAACCCTTTCAGACACAATCAGAGCCATAGAGGAGGATCTGAGAGCTGAAGACATCTCATTCCTGCAGAACTACAAGACCACAGTGGAAAGAGTCCAGTTCACACTGCAGGACCCACAGCTGGTCTCAGGAGCACTGATAGACGAGGCCAAACACCTGAAGAACCTGACCTTCAGAGTCTGGGAGAAGATGAAGGACATTGTCTCCTACACTCCTGTCATTCTGGACCCCAACACTGCCCATCCAAGACTCATCTTGTCTGATGATCTGACCAGTGTGGGACATGGAGAGACACAGCATCGTCCTGACAACCCAGAGAGGTTTAACATTCTGTGCAGTGTACTGGGTTCTGAGGGATTTAACTCTGGGAATCACAGCTGGGATGTTGAGGTTGGAGACAATACATTCTGGTCACTGGGTGTGTTAGCAGAGTCTTATCAGAGGAAAGGAGACAGTGGGGGTCAACTCTGGAGCATATGGTTATATGAAGGTAAATACAAAGCATACTCCCCACCAGGGTCGGTCACTGATCTCTCAGTGAAGCAAACCCCCAAGAAGATCAGAGTCCAGCTGGACTGGAACAAAGGAACGCTGTCATTCTCTGATCCTGATACTAACACACACATACGCACCTTCACACACACTTTCACTGACAAACTCTTTCCATACATTGGCACCGGTCATACTCTCCCTCTGAAGATGTTACCATGAAATATCAGTGTAACTCTGGAACAACATCATTTAGTTCAACATGATGATAATGATGATAATGCTGATGTATTAATTATATCAGTAATAGTACTAATGCCAACAATAACAGGATTACTTGAATGATTTTAAAGGTAATGGTAATTAATAGGGGATTCATGTCGAAATTAAATGATCTCAGTAGTAATCATGTTGAGGAATCAAGATACTTTACTATAAAATGTATCAGACTATTATGATACTTTTACACTTGTACTTAACTGTATTGTACTTTAAAAACATTTTTTTTAATATAGAATCACCACGTTGAATGAATGTCTTTATGACATATAAAGTACAGTTATATGATGGTTAGATGAGGTCAGTATATTAAACATTACAATAGTTTTATGAAAGCACAAGGGCTGAGGTAGACTATGAACCCTGCTGTCACTTGAATCACTGATAATAAAATGATAACACCATAATAAAATATCAGAACAGCTTACTTATTATTGTATAAGGTATTGTGGTTCTAAATATGTCATATTGCCCTTTTGAAATGTCGCTTGACAAAATACTGATGTGTTTTAACTCAATTGTTTATAATGTTCAGTTCACACTGCATGGATTAAAGCAAAATAAAATCTGACGACTGAAAGAATGTGTATGACCAAGTCTTATTATGTGATTTATGAAACAGTGTGAAAGGAGCCCTCCCGACACTAGCACCGTTTCCTAAACAATTAACACAATATGTAAAATGAATCTTGATTATGTTTTAGTAACATTATTCCTGCTGTTCTACATACTGCCAACCAGGTGAAGAAATTACAGATTGAGGCTTTTAACCTTTGCTTTTATGACATATCCGAGACCATTAGGGTTTTATGGAAAATGCCTCTAAACATTTAGCCAGTTTGACCATTTCAAATGCTCCGAAAATAGCCAATCTACAAGCGTCGCAGACGCATTGAGAGCTTGTAGATCGGCTATTTTCGCTGCGCAACATGCTTCCATATAAGACATGTTGGTGAAATACACGCTCAGCTTACCAATGAGGTTTTTTATTTAAAAAAATGAGTGCAAATCCTACTCCAGGGTTTAAAGACCATATTCATGGCACTCTCAAACAGTATTTAGATATAGGGGATATCAGCAAGAGTGAATATGAATATATGTGAGTTGATTGCCCAGTTACACCTGTTATTTATATACTCTGCCCAAAATTCACAAAAGTTTCACTACTGTTCCTCCTGGTAGACCAATTGTTTCAGGAATTGGCTCTCTTACAGAAAATATATCATCATTTGTAGACTATTTTTTGAAGCCACGTGTTCTCTCACTTCCTTTTTATGTGAGAGACTCGAGTGATTTTATTCAGGTTTTACAAACCATAGAACCCGTAGAAAATTATTCACTATTGGTTACACTCGATGTAGAGAGTCTTTATACAAATATTCCTCACCAAGGTGGCTTAGAGGCTATTGAATACTTCCTTAACCAGAGGACAGAGTGTATACCTAGAACTACATGCATCAAAGAGCTCACTGAAGTAGTACTCACAAAAAAAATCTTCCTATTTGAGACCAATCTGATTTTGAATCCGAGCAACCCTTTCCTGTCACATATCCAGTTATGGAAGCACTACATTGATGAAGTTTTTCTGATTTGATAGCTATTCATGTTTTCCTTAATCACAGTAGGCTAGTCAGTTTTTGAAGTTCACCATAGCCTCTGATCAGACCAGTATGAATTTTCTTGACATCCTGGTTATCAAAGAAAACAATACATTAAATATGAATCTGTACAGAAAGCCCACGGATCGTAATGCCCTACTACATAGTGACAGTTACCATCCTACGCAACACTAAACAAGAATAAATGACAAGTCATATTATTACCAGCTGCATGCTGTATTTTCTCTCTCTCTCTGTGTGTGTGTGTGTGTGTGTGTGTGTGTGTGTGTGTGTGTGTGTGTGTGTGTGTGTGTGTGTGTGTGTGTGTGTCAAATGTTCTCACAAACATAGTATAATTTGAGAAATGGCCACTGTGAGGAAAATTTCCCTGGTCCTCACAAGAGAAATGGTTTATATGGTTAAAATAGAAATCTCCTCACAACAAAACTATGTTGACAAGAAAATGTTGGTGTAACTAAGAGATTCACTGGGAAATATGTGTCTTATGTGTTTATATTATTAACTAGGATGCAATAGTTTCATGCTTGCATCTGACGGTCAGGAACTGTACATCCCATTTCCCGGACGGGTATAGTTGCACCCTATTGGCTGCTTCCTCGTGGACACGTATCTATCGAAGTCCTGGTGATGCTGGAAGGGCAATTGGTTGACGTGATTATTAATTCATATAGCCCACAAATCTACAGCCACACTTGATTGGAACCCTCTCATTCTCCCTCCTCACCCAATCTGACCCCAAGGCTTAAATATTTAATATTTAAAATAATGGGTGATATTCAAGTAAAATGAAATAAAATTAACAAGCATAACATTTCTTGGGAATCGTTTTGAATCGAGAATAGTTTTGCATCGAAAATAGATTTTCATTCATCAAACACGAATTACTTGTCCTTAGGGCCTACACCGAGCTAAGGTAAAACAGCCTTTGTTTTTAGCACTCCCTTTACCTGGAATGAATTGCAATGCACTTTAAATATTGACTCCACGATCTCACTGGGGCAATTTAGAAACTTGCTCGCCAATCTTGTTGTTTTAAATTGTTTTAATTAAGGTGTCTTTATTATTGTTTTCACAATACACAACTTATTTTATCCTGCTGTTCTTATTTCAATATTTTTACACTGTCGTATTATGCCTTCTGTAATCGGCATCATTGAAAATGAGGGCTCTGCCCTCAATGTATTTCCGAGAAAATAGATAAAGGTTTAATGAATGAATTTTGGAATCGAGTTTAACCGCGGGATACAAAAGATTCACACCCTTAGTGGGGGTTAGAGTTATGCCTGATTTAATACTTAGTTGCGTGCCAGTTTCGTGCACCGAAAATAGCCAATCTACAAGCTCACGATGTACAGTATTGTGAGCTTGTAGATCAGCTAATTCCGGTGCGAGTCACCGGTGCACAAACAGGTATAGTTTTCAGGTTTAGGGTTGAAAATGGCAAACAAGTGTGTTAGTGCTGCACGATTCTTGCTCAAATTTGAATGACGATTTTCCTGCATAAGAATTGATTCTATAAGATTCTCATTGTTTCAATGAAAATATTAATTTATTATATATTATATATTAAATATATATTATATATATATATATATATATATATATATATATATATATATATATATATATATATATATATATATATATATATATATATATATATAAATATTATGTTATATATATAACATCTAATATATATATATTAATATATATTACATCTATATGTAATATATAAATATTTATAATATTATATAATGTAAATATATAAATCAGGGGTTGACACTAAGGTCTCTGAGAAAGAGTTGTCGGGCATGAAGAGACGCATGTGTGTATCAAAGTTTCATGGCTGTAGGTCAAACAGGGCATGAGTTGTACCTGTTCAAAGTTGGCACTTTCAATTGAGTGCTATAGCGCCACCCTTTGACGAATGAGTGTAAGAATTATTTCTTGATAGTTTTTCATGACCATCTACCATATGGCAGAGTTTCGTAAAAGGCGTATACACGGTTAAGCCAGAACTGCCAAAAACAAGTGTTTTTCAAACTGCTCAAAATTGCGGACAATCTAAGGGCGGAGCTTACTGGTCAAAGTGATACATGTGTTCCTCATGCATCAAGGCACAAGTGTAAGCAAGTTTCACGACTTTCGGCCAAACGAGGCATGACTTTTGCCTGTTTAAAGTTTGAATTTTCAAAAAATTGCTATAGCGCCCCCCTTTGGCCAATTGGAGTAAGATTGGTTTCAGTGATATTTAGAATGACCCTCAACCTTTCTGCAAAGTTTCAAATAAATGTGAGTCTGCATGTATGTGTTAGTGGCAGATGAATAATTTTCATAAAACTGCAATAGTTAAAATCTATCTCCTCCTGGGATTTTTGAGTAATCTGCACGAAATTCTTTACACATGAACTTTGGACCTCTGCCGACAAAACGATGGTAGCGGATTTTCCATAAGTGAAAAAATGCAGAAGTTAAGAGCCAATGACTGTTTTTCATATAATTCAAAATGGTGGGAGATCTAAAGGTCAGAGGTCAAAAGTCAGAGGGTGAAAGTTGTTCAGCATGAGGAGACACATATGTGTATCCAAGTTTCATGGCTGTAAACAGGGCATGAGTTGTACCTGTTCAAAGTTGGCATTTTTCAATTGAGTGCTATAGCGCCACCTTTGGACGAAAGATTGTGAGAATTATTTCTTGATAGTTTTTCATGACCATCTACCATATGGCAGAGTTTCGTAAAAAGCGACAGCACGGTTCAGCCAGAACTGAATTAGATGATATACTATATTTAATAAATACCCTTTGTTTTGCGGTTTTCAACAAAAAAAAATCATGAATCATCTTGATTCTATGTTAAAATAATTGATATAAATATTTTTGGAAATCTCTATGGGAAAAATGAATGGGGTCTGGAACGATGGAACCAGAAAATGGCCGCCACTGCTTTGCCCTACAGTTGTCTCTTGCCCTAACATTAAGGTAACAATACCCCCTAATGGAGATCAGGTGATACTACATTAAGGCTTTTGATATGCCATGTGTGCTGACCAGAGCTGGATCCCCGGACGGACCTGTCGGTCCCAGCCTGGGACACACATTTGGTCCCCTGCCCAGAGGACCAAATGTCAGGGGACCAAGTGTGTGTAGCCCATAGACTGTAAAAAAGAATACTTTCCTTTCTGCAGAGACTATCGACTGACTTAGTAGTACCTCGTACTGATCAGCAGGACTATTCCTACCGATTGTAAAGACGTGGAGATTAAAAGTCAGACATTTATGTTTTATGTGTAGGCCAACATACATTTGTTGGTTGCCACTTGTAATGCGCTCTAGTGTCTAATATCTTTCACATTGTTTCTGTTGTTACCTCTGTGACTGTCCTGCAGATTTAATTACTTCTGGCATTAGGCTACGCAGTCGAAGCAAAACTACCCCGCAGTGCATGACCCCTGAGACATTACGAACAAGCTTTCGTACATGTGTTTGTCTTTCAGAGTTTCTGAAGCAAGCGCGCCGGCATGAGGGAAAAAGTGGAGGGACATTTGTGTGGGGGGGCCGAGGCCCCCACAGGATCGGCACCTATTACTACCATGTAGGCTGCTACTGTCTGTGGACCGTGTCAACTTAAGGAATGTGACACTGACAATCCATAACATTTCTTCCAGAAGATGGCAATGAACATTGACTATATAAGACAACAAGTGCCTAATAATAGGCTGGTAAACTTGGCTTACTGGATAACTTGACTACTTTGTGGTTATTTAAGTAATTTTATAAGTAATAGATGCATGCTTCCAAAACTGTTTATCATTTTTTACATTAAATGTGACAGTGTTAATTTGTTGTTTATACGTATGGGACC
>NC_137603.1:30161081-30416081 GCF_963280865.1 Gymnoscopelus braueri
CATACTGTTCATAGAGCTACTTATCACATAGGCCTGCCCTACAGTAGTGTACTACGTACACTGTTCATAGAGCTACTTATCACATAGGCCTACAGTAGTGTACTACGTACATACTGTTCGACTCAAAGTGCTTGTTCCGTTTTATTTTCACTCCCCCGCCTATGCCGCGCTGCATGCTGGGATTCTGCGGGAAGGAGCGGAGCAGAGCGGGTAGAGAGAGAATGCTATGGGACGCCATCTTTAAACCCCACAACAAGACTCTCACTCACACACACACACAGACAGCAGCGCAGCAACCGGGACGAACTGGAACAACGACACAGCAAAGAACACACAGACGCAATAACTTGTGAATTCGAGGTTTTTAGCGGGCGAAGCCAGCGAGGAGCCGTCCAGTGGGACCGTGGGCACGGCGCACCGCGGGGCCAGCGGACATGTTATTGGAACACGACGGCCGCACAAACAACAATAGACGGAAAGAACAACAACAACGGGACTCTGTGCTAGGCTAGCCGAGCTAGCATCTTAGCTCGAGCTGTAACCCGAATGATAATTACGAGCTAAAGCTAACCAGGCTAACGTTAGCTAGCTAACCACATCGCGAGCTAATCTCGCTCTAGACGTTATTTACTAGACTGTGTGTTGTTTTGTCCCCGACTTTTAACAGTCCGGTGGCAGTTTTAATACAAACCCTCCCCGTGTTTTACGACACGTACCCACCGCCTCGTCCATCTTTCTGCGTTGTGGGACTGGAACCGCGGCTGTTGTTTGGGGCTGTTAAAAACTGATAGCACTAGCAGCAGCTGGCTAACGAGCTAAGCTAAGTCCCCGACTCGGCCCCCCTCCACCCCCACTCCCCCCTCCAGTCCCCTCCCCAGCAGAAGCGGCCCTCCGGCCGGCCGGAGATGCGTGGAAGATGTCGGTGTCGGGGCTGAAGGCCGAGCTGAAGTTTCTGGAATCCATCTTCGACACGAACCACGAGCGATTCAGGATCATAGACTGGAAGCCGGACGAGCTGAGCTGCCAGTTCAACGTGACCGGAGAGAAGCTGTTGATCATCCACTGCAATATAACGGTAAAAAGACCGAGTTAATAATATGAGTGTGTGTGTATGGGGGGGGGGGGGGGGGGGGGGGGTTATATGACCAATCCGGCCTTGTTTATTGTTAATTTAACTCCTAGAGCAGTGTTTCTCAACCATTTTAATTTCAAAGACCCCCCCCCCCCAGTTTGATATGCATCAGGCCACGGACCCCCTTTTTGATACCATTTTGATCCCCGGGACCCCCCAATCATCGTTAGTGTTATCAGTGTTAATTTAACTCTGAGAATGTACAAACGGGTCCATTTGGTTTCATTTGTACACTCTCGGAGTTAGACACATAAGGGGATCAATTTGGTTTCTAACTATCAATTTGGCTGGGGACCCCCTGGAACCCCCCTCCCCCAAGAACCAATGGGGGTCCCCGGACCCCACTTTGAGAACCACTGCCTTAGAGTGTATAAATGGAACTAAATGGACCCCGTGGATGGTCCACTTGGTTCCATTTGTACACTCTCAAGAGTACAAAATGGATACATCAACAACACTGCATTTCTTTTTTCCCTTTTTTTTTTTTTTTTTTTTTTTTACTGTGTTGCTAAAGTTAGCTAGCATTTTAGCCGTTATGCTAGGCTAGCCCAGGATAGCATTTCGTGATGTGGTGATGATGAAACTGTGGGCAGGCTTCCTTTTGCTTTGCGTAGTTTGTTTTACCTACGCAGTAAGAGGATCTATTTCTTAAAGTCGTCACACCTTGAAAACACCCCCTAAAGGCCACAGTCAAAATGCGGCTGGTGACGTTATTTTCTATCCTCACCACAATGAGGTCTTACTCACTCACTCACTCACTGCAAGAGAGAGAGACACACACACGCAGTATGTTAATGTCAGCGACGTGATGATGATTAGGGTTGGAATCCGCAATCGGAGGGACCCGATCCAACATTGAGGAACCGGAATCTGTTCCGTCACATTTGGTATCGTTTCCGGAACCGGTTATTAATTGCACTGTCAGAGCTGGTATGTGGACTTAAGTTAACCTCTGCTATACAATTACAATACCAGTGGTATGACTATAACAATTATAACTCTGAGAGTGTGCAGGGTCCATTTGGTTCCATTTGTACACTCTCAGAGTTACAGTCCGTTTGGAACCTCCTATAGGAATTGTGAAAGGGAACCACTAAGGAATTATGGGAACTTTAAGAAGGGAATCGTTAAAATCCTAAAGGATCCTAACCCTAATGATGATCTGAACTGTATGCGTTTGTTTTCCTCAATCTTTCCTCCTTTAGGAATCCTACCCTTCTACACCTCCCATATGGTTTGTGGACTCTGATGACCCGAGCCTTGCACAAGTTCTGGAGCGTTTGGAAGATGTGAGACGAGGCAATACACTGGTAGGTGTCTTGCATTGCATACACATACACCATTCTATATCCTTGCCATTTGGACACCCGTTGAATTTGCAGTGACATTGTCATGGCAGCATTTACAATGAGCAGAATTAAGCTTTTAATGCATTTAGGGATGCCAGATGTTCTCAGGAATGACATGTATATGTTCTCACAGCCCAAGTCAGGAATGAACTTGAACAATTTCATAACAACAATGAGGCAGTGGTTACTGGTTAGTGACCAGATTAGACAGCAAATCTTTTCATGCCCAACAAGTTTTCTTTTTAAAAATTCTTTAGTGCTAGTTTTATCTAGCATGCTAAAGCAAATTAGATTTTCCCTTTCAGCAAAACTGCAGTGTTGATGAATGGAAGGACAGAAATAGATGAGTAGAGAACTGAGAGATTAGGGCTTATTTGATGAGAGTTGGCAGGTTAAAGAATTATTGCCCAGGTTGTTTCTCAGCGGGGGGGTGACAGCATGCTGGGCTTCAAAAACAGACAGATAATTGTAGTCAGTGCTAATTCATCTTTTGGCTCCTCTTTTCAATTATAGCCTTTGATTTAACTGTTGGGGAACGCAATCAATGAAAATATGTTTGTTTTCAACTCTCTGTGCGTCAATATTTTGGGGGTATTTGCAACAGTTATGCAGAATTGCAATACATTTCCACCAAATGTAGAACACAAGCTGCTAAATGATCTTTGTGGGCTCCTGATTGGATGACATTTGTAATCCACCTGAAAATGTAATTTCTGTTTACTAAAGGGCTTGAGAGTTACCCCTGTTACTGAACAAACGCTCTGTAAAAATGATTACTCTCAGAATATAGAGATTAAAAGGTATGGTAAGTGATATTTTTTGGTTGAAACAAAAAAAAAATTTGTTAAAAGGTTAAAGCACTATTCTGATAGTAATCATTGCTATTTTGGGGGTATTTGCAACAGTTATGCATAATTGCAATACATTTCCTATGTATTTGTTGCCTATTTTATACTTTAAAATATGTCTGAAAAAAGCTCAAAATGCATCAGCTATTTTCGTTATTTTTTTGACAATTTAAAAAGTTCACCTACAATGACATGACCAAAATAGGGATGCCAGGTTTAAAGTGGTCAGCATGGTGGTGTTTTAGAAAGTGCTCATTGCTCCAGCATAAAGCCATGTTCATGTAGCTGGAGATGAAGTGCTCACTGCCACTGAACAGGTTCCTTGTAGCTTTTTAGCCATGTGAATTGTTGCAGCTGGGGGATTTGCTGTTGGCTATCATATCGTTCAAACATTAGACAGCTTTCGGTGTTGACGTGAATGCAGAGGTCGTCTGACAAAGCCGTACTACTGGCTGTCAGGCAACTGGAGGGGAGGGGTCCATTTGGCAGGGCCGACTAGGCTCATAGGGGTGGCTTTTCATTAGGCCAAAGGGCCCTGTCATGTGAACACGGTTGACATTTGAAGTCAAGAATATCGGTGACAAGCAGTTCCTTGTATAAACTTACGTGGTGGCATCCTTCAGCTTAGATAGCCTACTTCTTCATGCCACGTGGCACATGCTCTTGTTTATAGGCCACGAGATATGCTTTTTATGGAAGTGTTGTCATTTTTTTTAGTGCTGGAGTTGTGTTTCTTTGCACCTTTGCACCAATACTGCTTTCAGTAGTAGATGCTGCCAGTTACACAGAGGCAGACTTTGCATTCCTCTGCACAGATACCATCTTTCTTTGCCAAAGTGTCTTGCTCTTGTGCAGACCTGAGGTATGTTTGTGTTGCACCAAATTTGAAGAGAGTAATACCAGCTAGCAATACTAGTAGTAGCCCACCAGCTTGTACATCGTGAATATTCAGTTAGTATTTGGTCTTAAAGGTGTTTTTTTTAAAATATATATTTGTGTGTATATATGTATGTATGTATGTGTATATGCATGTGTTAAATAGCTCTGTATTCTGATAGTAATAATTGATATAGCTGGTTTCTTCAGTAACGGGGGTCTCCCTGTCTCTCCAGCTCTTCATTAAATAGAAATACATTTTCAGTTCAGGATACCAATTTGATTTCATCTGGAGAGAGAACTCGTACAGGATAAACAAGTGAAATTGGAAGTGATGAAACAAACTAATACATTTGCAGACAAAATGTAGAACACAAGCTGCTAAATGATCTTTGTGGGCTTCTCTCTCCCTGATTGGTGGATTTGTAATCCACCTGAAAATGTAATTTCTAAATTTTCTAAAGGGCTTGAGAGACGGAGTGACCCCTGTTACTGAACAAACGCTCTATAAAAATGATTACTATCAGAATATAGAGCTTAAGAGGTATGTGGTAAGTGATATTTTTTGGTTGAAACAAAAAAAGGTTAAAGCACTATTCTGATAGTAATCATTGCGATATAGTGTTGGTTCAGTAACAGGAGTCTCCTCATCTCTCCACCTCTTTAAAAAAACAAAACAGTTTCAGATTGCAAAATTTCAGCCAATCAGGAGAGAGTACCCATTTATCAGCTTCATTTTTATTGTGTTCCAATTTTGTTTAATCTGTGTCATCCGAGTTCTCTCCCCTGATTGGATAAAACATTGGTATCCCGACCTGAAATGCATTTTCTGTTTAATAAAGAGCTGGAGAGACATGGAGACTCCTGTTACTGAACAAACACTCTAGAGCAATGAGTACTATCAGAATATAGAGCTATTTAACACTTATTTTAACCAAAGAATCACTTACCCTACCTAACGTTTTAACAATATACATTTAGTTTAAACCCAAAAATATCACTTATAGCACCTTTTTAAAATGTATGAGCATTTGTTCCTTTGTATTCCAGTAAGTGCATGTCTGGTTTACATTCTATGCTTAGCAGCTTACTTCAGTGTGATTCCCCACAAATCCTAGGATCCCCTTTCTAGGCATGTCCAAATAGCGAATATTCAGCAAAAAATTGCAGATCTACATGCTCACAATGTGGGAGTGCGACACATTGTGATCTTGTAGATCGACTATTTTCTGTGAAGTTTTTAAGTGTTTAATTAATGTACAATTGTTCACCAGTATCCTGCGCTGCAATTTTTAGTTGACTGGTGATACAAATGGTTCCCATTTCGGCTTCATAAAATAACTGGTAGGCTATGTCAAAATATTCTTGTCACCAGTAGGCAGATAACAGAACACATTTAGAGTGCAGATCAATTGTAACCTCCGTTCTTGTGTTATGCTAACATAAAATGACACCCACACTGCACTCGACAAAAGCTAAACTTTCATTGTCTATCTCCTGTGACCGTGTATATGTCTATCATGTGTCCACTGCTGTGCTCCTTTGTTTTTTTACCCTCTCTGTCACCCTGACCCGCTGTTGCCTCTGTTTTTCAGCTTTTGCAGCAGCTGAAGAAGCTCATCTGTGACCTTTGTCGGCTGTACAACCTTCCCCAGCACCCTGATGTGGAGATGCTGGACCAGCCCCTGCCTGCAGGCCCCGTAGCACAAGACCGAAAGGCAAGTCTGCCTGAAAGTGCTCTTGCCAAGTACTTTTCCTGTGGCTTAGCACAGCAACAGCACAGGCCTGTGTTTGATTTTGGGTGACACACTTTCTAGCGATGTGGGAGGAACATCCGTAGCAGGGTTTTCTGCACTTGCAGACCACTTATGCTCGCTCAGTGCTGAGATGGTAGCTTACAGAAGACCCGTAATGATGTGCTCTAAGCCTTCCACAGATCAATAGCCTCTTCCTGTGGTTTAGGGTCAGCGAAAGGTGCTCTCCTCTGACAAATTGTCTTGTCAACTTGGCATGTCTGCTTTTAACCACTTGAACCCCAGTATCCCTATTCTGTGGGGAACATTCGCCAAAAAGTAGCAGATCTACAAGCTCTCAACACGTCGCGCTACGACTTGTATCTTGTAGGTCTGCTATTATTGGCGAAGAGATATGGTGTAGATTTGAAAAAGAGTGGTTAAACCACTAGTCAACTTACCTCATTGTGTTCTCCATTATGTTTTTTAGCATGGGACCACTGATGAGGTCACATCTGAGGAAGAGGAGGAGGAAGAGATGGGAGAGGTATGTACACAATATTTTCTATTGCAGTTTCTATTAAGGACAAATGGTAGTCCATTACCATCTGTGTATCTTTGTTTATTGGTAAAAAGTACAAGACAGTGTTGGAGAGGCACATCAGAGATGACTGGCAGGTTTCCATCTCAAGACTAGCACAGGTTCATGTGCTTCCAGAGTTAACATCTTAACTGCTATTTTAGGCCTGGGCGATATGGACCAAATCAAATATCTCTGCTTGTAGATCTGATATTTAAAAAGAAAAAAATGTTTTAAAGTATTAAAAAAACAGAAGAGACAGCACTTATGCCATATCTCAATATTATGATATCCAAAATCCAAGAAGATATGTAGTCTCCTATCACAATATCGATAAAATATGCCACAGGCAAATAATATGATCTTTTGTTCTCATTGTGTTGTGTTTTCGGCTCAGTGATGATCACAATTGCATAGAGCATTTTGTAGTTGCATGATGCTGTGGTATGTGGCTTAGAACAGTTTGTCTAGCAAAGTGTCGGAACCCAGAAGTGGGTCAAGTAGAATTTGATTTGGTAGTACAGTCTCAGAACTAGCTGTGAAGTGGATCCTTATGTTTGGTGCAGGATCTGGTGTTGGTTGGGTAACTGGATGTGGAGTCAGTGTGATGGGGGTTGTCTCTGAATTATTTTGCTTGGGAGGCCTGGTGGTGGTCACTCCATAGATGTAGGAGACCCCCCTATATGAGTAACCTAAAGAGAGACTGAGAAGGGTGGTGATGGGGTGGAGGAAGGATGTTTCAAAAATAGCAGATCTACATGTGATGTGGTGTGAGCTTGTAGATCGGCTATGTTCGCTATTTGTAGTGCAAAAACGTATGCTATCTAGGGCTTAAGTGGTTAAAATAATGGGTCCTGATTTTAAGGTCACAGCATAACTTGGGTCCCAGTAAAAATAACAATCACTGGTTTATAAAAAATATCTGGTTTGTTTATTCATGTTTATATAAGAATCTAATGAACTGTCACTCACTCACTTCTGTAAACCTATGATGTGATAAGAACAGACTAATTCTGAATCACAATGTTCACATATAAAGGAATTTGTCTTGGTGCATTGCGCTCATATAGAAGACAGCAGATAAGAGATGAAATAATATGTAAGAATTAGAGTACGGTGAAAAAAAAAGTAAAGCTTGGAATATAAGAAGTGTAGGGTTTGACCACGTGTAACAATTATGGGCAATGTGAACACTATTGGACATTTAAGGATGGGGCCTGCACAAAATCATTACATAAGCATTTCTGTCAGCACCTGTTATATTTGATTACACACATAGTTCTATCAGTATGCAGTTATACCACACACATCTTTATGTATGAACATTTATAGCAATATAGTTGTTGTTGTTGTATACAAAGTGGTCTGTCCCATGTTCTAGTTCCTAAATTAGCCATCGATTGTCTTCTGGCCCGCCATCTAATGGCTTACAAAAAACTTGGCTGATGGCCAAACGTCTTTGCCGGCCCCTGGTTGAACCACTTTAAACCCTGTACGTCATTGACTGGAGTCCCCCAAGGGTATATACTTGCCCCCCTCCTTTTTTACCTCTACACCAAATAACATGGCTCAAAATAGCCAATCTAAAAGCTCACAGGAGTCACAACACATTGCTTAACGACACTTGAACTTTTTGCGCTCCTATTTTTGCCAAATGTTGCTGACAGAATAGGGATACTAGGGTTCAAGTGGTTAAACTGATCCTCATTTTGCTGAGGATCCCCTGGAACCCTTTTTGCAAGTTTTAAAATGGCAAAATAAGACAATGCGATCTACAAGTGTTGAGCTTGTAGATCGCCTATTTTCCCTGTTTTGTATTTATTTTAAAAGTATTAAATTAGTATTAACTATATGGCCTTGTGCATTTTTTGTTTACGAAGCCTAAAAGGAAATGTAGTTTTTATTTCTACGTTTCATTGTTCAATGACAAAAATAATTAAATCATTAATCACAATTAATTGTATGACAGTAAACCGTCAACAAAAATTTCATGATCGTGCCAGCCCTACCTGGCAGTCCCCACTTTGAGAAGCAATGATTGGCGCACCCCCATCTGAACACATTTGTGCCAACACAAGATTTGTGTTGTTAAAATGTTTCAAAGCTATTCTTACATGTTCCCCTTTTCTTTCAAGTTATTTTGGAAAATAGCTAACCTACAAGCTCACAACACGTCGCATCGCCTGTTGTGAACTTGTAGGCTAAACTGATTTTGATATATTAACTAATTTGGCTGGGAACCCCCTCAATGACCCCTGGGCGTTCCCAGACCTTACTCTGAGAACCAATTATTTATTGAATGTCAATGTATCCATGTTGTCTAGATTTGTCTGGACATAACTGATTATTCAATTCAACAATGTACCTGGATATTTTGTGTCTGACTACAGGAATATACTCGGTAACAGAGCATAAAGAAGAAATTATTCTCTTACATTATTGAAAGATACCTTAAAAATTAGATGGAATATATTCAACATTTCTATATGGAGATGCAAAATATTGCGCAGCCTCAGCCCTACCTGAACCTTTTGCACGCCTTATAGTTGACTTTTTATGTGGGTGACCTGAGAATTTAAGCTCTTTCTGACCGCTTCATAAGTGTGAGAGATAAATGCCAATTTAACCCCACAGGACATAGAAGACCTGGACCACTATGAAATGAAAGAGGAGGAGCCAGTGGATGGGAAGAAGTCAGAGGATGATGGCATTGAAAAGGAGAACCTGGCAATCCTGGAGAAGATCCGTAAGAACCAGAGGCAGGACCACTTGAACGTAAGTGCTCATTCGGTAAGGTGACCTTTCATACATTTTTGGGGGTTGGGACTGCATGCGGTTGATAATGTTACAGTTGATGTAGGTCATAATCTCAGTGTATTGGTAAATTCTCTGCATGCCCTTTTGAGACAGTTAAATAGAAATTGTGCATGATCAGCTTACTATTTAACTGTTAACACCAGCCTTTGTCTTCAGTTTTATACAGTGGTGTTATTTGAAATAACACCATCAAATGATGATCAACCCTGTTTCATACTCATAAAATAACTGTAATGAAATTGTGAGAATGATTTGATGAAATGCTGACTTAAATACAAATAAATAATAGTTTTGGGCTAAATTTGCTTGACATTGGAGGTCCTGTTTCTCGATGTGCTTCTATATATGCCTACAGCATCCTTCCTTTCAGGTTCCCTGAGATTCTGCCCATTGATGCAGCATTCTTGTGCAAACAATTGGTTGTTCAGGGGGACTTCCCCAGTCCAGCCTTCTTCTTCCCTCTTGTTTAGATGTTCAGCTGTCTGAGTTTATTTGGGGTCTGAATTGCTAAAATAAATAAATAATTATAGGTCAACCCAGTGGCGCAGACTTCCCATGCACTCCCAAAGCATGGGGGGGGGACTTGTGAGAGCATTTTCACAGAGTGGGAGATATAAATGTCAAAGTCTTAACATGTTTGCATTTGATGCTTCGTATTATTGACAGGTTATTAAGCACGTGCTGTGCCTTGGTGTCTTATTTATTTTGTAGGGGGCCGTGTCTGGTTCAGTGCAAGCCTCTGACCGACTGATGAAGGAGCTTAGAGAGATCTACAGGTCCCAGAGTTACAAGACGGGTATGCACACATGCCTTCTAAATCAGTAGTTCTCACACTTTCAAGATGTTTCGAAAAGATAGCAGATGTACAAGCTTGCAGCGCACACTGTGAGCTTGTAGATCCGCTGTTTTTGAATAGCCAACGCAAAAATGACACATGCTTTCCTGGTCTTAATGGGTTAAAATAAAACTTGTTTTGTTAAAAAGTTAAAGCTCTATATTCTGATGGTCATCATTGTTATAATAAACAGAAAATACATGGTGGGTCACCAATTTCAGCCAATAAGGAAAGGGAACCATTTATCTGCTTCAATTTGATATTATTCAAATTGTAATTTTTTTCTCTTTCCCCCCTGCAATTTCTTTGTGTCAACAATTCCAATTTCACATGTTTATCTTGTATCCTGTATGAGTTCTCTTTCCTGATTGGATGAAATTGGTATCCCTACCTGAAAATGTATTTTCTGTTTACTATAGAGCCAGAGAGACCCCTGTTATTGAACAAACGCTCTGATAAAGCAATGATTACTATCAGAATATAGAGCTATTTAGCTGACATGCCCTTTTAACTAATGTGTATTACTATCTGCTAATAATTATTTTATGTGTATTATAATCTTGTTAGTGTACCAGATATGTCATAATGTCATGGTTGATAATGTATGTTCCAGAAAGTTATTAGTTATTAGTACTTCACAGTACTAATAACTTTCATGTGATATAAAGGATTGTGTGTAAACACTATTTGACCTAGCTCTGCATTAGAAATGGATAGAGGCATGTTGATTTCCTCCCGAATAAATAGATGTGATCTGATTAATATACATGCATTATGATTTGATGAAAATGAACAGGCAATTTCTTGACACTAAATGGGTAATGTTATCTAGGTGTGGGATCTCTCTTTATTTTCTCCCAGAAATGATAGAAACGATGTGATGGGTGCGGTAATCATCTGTCTATTATATCGTGGGAAATTAATCATTTGAATTGTAGTCTTATCTCATTGCAGTCTTATCTAATTGAATTGAAGTGTGGGCTCATTAATTTGCAGTGCAATCAAATTATTTGATCTTCAAGTAAATGGAAAGACTGGCAACATTTTAATTATTGTGTTCAGGATTCTTTCAATGACGCCAAACCACCTTGTCTCTTTTAATAGGCATCTATTCTGTGGAGCTTGTCAATGACAGCCTTTATGAATGGCACGTCAAGCTGAGGACGTAAGTAGCCTCCGGATTTTTATTTAGTTTTAGATTTAAACTGTTTAGTTTCACATACTGATATTATGAATTCACTGATTACACAATTGTACAATTCAACAGGGTGGATCCAGACAGCCCTTTACACAGTGACCTGCAAGTCCTTAAGGAAAAAGAGGGAATGGATTACATTCTGCTAAACTTCTCATATAAAGTGAGTACAGAGATTATTTTCCTCTGATCGAGTCTTTTGCCCGATGTTGCGAGTCGATATAAGTATTGGGAAATGTAATCTAATCTGCAATCTTCTGATTTATTTTCTTCATAGGATAACTTTCCCTTTGATCCACCATTCGTGCGGGTAGTTTCACCTGTGCTTTCTGGAGGGTGAGTTCATTCCACATGATTGTTTCCCATTTCGACTGCAGTTTTAATCTGGGTGTTTGTCTGCAGTCTGCAGGTGGCTGCGTCTGAGGACACGCCCGGTAGATGCCCCCGAGGAAGCAATAAAGAGATGACAAAATAGGCCATCAATGTTTTTGGAATTTCATTGTGATTTGATAATAACCCCCTTCTGTTTCATCACGTGTAGCTCATGTTCTTATTTTGACTTTTCTTCTTGTTCAAGTTATGTTCTTGGAGGAGGTGCCCTGTGCATGGAGCTTCTCACCAAGCAGGTATATAGATGTTTGATTTTTTACACTTAACCATAAATTGAATACATAGAATTGTAAGGAATGTTGAAATGATCCACCAGTATATGCTCATAACGCTTGGTGATGAGCTTGCGGATCGACTATTTTTGAACATTTTTGAAGAGGGCTTAAGTGGTTAAATGTAATGGCAGCAAATGCTATATGTTGCTATGAATTTGTCTATTTTACAACTTTGTGTTTATTGGCACTATTTTGACTCTACATTGCAGGGCTGGAGCAGTGCCTATTCCATAGAGTCTGTTATCATGCAGATCAATGCCACTTTAGTCAAAGGAAAAGCCAGAGTGCAGTTTGGAGCCAATAAGGTAAGCCGGGCAAACTGTTAAGGAGTAAAATGAAAGTAAAACAATGTCATGTGGTAACTTTAACCCACTTAACAGAATGAGTGACACAGGCCATGGTCATATTGCTTGATTTAGGGTATTTTTGTGGCGGCTGAACGATTCTGAGAACGCTAAGGATCTGTTCCAGTGGCATTTGCACGTGGTTTGACACATAGCAGTTGTAAACAATGCTCACTCCTGGATGACACAGTTTGATAACCATGTTCAACAAGACTGAAGTATACCAGTGGGAGGGTTTAATCATGTAGGTATTCCGTTTTTCACGGCTTGGTGTCTAAGGGGCGAGTCGTCAGCGATTCCCAACCTGTATTCCTGGGTCCACTGGTGGGCTGTGAGGATATTGCAAGTGGGCCCCCAAATAATTGGCAAAACACCAAGGTTTTATTCATAGTATATCCTAGCATTAATATTTAAAAAACAATTATAACTTCAAAGCAAATGTCATGCTAGCTATTTTAAACCTTGAAAAGGGTGTTTTAATTGTGATACCGATAAATAGAAATTTAAAGCACTCCGTTAGTTCCATTAATCCAAGCCGGAACACAATTGATTGATAACCCATCTGAAAAGTCTAATTATAGATATAGAGTTACAGCGCTAGCATGACATGACATCTTTTGGGTGATTTGATAAGGACATCCGTACTTAATTCAACATTATACTTATTTTCAAGACCATGTTGCTTGATTCAGATTTGTCACTGCCTTATACTCACCACCTCTTTGTGTGATTTTGTTTGTGCACTTGTCCACCTAACATAGGCTAACTTATGTGACTCATTGGGTATGCTCGATAAAGTCAGCTGTTCTGGAGGCGTCAGACCGCTTCCAGCGGATATGACCTTGATCGGTCCAGTTGAGGGCTAAACAGGGTAATGTGTAGCTTTATGTCAGCGGCCTCATTCGGCCTCAGAATGATTGTGGAAAAGCCCTTTTAACCTCTGCAAACTGGCCTCTTGTATGGGGCCTGATTGTTCAATAAGAAAATGTGTTATAACTAGTGTTGAATGTTGATTCCCTTAAGGTGGCACTGTGAAGGAAGCCAAGTGTTTTTTTTTATGCCTTATGTATAGCCAGAAAGGTGATTATCTAGCTTTCCCTATGCCTAGCTATGTTTTGAGACATCTCAAAGCATTGCTAGCCACAGCAAATGTAAGTAACGTGGCTAAATCCCATGAAAAACGGGTAGCGTGTGCACAACAGATGAGCATTGCCTGCTCTCCCAATGTCTGCCTGAGCGTGGTCACCAACAAGTGCCTAATCAATGTCACAGACCGTGGCCATAATGCTTGAACAGATCCAGCCCAGAGTGACCTCTCAGAGCAGGCCTGATGTAATTCTGTCTACATGGTCCTTAAAGCTTGAGGCTCGACTTACGCAACATGGTGCTGTGCTTAGCAGCCTGTTGCGTCTTGGATAGCCAGGGAAGTGCTGAGCTCTTAATGCAGCGGCAGCATCCTTCCAGTTCACTCTGTGCTGTCACTTTCCTTAGACTTTATCGTTCTTTTGGTGGCTCTCGTTAGAGTTTGAAACAGACCCAAACAATCTAAGATAGTATTTATAAGCCACCCTGGAAAGATAGCTTGTTGTCCCAGTTTGGCCTTATCTCAGCCACTGAAAGAAATTGATGTTGGGAGCCCTGATGTTATGATTTCCATTTGGGCATTCAGTTTTTTTCTTGCCTGGTCTTGTTTTCTTGTAAATATTTCCTACATGTATATTTTCTTTCTGTGTTGTTGAATATGTTGTTGGTAAGCTGTCAAATTAACCCGAATCAGTCAGATTTATATATTTTTGCATCCCTCGAAATGAATAAACATGTGTCAACTTAACGTTTGTGTACCTGTGTCTAAAATGTATTTAGTTTCCACAGGCAATCGCAACAAGACGACTCGAGTGCATGTGTTACTGGAGCACAATTTTTTTTCCCACCTTTTTAGATCTGTCATTGTTAACGTAGCTCACTGTCATAGGTTGACTGTCTCATCTCTTTGTGCAGAACCAGTACAATCTTGCCAGAGCACAGCAGTCCTACAAGTCCCTGGTCCAGATCCATGAAAAGAACGGTGAGTGTTATCGTCTCCTGTTTCATACAGGGAACATTGCTGACCTTGTTTACTGAAACCCAATCCCTCCTTCTGTTCATCAAAGTGTTTGAAAATGACTGCTGGCTCAGTGATAGCGCAGTTCATATTGTTTCTGCAGTAAACATGGACAGCATTTGCATGCACACAGTGTAGTTATTGACCTGACTCTTGAGTCTGAAAAGGTTTGCTAACAGTTTAACCAACATGAACCCTAATGTCCCTATTCTGGGGCGAACAATATGCAAAAATAGCAAATCTACAACAACCCAGAAAGTGTCGCAGTGTGACGTGTTCTTTCTGTACATCGGCTCTTGGGTGTTGAGGGGAAAAAAGAAGCAGACATTATTGAGCTCTTTGGAACCCCGGTCAACTAAGTATATAGGGTTTATGCGGTTAAAGTAAATGGAATCTGAATATCACATTCATTAGTCCTTGAATGGGCTTGTAATAAAAGGCAAGTTGTTTTTGATGCCATATAAGGATTAGAATGGGATGGTCTGTTTTGGCTTACACCTTTGGTTGCACATCTTGGCAGATATTCAGATTAATGTAGTGTGCTACAAAATTCTGACTCTGCTTGACTCAAAAGTGAAATTACACCAGAGTTTGGCATTACAGGGCTCGATATTTTAAACATTGTAGATGCATATGCTCCCAAAACGTAATCGTCACCTCAAAATATAAATGGGAGCATTTGTGAGAGTGCAAATAATAATTCTGGTGTCGCGCGACAAAAATGAGCGCTTCTCGCCATCCAGAAAAGCTCATGTGTCGTCATTACATTGTGAGCTGACAGTAGGCGCTCTGGTACTATGCAGTAGTGTGGAGATAGTTTGCTCATTGGCATGACGGAGCAGACGCGTCACTGAGCGCTGTATTTTTAAGTTAAATTAGTCCACTGCTTGCTAGGCTGCTTGCCCGATGTGTGTGTGTGCTTGAGTTTTTAGATGACAGAAGAGTCATGGGAGAACACACAGCTGGTATAATTGTATACAACTGCAACAAAAAATATTCAGAATCAGTATGTAGCCTATTGAAAAATGTATATTTGACAATACTCAACTTGATTGTTGCACACATAAGAAGTGAGTTGTGAACCTGTGAGTAGCTATATGTAATGGCCAATGTAACAGTGTATAATACCCTCCACTACACCACTGGTTGCAGCCCAACGTTCATCTTTTCTCGTAACCTTTCTACAGAGGCATTATGTATATTCTTTGTTTGCACAGAAGCACAGCTTCCACAACTTTATCCTACCATTGCCTGCATTTTATTGTGGACATAAAAAATATACAATATATTACTATTATTTAGGTTACTATATCTATTATTTAGGTTACTATATTTATTTATTTATCATTTAGAAATTCCAATTATATTAAACAAATGGGCTATCAAATATACAGTTTATACTGTATACTGCCTCCGGCTCATTGAAGAGCTAGATTGAAGGAGGACAGAGAGCCTGCAGACCATATTTTGAATGTCTGGGATATTGCATAAAGCCCTATGCAATTTCAAGGCTACTTTACCCATTTTATGTTAATTGTAAACCGTATGGATAGATTGTTCTTTTTTATAGATAGGGTTAGAAAATTACTTATATTGCCAGTTCTCCTACTTTTTTGCTGGTGCAACAGTGCTATAAAACAAAGCCCTACATTATTTGCTGCCGGCCTCGTCCTCCACTCTATTTGAATTTAGTCTCATTGTCAAGATAGCAGAAACATTTTACAAATTAATTTATCTTTATTCATCAGGCATACGAAAATACTTATTGGCTTGACAGAAATGCAAAAAAAACTGATTATTATAAGATTCCCAAATATTCAAGCAGAAATATATTTTATTCCCATCCTCAGGGCTCATTCACAAAAACTTTGAATAATTTGGAGCTAGGACAGATCCTTGCAGAGAGGCTTCCTTTCTCACTTTGTCTCTTTGTTCCATGTGCAGGCACTGGAATATATTTGCACATCTGAATTGTGAAGGCATTAACATTTTCAAGATGGTCTCAGTTACAAAACAATTACTTCTTTCATGGATGACAACCTTCATAGCCTGTCACGAGTGTGCTTTCCTCCTGAATTAAGAATGAGTTTGTCACCTGTAAAATACACAGAAATGTCACGTTAAGCTATAATTCTCAACACAATGTTTGAAACAATTATCAATACTAGAGTAAGACTAGGGAGCTGAAATATGTCTAAAAGGCAGCATTTGAAGGCAGGGAATCTATGAACTATCCCAAGTCCCAAGTGAACTATCCCTTCTTTCAAGCGATATGGAAGGCAGTATCTTTCTTTTATTCTTCAATTCTGTAACACATAACATCACTTAACATTTGTCACATGTGCAGTATGTAATGTCATTCTTTGGTTTTAAATCTGGAAACTTACTCTGAATTCTGGGAGTGTATTTGACTATTGTAAAGTAGTAGTAGTTTTCTCCATTCCTTTTTTATGGGGAAAAAACTAGACGTATATCAAATATTACATTCTTGCAATGATCATTAGCTATCAGTTCATTTAATAAAACTACATAACAACACATACTGCCTTGGAAGCCTGTCTCAACCAGTTTCGTTTCCATGTACCGCCGTACTAAACGTTTCCTTCAAAGGACAGCGACTAATAATCAGGCAGTTGCCTCATTAGAGTCAGACTGACACAAAGCCATAATCTTGGTGATATTCCTAAGCCTCATTTATACTCGGTTGCACGCCAGTGGCAGTTGCCTGATTAGAGGCAGATTGACACAGAGCCACAGTCTTGGTGATATTCTTACGCCGGATTTATACTTACTTGTGTGCGGGTGTCGTGAGCGGCTATTTTCGGTGCGCGACACATATATAATTCAGGCTTTGTACTGCATGTTTGAAGTGCCATTCTAGGATTGTGTATTCATCATATTCCTTAGTTTGTAGTATTAACTCTGTTGTGCTTGTCCTCCCAGGTTGGTACACACCACCAAAAGAGGATGGCTAGGAGAGAACCAGCCACCTTTCCTGCACTGGGACCACATGTCGTAGGATCAACACCTTTTTTTTTTTCCTTCTTGTGACCAATTTTCTTTCTCATTTTCTTTTCTCCCGCCTGTTATTTCTGGAGTCAGTGGAGTTACTTTCAGTTGAAGTTTTGGTCCCCTGACCAAATTCCTCTCATTCTGCAACCACCCGGTTACTTATACACACACACACACACACACACACACACACACACACACACACACACACACACACACACACACACACACACACACACACACACACACACACACACACACACACACACACACACACACACACACACACACACACACACACACGCATACGTGTCCGATCACAACTTCATCCGGCTAGTAGGGGATCTTGTCTCCTACTCTAGATATTTTGCTTCTTCACCTTTGTCGCCTACATTCACACTTTTTTTTTTCTTCCATTTGCACCCTCATCCCATACTCCTGAGGAAACAGTGGACTATGTATCAAACCCCCTCTGTTTGATTTGATATCTGCGTTGGGCATGCCAAGATGACTGCCTATGACCTTGGCCAAGGCTGAGGCATGGCAAAGCTTCCCAGCTGCGACGGCGTTAACGCTCGGTTGCTGGACAGTGCCTCTCCAGCCACAGACTGGAACTGAAGAACGACAAGCGACGTTACCCCTCTTGTGATTGCAGTGGTGGGCTGGGTGGGACATTTAAATGCAGGGTGGTGGTGGTCGGAGCCACCGCCTCGCTTTTCCCTGGATGGCTTCTATAATATTTGTGCTTATAAAATATCTGTATAAATGCCAAGATTCCACTCCTGTGGAATAACACGCTCCTGAGGCTAGCTTGCTTTCAAAACACCTTAACTGTTTGGTTTTTTTTTTTCAAGAAAAAAGCTTGAAGCCCTGAGATGGAATGGAAGTTAAAAGAGACTTCTGTGTCCTGGGTGGAACAATCCCCAATGAAGTATGATACACACTGTTGAGCTCCCAAGGTGGAGGACACTGTTGTCCAGAACCATCGCCGCCGACCAGGCCGTTCCCCTACAGAGCTTCAGAGAGTATGGCTAAGATGGCAGCATTCTGCAACATGACCAGGTCAAGCCAGGGGCATGTTGGAATTCGATCACACTGTAATGTAGTCGATTTTAACACCTCATGTAAACTTGTAAATTTGTATTTCTGCAAATGGATTTAATTGTTTTTAATGTAACCTTGTCTGGGTCTTGGGCTGGGCAGAGACTGTGTTACTATATTATACCCTTGACTATTAACAGCAGGGGATTCTGCAACTTCTCAAGACTTGATAGAACAAGGAAAAAAAATGCTTCATGGATACTCTTGCAGAAGTAGAAAAACTAAAAAAAAAGAAGAAAAAAAAAGGTATAAAAAAAAAACCGTCAACCATATTCTTATGTAAGCTTAATGACTACTGCTGTTTGTTTTCTGTTTTGTTATTGAGTTTTAATCCTTTAGATTTGTTATTGGCAACAATGACTATATCATTCCTCTTTCTTTGATGGCACCTCTTTATTATGACGGCTGTAACAATAATTGCATAGACACAGCTGTTTATGGCATTCCAGAGATTTCAGCTTATTTGTACCTAATCGCTCAAAACGTGATGAACCTCAGTAAGGCTATGCAGAGACGAGACGGATACTGGAGGTTTAGATGGACTGAATTGTCACCCGCTTCACATCCTGGCTGTCCTGCTAATCCTTTCCTTTCCAATATTAGAGAATAAGTGACCTTTTTTTCCCTGCTGTCTTCTCCTTGACCTCATGGCAGTTTTTTAATACAGCCACAGTTTCAATAGTATTGGTTATAAATAACTACTGGCTTCACTCAGAAAATCTACTTAAGTCCATTCTATTATTAGTGTATTTCTGCAGGTTTTTATAACATCTGAATTGACCACAGGAAGGACCCAGCTCTCCCCGTCTTCATAACCACTCTCAGTGCTGCCATATCCTTTAGCATGCTGAGTCGTAAATATAATGTGAATAATAGGCAGAAAACCGTGTGAAGCATTCTAGTCAGTGCTGTTACACATTTGTTGTGGGTGTTTGTTATGTGGGTATTCACATTGTTTTATGTCTGTTGTCCTAGGGGAAGAAATGGCATTGAAAGCAGTTGATTCCAAGCATTCCTCAGTTTCTGGGCTACGTTTTGGTTTTGGAATATCACAAAATACTAACCTCATTCACAATACAGACAGACTTGCCAAAAAAAAGGTTGCAATGTAAATTTGAGTCCCAAGTCCTGGATCTGTCTGGTATCGGTCATTCCTCTTGCAAACACAGGTCACGTTTTAACTCTTCTGAGACATTTAATATCCTACTTAGCGAGTCTCGTTCACAACAAGCCCTCTCTCAACATTACCGTGGATCATCAGCATGGATGTTTGGTGTCGTGCCACTGGTGTCGTACTCTTTGTTTTCATTTTGGTTGCGTTCCGTCAAGCCCTTCCCTCTGTTCTCTGGAGAAGCAAACTCAGGAATACATACTGCACACTTGACTTTGCAAGGGATTGGCGCAGAATATCTTGATGCAAGATTTAGATGTCTTTCCGTCTTGAAGTGGGCATGGTGAGGGGTTATAAACCAGCTCCTCTGTTTCACTGTAGACTTTGCAGTGTGTTTTGTTCTTGGCATTTAGGCTTTATTTTGCTTTTCTGAATAACTTTACAATTGATACATTCACAGTTCATAAGCTTGTATTCAGAAGGTTTTGGAGTGATATTGTTTTGGGGCAGGTTTAAGCCCGTTGTCTCATCCCCTCAAATTGGCTTGCTCTTTAAGGGTGTGTTCGGACTGCTAAACAGCCCCCCCTTTCCGTTTGATATTGCTGTCTTCTGCATGTCAGTGTATCGGTAAGTGGTTTCTCCCAAGTTGCTGAAATGGTGGGCAGGTTTGCAGAGGTTGAGTGGGGTTTATAGCAAGACAGTTTTTCCTCTTGCTCATTTAGTTAATATTATGGTTTGCCTACGTTGTGCCACAGGGGTCAGTTCTCCTTGGTGCATTTAATGAGCCAAGTGTCAACATCAGAGACACTTGGACTTGAATAACTCATCCTTTCTGGGTCACCTTTACAGATGCCAGGACTCCCAACACTGTAGCAGTTCAGATTGTTGTGCCATCAGATCTAGTTTAGGTCAACGTCTTATACCTGGCTCTAGGTATAAGACCATACAATGTAGTCTTGTTTTCAGTAGTGCAGTGGATAAAAGCTTCTCTTTAATTAATACAGGTGGTCTGATTAACAAAACCTCCCAGTGCTCGACAAACATCATTTTGGCTCTGAGATCTGAACTAGCCTGAATCTGGGTTCCTTTATCTTGCTTCATTCTGCGGTGGCCGGGTTTTAAAGTTATGCACTGTTGGCATGCTTTGGTTTTGTTTTTTTCCATTGCAAGGGTGATTTTGACAATGTACAGTAATTTGTAAACTTGCATCAAGTTTATGAATAAAGAATTTTATGAAATAAATGTGTATTTTGTACATTATTCTTAATACAGTGTTTGTATATAACTAAACATAATCAGGCCTCAGTCTGCCTGCCACTTGAATCAGATTTGTACAGTAAAAGGCCAGTAAACAAAATGATTTTATTTTAAAAAAAGTATCTAGCACTTGTCAATATAAATTGGCTGGAAGACTAACAATAAGCACAACGACAAACAATGGAGCTTAGTTTCCAAAACACACAAAGAAGCTTAGGAGCACCAGACAAAATTCATCAACATTTGGTTGCTGGTCTTTCCCTTCTCAATTCAGCACTGCCCTAAATATATTTTTATGGCAAGCCAAAGGATACTGACAGTCAGACACTACAGACTTGCTGCTGTAAACTGATTTTTATCCAGCAGATGGCGCCCTTTGCAAAGGATTTAGGTTAGTTTTGTCCCAGGCTGACTTGGCAGCACCCAAAGTTTCTACTTGATTATTCACAGCAAAGACTTGTTGGAAGGGATCTATCTGTTTCTCTATTGTAGAACAATTCAAATCTAATTATTATGTACATTACAAATAATTCTTAGAGTTCTTTGAACGGCTGGGAATATTATGTTAGTTGGCTACCGGCTGTGCTATTCCATTAGAACATTATAGTACCATCTCTATGAGGCTGTGAGGAGTTGGCCACTAGATGGTATTGGATTCTTACCGTTATTTACTCACATCTAATGAAGTGCACATGTAAACATCTTCCTCTATGGCATTGTTGATGTTTCAGTGGCAAGAGGGCTGTAGATGAAAATGTAGGATTTGAGATGGACAACCAGTGGAAGTATATTTACTCAAGTACCATACTGAAGTAATGTTTTTGAGGAAAGCAGTTTGATTTTAAAGAAATCCATTTGATTCCTTTCATTTAATTACAGTATGAAAACCAACTTGCAGAGACTTGAAACTTGATGGAGATAGGTAATCCAAAACGCTAAATATCATTGTACAGTTATTTTTGAGAAGTGCAGATTGTTTTTTAAAAGCCTGGGCAAAAAAATCCTGGAGATAAGATTGGTTTATGAATTGCACATTGCAAACTAAATTAACCTAGTATAGTCCCTTCAAGCACATTTTACAAACATGTTTGCCACAAAGCACAGAGGAAACAATGCACTAAAATAAAGAGCACCCACGGTGACTGAGGTTTTCATGTTTTATTGTGTTTTATGTGCTTCTAATCACATCCCTGAAAAACAGACAATTATGGAATCTTTTTTTGTTTTTTTTTACAGCCCATTGAATCCCAAAGCTCTGGTATTGATACAATGAAAAAAACTACTGTAAATACGCTGACATCAATGACGACCACATTTCCATGTATTGCAAAACACTGATAATTCTAATCATCATCTGCATCACAATGTTTTCAACAAACATGAATCAAAAGGACGTAGGCTAGCTTACTGGAGATGGGTTGAAGATGGAAAAGTGGAACTCCATGGCTCCGCACCAGAGGATAATTGCCTATTATTGCAGCCATTTGTATTTGTGTCGGTTTTGTTTATTTGGACGCTTCCTTGGCTGCCTGACCTCTTGGCTGGAGAGGACAGACCTCATTATCCAGCCTGAGCCAGTCTCTGTCTGTCTGGCCTGTCACTCCCTGGTTGAAGGCTGAACACTCTGGGGAGGACAACTGGGCAGTGGCGGAAAAAGTACTCAAATGTTTTACTTAAGTAAAAGTATCAATACAGCAATGTAGAAATACTCTGTTACAAGTAAAAGTTTGGAATTAAAAACTTTACTTGAGTAAAAGTGCAAAATTATTGTTATCAAAATGTACCAAAAAGTAGAAAGTACTCATTATGCAGAATGTCCCATTTCACAAGTTTTCCAATGTATACAAATCTTTTGAAAATAGCAGATCTACAAGCTCACAATGAGTCGCGAGCTTGTAGATTGGCTATTTTCAAATAGCCAAAGTATATATAAGGCTGAAGTGATTAATGCAAATAATCAAAACCTACAAAGTAACTAAAGTTTTCTAATAATTGTAGTGGAGTAGAAGTAAAAGTACTGAACATTGGAAATTCTCCAGTAAAGTAAAAATACCTCAAATGTGTACTTAAAGTACAGCACTTGAGTACATGTACTTAGTTACTTTACACCACTGCTGGGGAGTACAACGAGGAAAGAGTAGTTGCCTACTCCAGTGGTTCTCAAAGTGGGGTCCGGGGACCCCCAGGGGTTCTTGAGGGGGTTTAAGCGAGTAAAATTAAGATAATATAGCATCAAAATCAGTTTAACCACTTGAACCCTATTTTATACATTGGCTATTCAAAAAACGCTGATGTAGGCTACAAGCTTACAACACGTCGCAATGCAACACAATGTTATGCTTGTACATCTGCTGTTTCCAAAATATTTTGAAAAACTGAAAAATTTGGAAAAATTTTGTGTCTCTGACAAAATACTTTGAAAATAGGGGTCCTAATACATATCAATTTGGGTGTCCTTGACATGAAAATGTTTGAGAACAACTGGCCTAATCTATGCTCCATTGCATGATGGCATCGTGTGTCAAAAATAGCCAATCTACGAGCTCAGAACGTGTCACATTTGCAGCACGTTTTGGCCTTGTAGAATAAATCAGACTATGTGTATGTATGTGGTTTACTTGGTAGCGCCCGCACGAAGACAGAGCGAGGTATAGCTGGTTTTCCCTCCCCCAACGCAGGGCAGACAGAGCAAACCTACATTCTGACATTAGCTGATTGATAGCCTGTGGCTTAAGTGTCCATCAGAGCTTGACTTTCCAAAGCTTTGCCTTCCATTTGTAGCACCTTCCTAGGTCAGAGTAGCATGGTTGGAGCAGGGTCTCACAAATTATAGGTAGTGTAAGTGATTGTTTTTATCCTGTATCCTTTAAGAGTTCTCTCTCCTGAGTGGATAATATTGGTATCCCGACCTGAAAATGCATTTTCTGTTTACTAAAGAGCTGGAGAAACGGGGAGACCCCTGTTTACTGAACGGAATATAAAGATAATCACAGATCTAGCAGGGTTGATCTGCTATTTATGAAATAGTTAAGTGGTTGACTGGATGTACCTTTGTGAAGGTAACGTCCTTGTGACAGGGAGTTCTGAATGCAATTAGTTACAGATTGATGATTACCTGCCTAAACCACAAATTAATGTAATTAACTGCACTTAGTAGCATCATTTGATTACTCTCATTTTTGTGTTGCCGTATGTAAAATATCCATATACAAAACGTAGACAGACAATTCATTCTAATTGATGGAGAGCAATTTATTCTAATTTGCAGAATGCAGACATTAATTTCAATGAGTGGTTCTGAGGCTGTGTAGCATGGCACTGCTTTGATTCCCTCACCCGTAGTAAACACTTCAACACTAGTAGTACCAGATATCCACTAAAATTACATTATTAAGTCTTGCACGCTTTCCAGATGATTTTTGAAATTGGTTCCCTTATATTTTGTCAGAATTAAAAAGATCCTACTTCAAACAGGTTTCTGTGTTTTCCAGAAAGTAATAACCTTTGTATATAATCCGATTAATTGACTATCATAAAGAGATTGCAGTTAGCATTCTTTCTAACCAGATTACTATAATCTCATTACATGTAATCCGTTCTCGCTGGCCTTGCTGGTCCATATCCACAGCTGTACAACTAGACAGATATTGTGCTGTTTACTGCATGGTGCTTCCTGATTGTAATAGAAAAGAATAGAAAACCAACACTTTTGAGGTGGTCTGTCTGCCTTGTTACGGGTAAATTGACACAGGCACATGGCTTTAGAGAGACATGACCCCTGGGCTGTAAAAGACCACCAGCCCCACTGTGACATTGAATGCCCCTGTGCTGCAGCAGAGCATCTGGGGAGCAATAAGGCAGGTGTCATCTGCAAACAGAACTCATCCCATCACAATGGCACAATAGATCACATAAAAACCTATGTTGTCTAACAGAGAATGAAACAAGCATTTTACTGCTCTTCCACCAAAACCTTTTATGTCATACATTCTTTTCTTCAAGCATCAAGAAAAAAAAAGTATTACATCTTTTTAAAATTGTGATGCATTTTGAAAGTCATGGATCTATCAGTCATGCTGTATCTGGCCATTTAAAACATCCAGTACAAACATTAGAATTAATACTATTTCTAGAGTGTCCATCTGGGAACTGTAGGTCCCTGGTTAGATCCCCAGCTCCTCTTTGCAGTGTGCTTGAGCAACACAGCAGGTTGGTGCCTTGCATGGTTTCCTCTGCCTTCTGAATGAGCATCCGAATGGGTGAATGTACGTACATGCTTGCACATTGAAAGCACCTGTGCGTAAACATGTTACAGAAATGCAGACCATCTACCATTTCTTTTCTTTTTTTCTCCCTACCTGCATTTCCTGCTTTATTTCTGATAGTGACAGCGAGAGAGGGAGAGAGACAGGAAAGGCAGTAAACAGTGAGGCGATGACATGCTGCAAAGAGCCTCTGGGTCGATTCTAACCCTGACCAGCAGGCGGTAGTTAGGACTTATTTATATGGTGGCTCAGCCCTTACCAGGTGAACCACTGGGGTTCCCCATTTACCATTTCCTTCCACAACAACTGTGCTGTAAACCTGAAGTCCTCCTGATGCATACAAACAGAATGGGTTGCCGAGAGGAGAGGAGATGCTATGGCACTGCAATATTATCATTTTGCTGGCATAGCGCTGCTCTGAATTGGCTACTGAATAAAATATGGTGTATGAAACTCTGTTTATCTTCTGAATATTTCAGCTGGAGGTTTGCCTGGATGGATTCAGGGATTTATACATGTATGTATTTAACCACATACACCGTATATACTCCATTGGCGGGGCCTGCACTTGGCCATCTAATTTTTTCCCCCTACACCAAAATCTCCTGCCGACTCGCCTGCTGTTTTCGCCAAATGTTCACCTATTTCCGGCAAATGTTCACCCAGAATAGGGGATGTTAGGGTTCAATTGTGGTCAAAATTCACTCGTCTGTTGGACTTGTGCGTTGCTTTTCATCTTGGCCTGGCTGCCATCTTTGTTATTGCCTGAGCAGGGGCCACTGTGTTTTCCTGTCATCAGGGTTGTCCTTGCAAGGGAATGTCTCAATGCACGTCATATCGGTGACAGATCTACGCCTCAAGGACTTGTAAATAAATCCTGAGAGAGTATTGGAAGGAAGCCTGAGATACAGTACAGAATTTTTAATAGGACTCATGAAGGCTGTTGGACAGACTCACTGACATACAGACTGACAGATAGGGATGGAGGGGGAGTGAGAAGGAAAGATAGAGAACAGTGGGAAACAGTAGGGGGAGAGAGAGAGAGGAGATAGAGAGAGAGAGATGAGAGAGAGAGAGAGAGACGAGAGAGAGAGAGAGAGAGAGATGAGAGAGAGAGGAAGAGAGGTGAGAGAGAGAGAGGAGAGAGAGAGAGAGAGAGAGAGACGAGAGAAGAGAGAGAGAGAGTGAGAGAGAGAGAGAGAGAGAGAGAGAGAGAGAGGAGGAGAGAGGAGAGAGAGAGAGAGAGAGAGAGAGAGAGAGAGAGAGAGCGAGAGCAGTGGTGCTCATTCAATACCGCTAGATGTTCTGAATTAATGTTTCAATTATAATAAATTATGCAAAGATAAATATTTTTACTGAAATTACCCTGAAGCACAAATGCTGCATGAAATTACAAATGGACACTTAAGCCTTATTTCAAATGTAGTGGAAATAGCCGATCCGCAAGCGATGCAACGTGAATTCCTTTTCTTTTCTCCTAGGCATCCTAATCATCGTGCTCTTGGTTGTCCACTGTGATGCTGGAACTCTTGTGACTGTAAAGCTCCCACAGAGGATGGGCAGCCATTCTGGTTGTGTCCACAGACAGGTGTAGGTCTGCAGGCCTTCTTTTCATCCCATCAAAGGCTCTGTAGACCCCTAGGGATTTCAAGTTTTCAGGTGTCTCTTGTCTTTCAATGTTTGTGGCTTTTAGGTCTTGTTTACATATAGTTACGTCTAGCATTGCTGTGGCCTTCCCTGAAGCGAAGTCTCCATAAAGGAGGTCTTTGGGGATTCTGCCATATTATGCATGTGGCCAAGCCAGCGAAGATATCTCTGGCGTACCTGTCCTTCGTGTATCTTGAGAACCGACTGTGGTGACCGGTGTGAATGCATTGGCGGTTGTCAGAACCGCGAATGCGACCGATATGACATAATGACAACAAACAAGACAAATAAAACAAAACAAAAATATTGTAACTGCAGAATTGTTGTGCCGTTTGTTGTGCCGTTGCAGTGTCTAGATGTTTGAATGCTTTTGAGCCAAAATGGCTATTTGTCATTATCCACTTGGCCTTACTTTAAAAGCACGGATAGTGGCTCTCTGGGTAAAGAGTCTGTCTGGCAAGCAGAAAGTCACGGGATTGACTCCCAACCCCGACAATGTGTCAGTGAAGGTATAATCTCAATATCGTGAAGAATCCTGTTAAACTTTGAATAGTTTTTTGTTTTTGTTTTAAATACAAATCTTTCTTATGGCACAAAATATTTCCAGATGGTGGCCAAATACATCATCAAATTTGGGGTCCTTGACATGATGTTTGAGAACCCCTGTGCTATTTAACGGAGGCAGCCATGGCTCAATGGGTAGTGACTGCCTGGGAACCAAGAGGTCACAGGTACAATTCCAGGCCTCACTTGAGTGGATAAAACTGAAAACTGAATTTCCCCTGTGGGATGAAACCAATTACTTCAGGACAAGTGGAAATGGAGAAGATCGTGTGCATATCATGATTAAATCATCATGTTCTGCCATACCATTTAACCTTGTCCAACAAGGGATTGGCTTGGCTGTAGTTTTAAACTCTCAATAAGATATTCTATCAATCAATCAATTTTCCAATAGCTGACATATACAATAAAACAACGCTAACATCTAGTGCAACACTTCTAGCATTAATAACGCTTTGTTGAAACACAGAGCACGGTGGTCTGTGTTAAAAAATGTCTACATGGTCCAAAGGTCCACGGTTCAAATCCCACCAAGGATGTCCTACTCTCTACATCCAGAAGAACACTTAGCGCACTAAAGAAACCTGTGATGGAACAGCAGGCACAATAATAGCACATCTAAAAAAATATAAGAATCTTTGAAAGTTTTAGACAAATCTGGTACAAAATATTTTCTGATGGGGGCCAAATACGTAATAACTTTGGGGGTCCAATTGACGTGAAGATGTTTAAGAACCACTATGCTGTTTAACACCGATCCGATCGATATGCCCTATATGCCCATATATGGATGGGCATATAGAGATTAAATCTCTGCGTGCGTGCGTGCGTGCGTGCATCTCAGGAACCATCCGACCGATCGACTTCAAACGAGTCGGCAGGCACATTGCCAAGGACCTGAGGGAGTGCGGAGTGCGATGCCCGGTGTGACGTTGGTCGGCTTGACGGTTGTCCAGGACCGCTGATCCGACTGATATCCCCATATATGGGCATATGGAGATCCCTGATGTCATCAATCTGACATCATAGAACTGCGATCATAGACTAGCCTCTAAGTACTATGGCGGAATCTTCTAAGAAGGTCACAATGTTTCGCAGATCTAGGGTAAGTGTCCGGCCAAATCTCAGTGCAGCACGTGGAACTATACCTCTGCCTGTGTTCCAGGATGCTACCCAACTGAATGAGGAGGTTCAGTCTGTTAAGCCACAACAGTCAGACATTAATAAGCGAATAACTGGCAGGTCTAGGTTCAGTGTCCAACCAGATGTCAGTGCAGCACAGAGAACTGTACCTCTTCCTGTGTCCCAGGATGCTACACAGGTTAAGCCACGCGCAGAAATAAATGAGGAAAATTCTGTCGCTGTTGTGACAGTAAAATCTTGCGTGTCTACTTTAATGAAAAACACTGTCCCAAGGGATATCAGTGACACAAGTGGTGATGGCACCTCTTCCTCAGCTGCAATCCAAAGGAGGAAGCGTATTACTATCAAGCCCAATGTGGCTCCATCCCTAACCCGTTTCAGGACAGTCTTGACATCTCCCGTAGAAGGGCCGGCTGATCCAGACAGTGAGGATCTGATTACATCCTGCCATACTGATGCAACAGTTTCTCAGGAACCCATCTCCCCAAGCCAGCAGAGGCTCTCTGGAGAGAAGGAAGAGCCTAGAACACAGATAGCGGTTCCTGCAGACGAGGATTCACTAGAACAGACCCAACTGTCCCTGGAAAAAAGCAGACAATTGGAACCTTTTCCAAGCAGCCAAGCCAAAGACGTTCCTCCCAAACTACCAGATACATTATCAGAGAGTGCCGCCAGGGCCAAGACTCTACCAAAAACGTTCAGCTTATGTAGACTCCTGAATGATTCCTCAGACCTACAGAGGTTGGCAAAGGCCCGTAAACTCAGAGAACTGCTCAAACGGGAGATCCACAAGGATAAGAAAACCAAGACATCTAAAGCACGTGTAAATGAATATACCCCCTATCCTGCCAAGACTACCATGAGAGATCTTATCTATCATTTACCTGTCGCTAACCCCATGACCTCACCCAAGAGAGCCCGAAGCTCAAAGTCAACGCCGCAGGTGGACGAGGGAGTACATAACGAGCAGGATGATGAGGATCAGCAGCTGACGGCTCCCATGGTGACAGTGGCAGAGGACGGCTCCCTGATTATTGATGAGGAGAGCTTGACAGTGGAGGTCCAGAGAGCAAAAGGACCAAACCCAGCAGGCAATAAAGACCCCATCTTCGAATGTGGCTCCACTACCACTTACTCGAGCTTCAGGAAACGGACCCACACTAAACCCTGGTCCAACGAAGAGATGGAAATGTTCTTCCTGGCTATCAGCATGTTGGGGACAGACTTTTCCATAATCTGCCAGTTGTTTCCCCACAGAGCTCGATCAGAGATAAAGAACAAGTTCAAGAGGGAGGAGCGAGACAATTCCTGGAGGATTGACAAGGCTTTAAGAGAGAGGTGCAAACTGGACATTGGGTTGTTCTCTAAGCTGATGGACATGATTCTTCCCAAGTCCTCCAGAACGACAAAGCTGATGAGGAAACACAGCAGGAAAAGGAAAAGGAAGAAAGGTGGATTCTTCTCTGTTTTGAGTGATATAGAAGAGGAGGAATGGGAGGAAGGGTAATGATTGTATGAAATAAATCCAAATCTATACATATCCTTAAATAGTGGAGAACCCTGATGTCATCGATATGTCTTAGTATTGATAGATAGACATATATACATACCGGTATGCGAGGCAGAGAAAAAGCTAAATGACATTTCAAATCAGTCATTTTATATTCATAAATGATTTACCAAGAAAGAATCTCCACATTTTGTTAAAATCTAAAAAAGATCTGACTTTTTAAATGCCTTGCTATCTAAAGCAGTGTTTCTCAAATGGGGGTACACGTACCTTTAGGGGTACTCTGAGGTGCTACAGGGGGTACATTAGAGGGAAAAGAAATATTTTACTGTATTTGATGATGAAACAGTGTTAGGGTCAGTGACAAAACAGGGTTGGTAAGATGACAAAAAAAAGTTATTTTAAAGGCATGAACAGTATCACACTGACCATGATACTGGCATTATACTGACCAATGACCATGAAACTCACATGCAGTATACTTTTGTTTTCCTTTCCTTAACTGCACCATCTTGTATGAATGGTTCAGTGCACTATTAGGTGTAAATGCAGCTGAGCTGCCCTTGCGCTAAAGTGAACATTGACCTTGATATCATGCTGGTATACAAAATACATTCACTGTGTTCAAATGAACCCAACTTTTATTTAGTTAGAACCTTGATGCCTCTATGACCCCAAACAATACATTCAGTATATACATTTGGCCATGAGGGACTGTACAGAGATATGTTATAGTAGTGCACACATACATACATGCATACGTACATACATACATACGTACATACATGGCGAGGAAATGTACACAAATAACTCATACAACCATTTTACCACATTCAGTGGCATGAGAACACGCAGGGCAAGTCGATGGCTGGTCACGCATGACACACACATGCGTACACCACATATACGTACATGCACGTACACACACGCACGCACGCACACACACGTACGCACGCACACACACACACACACACACACACACACACACACACACACACACACACACACACACACACACACACACACACACACACACACACACACACACACACACACACACACACACACACACACACACACACACACACACACACACACACTTTAAGACACTTCTCTGTGAGAGGAGAAGGGCTCATACAGGTTCTCACAATAGCGTTATATGAACAGCGGTTCTCAAAGTGTGGGGTCCTCTGGCCCCCAGGGGTCCTTGAGGGGGCTTTGTACGCCCTTGTGAGTTATTAAGGGGGTCTGTGGCCTAATGCATATTGAACTGGGGGTCCTTGAAATGAAAATAAAATACATTGAGAACCACTGTAAAATAATTTGCTATTATTTGGGCAGCTGAATGCAAGAAAGCCGTCCCTGTGCCAGAATGAACTAGCCCAGGGTTTCTCAAACTTTTTCAGGACCCCCAAATTGATATGTATTTGGCCGCGGACCCCCATCTGAGAGGATGTTGTGCCAGGGACCCCCAGAAGAGAAGTTTTATGTGTTTATTTAAAAAAACGTATAAATGGATAAAGTGGTTAAAATCGTGACGCTATAACTACTTTAGCTGGAGACCCCCTGGAACCCCAAGGATCCCACTTTGAGAGGCGCTGGTTTGGCCTACCGGTTCTCAACGTCGGGGTCCGGGGACCACCCACGGCCCAAATGGACCCTTGTGTGTCTGTAAGACGTGTAGATTGGGGGTCCAAGAGATGGAAAAAATGGAGGGTCTGTGGCCGTGGCCTGATGCATATCGTCTCTGTCGGGTGGAAACCTCATTGTATATCTAAAACTGTTACTATTCAGGATTCAAATTCAAAAGTAGCCGATCTACAAGCTCAAAACTAGCTTGTTGTGGATGTGTTACTTTTGATACTTTTATATGTATGCTGTAGTTACAGTGTAGTGTGATCAAACTTGTAGGGCATTAACCACTTAAACCTCCAGCATCGGTATTGTGGGGAAAGCTTTTCGCTGAATAGTAGAAGCTCACAAGCACACACGTTGTGAGCTTGTCGGTCGGCTATTTTCAGCGAAAGCTTTCTCCACGTTAACAGAAAATACACTAGTATTGAGCACTGAGGCACTCCGGTTACCCATATGGGGTTTTAACGGGTTAATTTATGGAAAAAACACTGCCCGACAGCAACAATATGAAACTAGGGGTCCTTGAAACTAAAAACCTGACGGTGAGAAACAGTGGTCTCGTCTACGATAATAAAGTAACACTTGTCAGCAGCAGTAATATCGCCTCTTCTGTCCACACTTGATTACAGGGGCACATTCTTAAGACATAATATGATACTGTACATAACACATACAATTTCATTTATTTTCATCTGCAAAATACACCATTATAGCATACATTTCTGTCAAAGAATTACATAGGTCCACTTCAGTGACATTCTGTTACTTTATAAAGCTGTGTAGGGCCGTCTCCTCACTTTTAAAGGAGCAGTTCACCAAAATTACTATTTCCCCCCCTATCAATTACTCACCCCATGAAGCCTTGGAATTAATGGAGAGGTCTTTGTTTTTCCAATAATTGATGAATTGAAGTAAGTAGGGGGCCAAGCTCAACAACGGCAAGATATATTTAAAAAATCTGCTCATAGCCTCCAACACTTGGATTACAGTGTGAGAGTTTGTTTTGGAGTTTATGAATTTGTTTTCTCTTATATGGTTTTCCTGTTGTTAATCTTGGGCCCCTATTTCACTTCCATTCATCAAATATTGGATCACGAATGCAACAAAAACAAACAATTCTCCATGAATTCACGGCTTCGTGGGGTAACTGATAGAAAATAAAGTCATTTTGCAGATGAACTAATTCCTTTAATCACTTTTAAAAGACGCCCATATATCCCCACCTACTCCAATAATAAGCTCCATCTCATCCACCCTCACTTTCTTTGCCATCACATCACAGTACATTTTGTATACGCCTCACTCCCTGCTGCACATAAACCTTTTTAAGTAAATCAGGCAATTATCCTTATTAAATATTCTTTAGGTGGACAATTTGCACCATCGCATCTGTCAATTACTTCAGTGGTTCTCAAAGTGTGGTCCGCTATTTGAAAGTTGCTGATGTACACGATCACAAGGTGTTGTGAGGTTGTAGATGAGCTATTTTCAACAGCAACAAAATAATCTTGAAAGGTTTTGAAAAAATGCTAATATATTTTTTTAACATTTGAACAAATATTGTATAATATGGCGGTCCCTGGCACACAATATGTTTAGCTGGGGGTCCGCTGCAAAAATAGCCTACATATTTATTTGGGGGTCCTTGACATGAAAAAGTTTGAGAACCACTGAATTACTTTATCAAAGGGGCACTTTCAACTTGGATCATCCCTTCCAAAGCCTATGGGGGTTGCATAGCAAACAGCTAACATCACTAACATCAAGTTCAACCAACCTGGGTTCTCTGCTCATAGTTGCAGCTATCGTCTCTCTTAGCATTGATTGCACCTCAATCTCATTCTAACTCTTACTTTTCATCATATATGAGACAGTCCTTTTTTTTGTGGGAGGATAGTTTGGGCATACTGGCCTGTACCACAGTAGCCTGTAGCCATTATGCATTTAAACCGTACATTTTCTGCTATAAACTGAGGATAATCATCGATGATCATGTTGTAATTCTGGGTAACATCCCCCACAGCTATACCAATGTGAAACAGAAAATATCGTCTCTGTCGGGTGGAAACCTCGCATATCCAAAAATTGGACAGAATTCAAATTTAAAAATAGCAAACGTAGCAGATCTACAAGATCGAATTGTAGATCTGCTGCTTTTGATACTTTTGTGTGACACTGTAGTATGATCAAGTAAGAAAAAACACAGACATTTAGAATATGGAGATGAAGAGGTTTCTGTGCGACAGCAACAATATTCTGGCAGATCTATGCTTGTAGATCTTGCTAGATTTGGTGTAGAGGGGGAAAAAGTACAGTTGCAACTCAGGTCCGTCCACTAAGACATCAAGAGAACACACATGGCAAGTCTATGGCTGATGGATGGTCGCGCACACGCACACACACACACACACGCACACACACACACACACACACACACACACACACACACACACACACACACACACGCACAGTGACAGACTGGAGGTCAGGACTTGATCCAGTTGAAACATTTCAAAATAAAATGGCGCCGTACTGTGATTGGTCCAGTTGAAAACATTTTTTTTTAAATAAAACGGCGTACTGTGATTGGTCCAGGGGGGGGGGGGGATTCTTCCGAAACTAGTCCATTTCAGAACAAAAGCTCAACAATCCCATTGGTCAGGAGGAGAGACGCCAACCCGCCAACTCAACAATCCCATTGTCAGGAGAGACACCTGCCACTCCATGGTGTCTCTGGTCAGGCCACCGAGGCAGATGAACGTTAACCACTTAAACCCCATATATGGTTGAGCGGAGTCCCCCAGGGCTCTATGCTAGTGTCTTTTCTGTTTTCTGTTATTGTGGGGAAAGCTTTTGCTGAAAATATCTATTTTCTGCGAAAGCTTTCCCCACAATACGGATGCTGGGGTTTAAGTGGTTAAAGACACTGGTTCTCAACGTCTGGTCCGGGGACCACCAGGGGGTCCAAATGGACCCTTAACAGGTCTGTAACTCGGAGGATTTTGCGGTGTAGATTTTTATTGATTGAATATTTATTATCATGCTTATTAACAGTCCAGGTATTACAGTCAAATGTTATGCTAAAAGAAAAACACATTGCGGTCCTTATCGAGGGATTGAGAGCGGTACAAATGGAACCAAAATGGGTTCCATTTGTATGCTCAGAGTTACAGACCCGGCGTGGTCCGTTCAGTGGTCCGTTCAGACCGCTGTGTGGTACCCGGATCCGGTGTTGAGAACAGCAAGAACTTTAAACAGAATAAGAAATAAAAAAAGCAAAAGCACCACAGTAGAAGAGGCTGGGGGGGGGGGGGTTATTCCCCCAAAAAACACGATCACATCGGCACAATGATGGGCCCATCATCATCATCACAGAGGAGGAGTAACACATCAGTAATAATTATTACCCCAGAATAAATTACAGTCACAGAACAATCCTTTTGAGGAACAAAAACGAAAAGCAGAAACTCTTGAAATCAGCTGATCTAACAAACTGATTGTTATTTTTTTTGACCCATGCATTTTTATAAGGCATTAACCAAACATTTTAGTTTTTCTGACATCACACAATATCATAGTAGTGACTATACATACAGACGCTGATCTGGACAAACTAAAACAAAATGTTTATCTTTTTTTGTTGTTGAAAAAAACAAAAAAGGAAGGAAGGAAAACGTCTCTTGGACTAATCGGTTTATGAAGAAAAAAAAAAGAATACATATTCTTTTAGACCAATGATGCAATTTGAAGGGAATTGGAAATGGGGGGTTTGGAGAGAGGCAGAGATCGATCCCCAGCAATCCCATTGTACCTATTGATCTGCAGATGGGCGAATGAAATTGATTTTTTTTTCTGAGGTAGACAATGCAGGCATATTTCATTCTCCCGATGCAAAGCCGCTCTAAGCTGGGGGGATGGGGGGGAAAGTGAGGCTAATTTGGTCCATTTGGACAGGCTCTGGTCTCCTGGCCTCAGCCAGTGGTGGACAGTAACACTTGCTTAAGTACATTTACTTGAGTACTGCTACATAAGTACATCCTTTGAGGATTATTATTTTATTTTATAAGCACATGACTCACTCCACTACATTTCAAAAAGATATTTTGTACTTTTGACTACTAAAGTTTGTCCCTCGGAATGGACTCATGGAATGGAACTTAACAGAAATATATTATGAATTATCCACTTAGGCCCTATTTCAAATCTAGTGAAAAAATAGCTGATCTACAAGATCACAATGCATCGTGGTGCAACACGTTCTGAGCTTGAAGACCGGCAAGATTTTCACAATTCTTTTTTTAAGATTTCGAAAAAAATCGGATTGTTTTTACATTTTGGGGGGAAATGCGTTTTTAAAAAGGAAAAAAATAACTTTGTAATATGTACTTTTTAATACTTTACTCGAGTATTTACTCGAGTATATCGTCTCTGTCGGGTGGAAATTATTACATAATCGTCTAATCGCAATTATTTTTGCATAATCGTCATAATCATTTCCATGTTGATAAATGTCAAAATGGAACATTTTCCCCCCAAAAAAGCAGAAATAGCAGATCTACAAGCTTCCAACGCGTCACTTTGTGGCGCGTTGTAAGCTTGTAGATCGACTATTTCTTTTTTAACACGTGTAAAAGTGTTAAATCAATAATTTCTTTGAATATTTCAGTTATTTGTCATATCTGCCCTGTGCGATGTTTGATTACGAAACCTAAAAGGCTTCATATGTTCCAGCGTTCGATGCCAAACACATAATTCAATCGTTAATCGCAATTATTTTAGTGACAATTAATCGTCAACTTAAATTTGTAATGGTGACAGCCCTAGATAAGAGGTTTTCTGCCCCCCCGACAGCGACGATATATACTTGGTCCACCACTGGTTGGGAGTGTGTGTGTGTGGGTGTGGGGGGGGGGGGGGGTCTGATGATGACCCATCCATCAGGCTCCAGTGAGTGGCTCAGTGCTGCGGTGCTTACGGCGTCATTGGTGCCATCCACCCCCCCACTGCAGGTTGATGGATGGCCAGACAGCATGCCTTATGACAAGAGATAGAGATGTCAGTGTGCTCAGCCCCATGCTGTTCTGCAGCGCTACCAGTACAGACACACAGCGTTCGTTCACGCTAGGCCAGCTTTATTTCATATTCTGGGCCACTGAACGACCAACAAGGCCCATATGAACGATATTGCTGTAATAGGCCTCATAAATGTTCCTTCCCCCCCCCCAACCCGACCCTAAAGTTACGGGTTTTACAATCGTCCGGTCCCTTTGATAAACAATTACCCCACATCGGCACGGTTCGGGCGGGGAAACCTTGTATGTCCGACACTGTAGCTTTTCAGGAAGTGTTCCAATGTAGTTATTATTTAGTCACAAGCTCCTTGTTAATGCTTTTCATTGGTTCAATATTTTGGACATTTAACCCATTAAGGCCTGAGGTTCCGATTCTACAAAATTTGTCTTCTAAATCCCAACAGTCTTCTAAAAAAGAACTTATGTTGCTACATCAGTGGTTCTCAAACTTTTTCATAATTGTCAAGGCGGACCCCCCATCTCAAAATATTTTGTTCCAGGGATCCCCAGGAGCAAAGATTGGAGTTTAAAAAATTCGCTTTAAAATAATACATATTTTCAAAGATTTTCACATTTATTTAAAAAATAGCATATCTACAAGCTCATAGCGCAGCACTCGGTGCCGCGCTATGAGCTTGTAGATCTGCTATTTTTGAATAGCCAAAGTGTAAAAAAAAGCTTTTTAGCTCAAATCAAAAAATGACACAGATGCGTTCCAGGTCTTAATGGGTTGAAATAATAGCAGAAATAGCCCGATCTACACGATGTGACACATGGTGACACGTTGTGAGCTTGTAGATCGGCTGTTTTTGACAACTTTTGCGTGACACCATTCGTATGATTCGTAAATACATTTTATTTACGAAAGACGTTGAAATATGGAGATTCTGCCCCGACAGCAACGACATGTTATGAACAGAGCCTAACCAAATCAGACAAATGAAAGAAGCATGGTGCAACACAATAGGCGTTAATACACTCTCTGGGGGGAAAAAATTAAGAAAATAAAAAGGTACAGCACTTTATAACAGGAAAGGTACATCCTCTGTGACAAAATGCATAATGTTGTACCTTTTTAAGTGTCAAGAGTGTAAAGTGCCAAGGAGATGGGGGATCGGTTAATAAAACAATGAAAAGATACTGATCAGATATGTCAGTCTTTGATGTTATGAAGTGGATGTCTTTCTGTCATAAATAAGAAATGAAAATGTAAAAAATCTTGACAGTTCTGTGATAATCACAGTAAAATCCAGAGTGTTAATTTAACTCAGAAAGTGTAAAAAACAGACCGGGTTTGTTTCTTTACACCGTCGGAATTTAACCACTTAAAGGAGAATTCCGGACAAATTAAGTGTTATCTTTCATGTCTCGTTACTCACCTAGCGACGTAAAAAGTGGCGTTCTTTTTTTCCATATATTCCCCTGTCGTCATTTTTTAAACACCCTCCGTTGTTATAATGGGAGCGCGTGGGGTAGTGAAGTTCGTCTATTATAACCTTGCTTGTTTCCAGAATCTGGCAACACGAGTTGCCAGGTTCTGGAAAGAAACAAGCATCCAGTGTTAAATCGTTCGCCATTAACGGCAGGCTCGCAGGAATTTTCAGCGCATGTTTGACTATCATGAGACTCTACAATGAATCGTAGTAGAGAAAAAAATAACATTGCGTCGGTTATAATAGACGAACTTCACTACCCCACGCGCTCCCATTATAACAACGGAGGGTGTTTAAAAAATGACGACAGGGGAATATATGGAAAAAAAGAACGCCACTTTTTACGTCGCTAGGTGAGTAACGAGACATGAAAGATAACACTTAATTTGTCCGGAATTCTCCTTTAAGCCTGTATATACTTCGTCGTATGACGAATAGCAAGTTTCCTTTTGTATCTTTTTTAAATGTTCGACAATTTTCTGAACATTTTCACCTACAAAGACATGCCCAGAAGAGGGCCATGCCAGGGTTAACGTGGGTTAAATTAACACTGCATTTTACCGCGCAAGCAAGTCTGACAATGCATGGCTAATGGGTGTAGTAGGCAAACGGCAAAAAGCAGAGGGTTTGTAGAATCAGTGGGGGGGGGGGGGGGGGGGGCAGGGAGGTGGGTGGGTGGGATTCAGCAGGTTTGGGTGCTACTGTCCAGCTCCTTTAGGGAGGGGGGGGGGGGCCTCAGAGTTCCACCCCTGGTTTCCTGATGAAAGAACGCAGAGTCACAGGCAGGGTGGGGCGGAGCCACAGGCAGGGTGGGGCGGAGCCACAGGCGGGGCGGAGGCGGGGCCCCCTGGTGGGTGAGTGCAGCAGGGGGCCCGAGTTTAGGTCTGACCCCGTTTACTGGAGGAAGTGACCCTACATGATGGCACTATAGCACCGCTTCTCAACGTCAGGCCCGGAGACCACCAGGGGGGGTCGAAATGGACCTCAACAGGTCTGCAACTCTGAGAGCGTACATACGGAACCAAATGGACCCTTACGGGGACCATCCACTCTGAGAGCGTAAAGACAACCAAATAAGACCCCCCTTATGGGGGTCCAATTGGTTCCGTCTGTACGCTCTCAGAGTTAAATGAACACTGTAAACACTCAAGTGTTCCAAAGATGAAAACAATGATTCCGTTAGTACACACTCAGATTTACAGACCCGTTAAGGGTCCTTTTGGAACCCCCTGGTGGTCCCCGGACCCACCGTTGAGAACCAGTGCCCAGTACCACGGCACTATAGTGTCCTGATGGCCACGGGGTACAGCAGGGACATGTGTTCGGCCCCCTTGATGGGCAGCTTGCGGCTGGAGTAGAAGTGGATGATCTCTGGCACGCTGTCGAAGGGGCAGCTGTTCTGACCCAGGATGTACTTGTTCTCCTTGGTACGACACAGCTTCATGTGCATGAAGCCCTGACTGCTCCTGTGTGGATGGAGAGAGAGAGAGAGAGAGACAGAGAGAGAGAGACAGAGAGAGAGAGACAGAGAGAGAGAGAGAAATCGTGTAAGTCAGTGGTTCTCAAACTTTTTCGTGCCAAAGACCCCCACATTTATATGTATTTGCCCACGGACCCCCATCTGAACATGTTTTGTGCCAAGGACCCCAGAAGAGAAAAATATTTATGTTAAAACAATTCAAAATTATTCAAAGGTTTCCAAACCATTTTGATATTTTAAAAAAAGTAATGTAAAAAATAGCAGCTGCTCACAGCACAGCATGAAGTGACGCGCTGTGAGCTTGTAGATCTGCTATTTTGGAATAACCAACATATAAATTGATAAAGTGGTTAAAATCATTGTGTCTAGTTTGGTGTTTTCTCCTGATCTCCCTATGCGTGAAGAGTAACGGTGAGTGGGAATGGTTAAACCAGTGGTTTTAAACAAAAAAGCACTCATTTATTTTTAAAATATTAATGTTATATTATCATTCAAATCTGAGTGTTTCGCCAATTATTTGGGGGCCCACTTGCAGTATCCTCATCACGTCACAGCCCAGCAGGTTGAGAATCACAACAGTTGGTCGTTTTGTAGCTGCAGTTGAAGCCAAGCTCAATTTGGATTGCAGCATTGTCGCTACAAACGTCGGGCGTCCCTTTGTATCTTCAATGGTGCTGCCTTCCATTAAAAAAATGAATGGCTGCCTGTAGCTTTGTACCGGCCAGTGTGAACCCAGCATTAGATTCGAGACTTCAAAGCGCAGACAGGAAGCCTAAAATCTCACAGTCCTGTGGTGGGCCTTCCAACTGAGATCCATTTCTCCAACTGAGATTCTCATAATCATAAGCCATTTCGTTGGCTGGGCTTTAAGCCGGCGGGTTACCTGAGGTGCGTTAGTTTCCCATGCATGAGCAGGAGGCTAATGAACACCCAGGCAGAACCACTTAAGACTACAGCACTTAATGAATGCATGGCAAATTAAACGCTCACACTGCACTTCCAGGAGCATCGGATCAATGTGTTTTACGTCTTTCCAGTAATATTCTGCTTCAGTGGTGTAAGGTAACTAACTTTCAATTTCCTTATACTTTATACAGTGCTTCAACTCAATCTCAGAGACAATGTTGTCATTTTTACCCCACTACATTTATTTGGGTGTCGATGTAGATGAACCATTTTAAAATGTTTTTCAAAATATGAAAATATGGCTAATACGTTTAGGGATAAGGGATAAGGCGACAAGATAGGGCCCATAGAGTAGCAAAAAAATTTTGTAAAATGAATGTATTTTTTTTTTTACTCTTCCACAGGAAGAGAAACGTCACTTACAACCTGAACCTTTTGACTGACATTTCTTAGGCGGTTCAATGTGCAGAAGCATCCCAAAATGTTTTATATTCTGTTGCTACATCTTACCCCAGATTAATATAGAAATGTATGTTCTGTTGCTACACCACTACCACAGATTAGCAGGAAATCTATTTCAATTCAAACAGCCTCCCCAGCCAGATAGAAATTGAAAATATAAATTGAAATGCACCTATACTGTATGCAACCCCCAGGGGCACTGGAATGCTGTGAGCACAGAATCAATAAGAAAACTAATAACAAAAGAGATAAAGGGAAAAAAAGGAAGAATAAAAAAGAAAATGACTCAAATGGGATTATTCCCCAGCACTTCAACTCCCAATGTGTTCACCTATATTTTATTTTTAGTGCTGTGGCCCGAAATGAGCTCTGGCTTTTGCTTTAGTTCTGGCGATGTGATCCATCATTGTCAAAATGTGAATAAAGAAAACGGACAACTTTAATCTAAAAAAAATGCTTATATTTTTTTGCACTGCATTAAAGTAGACAAACTGTACAGTTCTTGTGTGTCGTCGTACTACGTATTCATATTATGCATATTAAAAAGAAAGCAGGCGTGCTGTTGATCATAATCTATTAAAACAACAATAATGACAATACATCCCAGGAAATTCCTTCCCAAAGCACCAGCCTAACGCCCATACAATCTATAGCACTTTCCCAAACAAAGGGTCAGGACCCAGTTTTGGATCACAGAACTGTCTTCATGGGTTCAAAGTAAATATCCAGGGTTTTTGTTTGTTTGTTTTCCAAAAACAAACAAAAAAAAATCACACCCAGTGTGAAGTGGGCGGTGTGGTCACAGTGGTCATCACAGTGATGGAAGTTCACTTAAAGAAAAGTAATATTGTGGACCAACCATTGTACACCCCTAACTTAAAAAAAACATCTATTTCAATTCAAACAGCCTCCCCAGCCTTTTTTTTAAGTGCATAGTCCTATTTATAGGACTATGCACATGTGTCATGTTTCACTAGCCAATCACAGTCCTGAATAGACTGTGATTGGCCAATCACGGTGCAGGGTTAGGGGGGTACACTGGTGGCCAATCACAGCGCAGGGTTGGGGGGGTGCAATTATCCAAACCTCACATATAGGGGCGGTTTCACCGCCCAAAAACCCTGATGCTGCTCAGACATCACGGAAGTCTACTTTATCGCAGTATACTTTAAGCCTTAAAGCCTTTAAGCCGTAAAGTATACTGCCTTAAAGTAGACTACAAGTGTATTGGCACAGAAATCCATGCTTCTAAGCAGGATGATACCACCAAGAAATAAAGTACCTTTAAAAAAAAATTCTTTGATCACAGACAAGAAGAGAGCAGGAGAGGGAGAGAAAAATCCCAAGAGAATCCATTTATCATGAAGCAGTTGTGAAAAACACAGCCAAACACACTGCATCAGTTGAGGATCACGGCTTCATGCTCCAGTGTCTTCTCTTCAGTGGTCCCCAGGTATTTTACTTAATTAAAAGTCGCAACAACACAATAAAAAAATACTCTGTTTACTAGTGAAGTCCTGTATTCAAAATCTGACTTGAGTAAAAGCACATAAGTATTGGCATCGAAATATAATTACATTACCAAAGTAAAAGGTGCAGCATTTTTTTTCAAAATGTTTCTTTTTTTTTTTACGTGTTGCAATCAAGGGGCCAGCCTGACATATTTACATTGAAGCCGATACGGAAGAGAGACAGTTCATATGAATGGCCTGTATGGCGCTGTTTTACCCCTGCAGGTGTCAGAAAGAATATTCTCTCATTGTAAGCGGATGGGTTTTTGACAAACTTTAGACTAGGTTTTCTTACCTTAATAAAAATAGTCATAAATACTATATGCTTCCGGTCGTTAGTTTAAAGTCTCCTTTCAATCATCATGATATGCGTTTTGCTAAATTATGGTCCCATTTATTTTAAAATTGACGATAAAGTAGGCTATGCTCCAGGAGGGGCGGGATGATTTGATTGACAACCTACACAACCAATAGCATTCATTCCCCACCCCCCGCTCTTGATTGACAATCCGGTTCCCTGGTCACATGTCTGGTTGACCCGCCCCCGCTTTGGTCACATGTCTGGTCTCAAGCAATAGCGTTTGATTTCCGACGTGCCCTTTGGTATATATTAAAGATGGCGGATTGCACATTCCTGAACAATCGGCTTCATTTACTGTCTGTAGAAACCAATGGCGTGACGCTGTCCATTCTTTTTATACAGTCTATGGTTGCAATGCTATAGCTATGCATGAACATGAGCTATTGTCAAATATCCAAAGCATAAAATAGGGTTTAAGTGGTTGATGTACGTTTTGTAATAATCTAAATCCGCAAAGTAACTAAAGCTGTCAAATAAGTATAGTGGAGTAAAAAGTACAATATTTCCCTCTGAGAAGTAGTGGAGTAGAAGTATGAAGTATCAACAAAAAAAAAAAATCAAGTAAAGTAAATGTTACCTCTAAATTGTACTTGAGTACAGTACTTGAGTAAATGTACTTACCGTAAATTTCGGACTATAATCAGCGACTTTTTTCCAATTTTTCGACCCTGCGGCTTATATAACGGTGCGGCTTATCTATGGATTTTTACAGCTAACGGCCACTAGGGGACCTCCTAAATCTATGGATTTTACAGGTTACAGTCCACCACTATATAAATAAAGTTTATTATTATTATTATCTAATGTTGACCCCCAACCCCCCCGGGTCTCCGCTCCGATCCCCCCCGCCCCCCGCACACCTCTCGGTCCGCACACCGTTCAGAAAAAAGAAAAGAAAAGTATTTTGTTGCGTGTCTAAATCACTTTCTCTTTTATCCCAAATGCGTCCCAATCAGTACCCACCATAGAGGCAAGGCAGGCGGCCGCCTGCCCAACTAAAATCTAGCATCCCCTAGAAAATAAAGTAAAAAAATCTTAAATGCTTAAATGTGGAATAAATAATGGACCTTGATATGAAAAAAGTTGAAAACCAATGGCCTAGAGGAGAGGGGATGAGAGAGGAGAATGAGTGAGGAAGAGACGGACAAAAACGACAGAAGAAAGTGGTTGTCTCTAGTAGTCTACACCCTCCCCAATACCGGTTAGGGTTGGCAGTGACAGGGACTATACAGTACATAATATTGTCTCTGTCAGGTGGAAACCTCATAGAGCTTGTAGATCTACTTTTGTTGCTTTTGTGTGACGCTGTAGGATGATGAAGATTAGAAGGGCATTCATTTACACCACTGCGTCGCAAAAGCCAGTGTTGTTAATTCAGCCAAAATCATTTGCGTTTCAAATCGTATTGTTTGATCGGCTGGTGATATAACTTAACAGTCACAAGGTATTTATAAACATACTTGTGTGGATGACGGTGACGGAGAATTTTAAGTCTGGATCTGGACGCGCTGCGCACTTCTGTGTTGCTCGCACAGACAATGTGTCAGCCCGTACAACATGTGGTGCGCGGCCACGATCGCGGTCTACGCTTTGCTCTTACTTTTTATTACTGATTTTATGCTAAAACTAAATGTTAAAAAAGGATTGATCAAGTGATATTACTCAAACAGAGAACATAACCTCTCCAGAATCATAGTCAGCAAAGTTTCACAGCGTGCTGGTTAGAAGTGCTGCATAGAACTGCTGGAGTGGAGTACTGGAATGGAGTGCTTTGATCGGAGCATTTGATCGGCATTTTCGCTGCGATGCGATTCGATCTCAGTATACAGGACAGCAGACAATATCATACAATATGAAAGGAGCTGCGACCACCTTGCGAGGAGATGTACGCTACAGCCAATGAGAGCACATTACAGCCACCGTGGCTATGGAAGGTCGGTGGACATGACCACAACAAACAGATCCCCCGCATAGTTACCGTCCAGTCCTGTATTAAGTTAAACATTATTATAAAACAGAATGAGAGTGAGCAAGCGTGCTCGAAGGGGGGCTGTTTATTTGAGACTATTGCACAGACAGAGATAGAGAGAGAGAGACACACAGAGAGCGAGCGATCTGTATGTGTGTGTGTGTGTGTGTGTGTGTGTGTGTCGTTGTCTGTGAGTGTTGCCAGATTTTGCGAGAGAAATAAGCAAGCAGGTTTGTGAAAACAAGCCCAACAAAAGTGACTATGAGCACTTTTAACGGTATATACAAATACATTGGATTTATGAAAATAGCCAATCTACAAGCTCACGTTGTAGATAGGCTATTTTCAAAGAAGAACATATTGGAGAAAAAAAGATGGAAATTGTCGAATATTTTCCAAATCCACACAGATCTTGTATGGGGGTCTGTGGCACAACATATTTTCAGAAGGGGGGAGGTCTGCAGACAAATATTAATTTGGGGGTCCTTGCCATGAAAATGTTTGAAAACAACTGGTTCAAACAACATTAGGACACAAGGCCAAATAAGCAACTAAACTGTCAAGCAACTTTACAGAAAAAACAAGCCCAAAGTCGCTTATAATAAGCGGACATGGCAACGCTAGTGCTGCGTAGCCTACTTGAAGAGAGAGAGAGAGAAAGAGAGGGTACAGCCACACAGTTCCGTCTACCGTCCGTCTTGCGGAAGTCCCATACACTCCCATGTTATCGCGACCGTTCTTCCGGTTTTAAACTTAACATGGGAGTGTATGGGACTTCCGCCCGTCTACCGTCCGTCTTCCGGAGGGTAGACGGAACTGTGTGGCTGTACCCAGAGAGACGCATCACAGCCCACGGGAGACGTCGATTAAAATGACTTGGAATAAAAACAAATGTATGTATTGGATCTGATCCTGGATAGCATCTTAGTGAACTATCCTACAGTGTGTAATCCCTGGTCGGGGATCAATCTATAGTGTGAAAACCACAACGATATATGACAGACGATTTCAAGAAATAAACTCCTGCAGTGTGTAATGCTTAACGATCAGACGACCCCCGACCACTTTAAAAGTCCTACAGTGTGTACCTGCCCTTAATCTCTACTTGTTTGTTGAAATGTTAATGGGAGCTTCCCCAAACAGCCATCTCTTTCCCGACAGTCCCCTCTGTGCACGAACCCTTACATATGGTAATTAAACATTAAAACACCTGCGGCTTATATTCAGGTGCGCCTTATAGTGCGAAAATTACGGTAGTTACTTTCCACCACTGAATGTAGCTGCATGCCCAGTGTCTTAGGGGAGTAGTCACTTATCTTTAGGGGGCGTTCTCATGAGGACTGCAGATCACTGGCACAAGAGTGTACAAGATATTTAGCGGATTAGATATAGTTATTTCTGTCTGCAAAAGTAGGATTATGGGTATAACATCCCGACACCAAGTAGCAAGTAAAATATTCTGTGTTTTGATAAGAAAGTGCTTACACAAGCCGTCCTGCTGGCTGGGTGGACCAGGGTGTACGCTGCTCATTCTCAAAACGCTGGGGTTTGGAATATGCTACTGATCTTTATCACACACAGTACCCCTCCAAGATACAGTATTTTGCAGTGGTGCAAAGTACTGTACTTAAGTAACATTTTGAGGTATTTGTACTTTACTTGAGTTTTTCCAATTTCCAATACTTTTACTTCTACTCCACTACATCTCAGAGCCAAATATTGTACTTTTACTAATTATTTGAAAACTTTACTTACTAGTTACTTTGTAGATTTTGTTATTACAAAACATACATTAACCACTTCAGCCCTATATACATTTCAGCCATTTGAAAATAACCGATCGACAAGCTCACAATGCGTCGCGATGCGACGCATTGTGAGCTTGTAGATCTGCTATTTTAGAAATATTTTATACATTTGAAAACTTGTGCAATGGGACATTCTGCATAACGAGTACTTTTACTTTTGTACTTTAAGTATATTTTGATACCAATACTTTTGTACTTTTACTGTATTGTAAATATTGAATTCCAGACTTTTACTTGTAACAGAGTATTTCTACATTGCAGTATTGATACTTTTACTTAAGTAAAGAAATTTACTTTTCCCACCGCTGGTATTTTGTAACCTGGTTTCGAAAGGCACTATGCAAATAATGTATTATTATCATTATCATTATTATTATTATTATTATTATTATTATTATTTCCCACTGAATACTGTCTAATAAAGCAGACATACCTTCACCATATTAATAAAGATTTATTTTCAAGGTCATTGTGTACATGCATGCATGAGCAGTATGTGTAGTGTGTGTGTGTGTGTGTGTGTGTGCGCGCGTGTGCATGCGTGGTTATGGACATTATTTGTGAACAAGACACAGGCTTTTCTCCATCTTCCGCGTGATGCAGGCCCATCCTTTACTTATCTCCTAATTGCATGTGTATACCCTCCGGCTGTGTTGTCTCACCAAGCCACACAGAGAGAGAGAGAGAGAGAGAGAGAGAGAGAGAGAGAGAGAGAGAGAGAGAGAGAGAGAGAGAGAGAGAAAGAGAGAGAGAGAGAGAGAGAGAGAGAGAGAGAGAGAGAAACAGGCACATAGATAACCCTGAAGTGGAGACAAGCTAAGAATGTACAGGTTCAATTAGGGGACATCCATCAATAAAGCCACCATAATAAAATGGTAATTACACAACGTGAGATTACTCTATACTTCTGCAGATGAGACCAATTGCTCTTGTGTTCGCTTGCGCCCAGACAGGCAGACAGGGTCATTAAAAAAACATGACAGGATAGAGTGAACGAACGATACCGAAATGGAAGTATCACATGAAGTGTAAAGTGCAAGGATGAAGGTGAAAATAAGGTAATTAGTACTTGAGAGAGAGAGAGAGAAGGCGAGGGAGAGCGGGGGCGGACAGATTGACAAAGAGAGAATGCTATGTCTCATGAGGTGCTATGATTGTGATGTTTCTCTAAAGGAGAGCTGAGGGAGAGACACGCATATCAGGCTTGCTGGGCTATAAAAGCATTAAGCACAGCTGTGAGCCTCCTGACTTCACGCCTCGCTAGCTCTCTGCGCCTTTAAAAGTACACTCATTATCAGCGCAGGGCACATTTCTACAGGTCTATGCAGCTCTCTGTGGGTGTTCTGCTGCCGTTCTTTTGTAAAATGTTCTTTAGCCACGCCCCGGAGAACCGGTCGCCGCCGGTCGGCGTCCCCTTGGCGGTTTCATTTGATTAAAAAATGTGTTACATTCCCCAAGACACTAAAGGCATTTTAAACGTTGTGCTTGCACATCGGTAGTGTGCTTGGAGTTTGCCCATCAGGCTGTCTTTTATTTGCTTAATTTGCTTGTTAGTTGATTAATTAAAGTTGAAGGTTCTTTTCATACGTTGAAGTTTGATACTGTATATACTTAATTTAACTTTTTATCGACCACAACCTCTGGCATCGGGTGGGCTCTAATACAATACATACAGAACACACCGCTAAAAGACAAGCCTCAGGTTACATGGAGCCACACTTAAAAAGGCAAACACATCGATACGCACGTTTTTTTAGATGCCCGGCTGATTTCCCGGCCAGCGTTTAGCTCCGCTTATCGTGTTTCAGCCCCACAGAGACAGAAACCAAGACAACGGGGCAACAACAGAGCACAGCTGCAGAAAACGCCAATATGGGGGCTATTTTTGAGTGGATGAGCCCTTTGTGTCGTTATCATATCCCTCTGATCGGGGGCTTTTTACTGTCTAATCAGGATTAATTTCAGCGGGACTGGGAGGCCTTGTGTCCCGTTTATTGAGGTGGATGTTATGATTAGAACCCTGTGGCCCGCACAGCGGGGAACCAAAGGCCTGGCAGCAATCACAGCTTATCTCTGCCCCCCCCCATCGTATTGAATTGTCATATGAATCATGCTCTTCTAGAAGCTATAAATATATGGCACTGGACAAGCTCAAACTCACCGATTGATCAGACAATGATCCAGAGTTAATGGCCTCAAGATATCTTGTGTGATCTATTATTCACTTTAGTATGCCAGCAGCGCAATCTGAGTGTGCCACTAGATCACAAGAACTTTTCTAAAGGACTTTACCACTTATGCCCTATTTTATACTTTTATGTTTGTTGTGCAAAAACCCTGTATGACATTTTTGAAAATGCTACATACAGTAACATGGCCAAAATAGGGACGCCAGCTTGAAAGTAAAATAAAGCAGTGTAAACCAGGGAACATCAACACACCCCATCTCGGTCAGATGTGTCCAATGCACTTCATGGGCAGAGGGACTTCAGAAGCACGATGAATTGAACTACAGCACGTCCAGACAAGAGAATTCTATTCTCACATCCGCGTTTTCACACTCTTGAACTCTCTTCACGCCAGACAATGCCAGTTGCTGATGCAAATAGTCTGGATAATTCATTCAGCAGGTGGTTTATTTTCCCATTTGGCTGCTGTGGTTTCAAGCATAATTTGGGGAACAAAATCTTCTCGTTCCGCCAGCAGAGGCAGGCTGTGTGAAGTCCATTCTCTCGGGGTACACAGGAGGAAGACACTGTGAAGCATTTAATGTGTTTTCATACAGTACTCCTAAAAGGCTTTTTCTCCTCCTCAAAGGCTGGGAGAAACGAGGGGTGGAGGTGGTGGAGGGGGGAGTGGGGGATTGGCAGAGGAAGAGGGGCCAAAGGAGCCGAGGAAAAGATACGGTCACAGCAAATCTTCGCCTTCGGTCCCAAATGCTTTGGAGTCTGAGGTCTCGTCCAAGTCTGTGTCTTCATCAATGATGCAAGACACAAACGTGCCGCCTCATGGCCTCATGAATCTTTCAACAGCCCCAGATGTACCCGATCCACACGCCGGGTCTCCACCGAGGGCTCCATATAGGCGGCAGCACCAGGGGGAACCAGGCTCGTACGGAACACGAGCAGGCTGAACTCTGTGTCACCTCGATCGTGCCCGCGTGTTTTGGCGGTATGGCAGCATTGGCCTCTTCCTAAGAATCAAACGGCTGTTCTCCAACTGACAAACCCTGCAGCCTAGACAATATTCTCTGTTTCCTTTCTATCCGTGCCGGAGTAACAAGCGCACACATTCAGATGGGGCACCGCAGGCACAGGATGTTTGCCATGCAAATACACAGCAACAGAACAGAGCCGCACAGACAGGCACGTACAAAAAGCTTCGAGAAATGTGCTCATTAATATCATCCTTCTGCTGTGGGTGTATGCCAAGCCATCTAATGAATTTGTGAATGGTCTGTTGTGCGAGTACACTATTACAGCTTTCCAATCCATTGGTCTCACCAGTTTAGAGAGGAAGGACAATCGGGTGGCAGATCAGTGTGAAACCGGAACCGTCGGCTCCGTTACGCCTCACAGCACTCAAGCATTGCTTACAACGTGCGACCTTTGGCCCCATCAAAGCCCGTCTGGCAGTAAAGAGAAAGGTCACGGGGTCAAGCAGCCACACAGAGCAGAGGAAAGCGCCTGGGCTTGGCTAAAAGGTCAAACCGCGCCATGTGACGGCTGCAACCGAGGCATGGCGAACCAACAGCCGTTGATTCAGAGCACACAGGCTCCTCTTTGTGTGGTGCGTGCTGTCCAGCCCAGCACCCAGCATGGGGCCATGCCTATGCGCTGCTTGCAGTCCATCCAAGCGGATGGCAGCGTAAAGTTTTAGAGAGGTTGGCCTTTCGTCTAGACCAGCTGGGAAAATCAAGGCTGAGGTTCAGCATGAATAACAAAGGAATGATCTAGTATAATATCATATCTAAGCGTCTCATACGTGTATCTCATCTCTCTTGTAAACCCACATGTATTACATATTTGCATGTAAAGGCAGTCAATCCTCGTCACCTTCTTAAAGTAATGACCTGAATAAATATTGACTATAATTGCAAATGTGACATAGGCCATTATTTTAAGGAGGTATCATCCTGTTTCGAAATGAAAAAGGAACCGTAAAGTACAACTTTAAAAACACAATGTGTGAACAAGCACGCCAGAATTCCACAGCTGATCGTTGCATATCGTTGCTGTCGGGTGGAAACCTCATATGTCCAAAACCGTTATTTTTCAGGATTCATATTCAATAGTATCAAAAGTAGTAGATCTACAAGCTCAAAACCTTCGGATCTGCTTTTTTTATACTTTTGTTAGTACGATCAAGTAGGGCGTTAATTTACGAAAAAACACAAAAAGTTAGAATCTAGAGAAAAGAGGTTTCTGCCCGACGGCGACAATTTCCATAATTCAAGGCTCCCTCATGGAGTTATGTATGTCAGACAGTCAGTGTAAGCGTGGTGCTGGGCCACTAGTGTCCTTTAAGTCCCCGCCGGTGTGTCAGGTAGCGTGGTGGTTCCTGGTAGTGATGTGACATTCATCCTCCCCCAGCGTCTGCATCCCCCGCTGGCCTCAAACCTCCCCGTCAAGCCGATGGGATGTGACGGCACGGCAGGCGGGGGAGTACTACGTCCCTTAACGCCAAACTCACCTCCACCAAATGTCAGACTCCACTAACCCAATCAAGAGAAAAGCTCCCTTTGAGCCCTCCGCTTGGACATGGTAGGGGGTCGGGTGGGGTCACCGATGCAGGGTCACCATTAACTGGGTTTCTGGGCACATCAGCAATTTGTTGTCGTCGGGCAGAAAACTTGTATCTCCATTTTTATTTGCTTTTTTCATAAATCAACGCCCCACTTTGTCGTCACGCAAAAGTAGAAAAAGTGGCCAATCTACAAGCTCACAACGCGTCGTGATGTGCCGCGTTGTGCTTGTAGATCTGCAATTTTGAAAGTGAACGTGTTTCTGTGTGTATTATCAATATTTAACCAATGAAAAGCAGTGGTGTAAAGTAACTAAGTACATTTACTCAAGTACTGTACTTAAGCACAATTTTGAGGCACTTTTACTTTACTGGAGTATTTCCAATTGTCTACTTTTACTTCTACTCCACTATATCTCAGAGACAAATATTGTACCTTTAACTCCACTACAATTATTTAAAAACTTTAGTTACTACGGTAGTTACTTTTCAGATATAAATTAATACATTATAAAACATACATTAACCCCTTTAGCCCTATTTTATACATAGGCTATTTTAGTACTTTTACTTTTGGTAAATTTTTTGGTCCATTTTGATACCAATAGTTTTGTACTTTTTAAAAAAAACTTGTAACAGAGTACTTCAACATTGCAGTATTGATATTTTTTACTTAAGTAAAACATTTGAGTACTTTTTCCACCACTGATGAAAAGTAGCAACAACTAGTGACTAAATAATAACTACATTGGATCCATTGGAGTTCAGGTTCTTTTTTTTTCCATAAGCAGCGTTTTTTGGACATACAAGCTTTCCAACTGACAGCGAGGGGCAGGAGGAGGTAACTGGGGGGAAGGGGGGGGGGGGGGGTGAGAGGCAGCAGGAAGGTATGATGCGGGCGAGTGGGGGTCTGCAAGGTGAAGACCATTACCATAGTGACGCTGAGTCAGCAGGCTACGGTAGAAGAGGTTAAACAAGAAGATACTAGCGTCGCTGTCGGGTGGAAACCTTGTATGTCCAACGTGTCACATCGCCACTCGTTGTGAGCTTGTAGATCTGCTGTTTTCACTACTTTTTTTTGTGCTACACTCTTGTATGATGAAGTAGGGCATCAATTTACTGAAAACATACAAAAGTTTAAATATGGAGATCCTCTTCCCGACAGCAACGATTATTTTCCACTGTCTGTGTCCTGCCATAAAGCGATAGGTGTAAGGGCTTTGTGTGCGTGTGCGTGCATGCGTGTGTGTGTGTGCGCATGTGCGTGTGTTCACCTGTGCACACTAGGGTTTCATATTTCCCCCGAAAATGTGACGTTTTCTATCCCGCCTAAAGAAGCTAACTGTCAAAAACACATTGCTCATATTTTCAAGCAACACTAAATGTAACAGAGAAATAGGCGTAAACCTATGGGTCGTCACCCTGACCACTTTGGTTTTAAATCAAAAGAACACCATTTGAACGTCACACGTTCAAATGCATTAGAATAAACATGAGATATCAAGTGTGCATGCAGCTTAACTCCATTATAACTGTGAGCCTGAGTCTCCTGCCAGGGCTGAAATGACAAGTTAATTGCCTGTGATCTGTGTGCTGAGAGGAACAGCCTCATGGAAGCGATCTGATCATTCTTCATTGTATAAACAAACTAAATTCGTTAAAACAAGTCAAGCAGGTCTGTTGTCAGACATGACGCACAGAGAGTATATTGAAAGCACCATACCATATCGGTTTCTCATTAATAAAAAGGCTTAGTGATTGGTCAACTACTAGATTATTACACATACTGCCAGGATGTGTTGGGCTCATCGGTGGACATGATTCAACCATTGCAAGAACCTACATAACCGGTGTTTATGTAGTGTTTAAAACAGGGAGCACACATGTACACAAATGGAGAGCAGATCTTCGCCTTTCATAGTCCAGTGTTGCCTACAGGAAACATATAAAGGGTGTAGTGTCTGCTCGGACACATAGAACAGTGGTTCTTTAAGTGGGGTCCAGGGACCCCCAGGGGTCCTTGAAGGGCTCCAGGGGGTCCCCAGCAAAATTATTTAATACAACATAAAAATCAGTTTAACCACTTTAAAACTATTTGTACTTAAGATATTTGAAAATAGCCGCAGTACATTGGCTGTTGATGACTCTGGAGCTCAGTTTGATCGTGGGAGAAATTACGTTCCCGAGGCTTTTCTTACACGAGAAGTTCGGAAAATACCAAATATCTGTGTGTGTGTGTGTGTGTGTGTGTGTGCGCGTGTGTGTGTGCGTGTGTGTGCGTGTGTGTGCACGCACACGTGTAGCGGTTGTGCTCTTACTTTAGGGAGAGGGAGAAGTCGTTCTTGCAGGTCTCGCTGTTCCGGACCAGGTAACTGGCCTCCTTACACAGCCTCAGTAACGACTCGGCGTCGGTCCGACTGATGGCTCCATGGTACCAGCTGAACAACAGAGGAGGAGGAGGAGGAGAGGAACAAAAGAATGGAGAGAATGACCAGAGGAGAGAAGAGAGGGGGAAACAAAGGGAATGGAAACCTTCATCACTGACATGTATTTATTATTCTCCCCGTCTTGGTGCTGATGATGAAAAATGAGGTTCGAACAATGAGTAAACATTTCCATTCAACCATATTAAACCCGTTGTCCCTTTTTGTGCAAATTTTAAAACATTTTTGGTTTATATTTTTTCAATTCTATATTTTTCTTTCAATAATAGGGTATCTACCAGCTAGTAGTTGATAGGCTATTTTAGCTATTTCTTGCCATTTTTGCCATTTGTCGTATGACAAGGTATATAGGGCTTAAGTGGTCAAAATGCATCATTCTATGTGTATTCTATAAGAACAATATCCTAATATTAGGTTAGACCCTCTGTTGTGGAAATCAATGTCTCAATTGTTTGTTTGTTTTTCTCACACATCCATCTTTCAATTGTCTCCATCGACGTTTTCCCTTAATGGCCGACATGGCATTAATACTTGTAAGCAGTGGTGTAAAGTAACTAAGTACATTTACTCAAGTACTGTACTTACAGTAAGTACAATTTTGAGCAATTTTTACTTTAGTGGAGTACTTCTACTCCACTACATCTCAGAGGCAAATATTGCACTTTTACTCCACTACAATTACTTGAAAACTTTAGTTACTAGTTACTTTGCAAATATAAATTATTACTTTATAAAACATACATGAACCACTTTAGCCCTATTTTATACCTAGGCTATTTGAAAATAGCCGATCAACAAGCTCACAAACGCGTCGCATCGCAACGCGTTGTGAGCTTGTAGATCTGCTATTTTCAAACATTTTAGTACTTTTACTTTTGGCACTTTAAGTATATTTTGAAACCAATACTTTTGTACTTTTACTCAAGTAACATTTTGAACACAGGCCTTTTACTTCTAACAGAGTATTTCTATATTGTGGTATTGCTACTTTTACTTAAGTAAAATATCGGAGTACTTTTTCCACCACTGTTTTTCTCACACATCCATCTTTCAATTGTCTCCATCGACGTTTTCCCTTTATGGCTGACATGGAATTAATACTTGTTAGTTGATAGTGGTAGAGACCAGAACAGTGTTTTGTGTCTGCCTGTCTGCTCTCATAATATTATTGCTTTCACCCCTTGAATCTGTATTTTGATTGCATTTTTTATTTGATTGCATTTTAAATGGCTGTTATTTGCCTTTGGGCTGCCAGTGTGTGAACATACTATAGCCTAGGTTAACCACTCAAACCCCAGCATCCGTATTCTGCGGACAACGTTTGCAGAAAATAGCACATCTACAAGCTTACAAGTTTGTAAGCTTGTAGATCTGCAATTTTCTGCAACGATATTTAATGTAGAGCGAAAACAGACAATACACTAGCATAGAGCCCAAAGGGACTCCGCTAAACAATGAACGGTTAAAGGGTCATTCACACTGAGCACTATAACTATAAGAATATAGTTTTAAAAAGTAAATTGGATGGCAGAGTTCACACCAGTGTTGATTTTGTAGACTAAAACTATGAAGAAAAATGTTCTTCGAATACCTTTTTTCACTGACAAAAACAAAATATATAAATATATTGACAATTTCATCAACAAATAAAAACTAGACTAAAATGTTAGTGAGGGACTAGTGGAGAAGAGATCCAGTAGAACTAAAAGACAAGTCATTTTATGTTTGGTTGCGCTCGGGTGTTCTCTAAAAATAGCAGATCTAAAATAGCAGGTCACAACGAGTCGCGCTGCTGCGACACGTTGTGAGCTTGTAGATCGGCTATTGTCAGCATGCAACCAAGTGTAAAATCAGGTATTACGACGCCATCAAGGCACCGACAAAATACATTTTAGTCGACTAAATCAACTGTAGATTTAGTCGACTATAATCTTATGATATTTAGTCGACTAAAACTAGACAAAAATGTAAACTTTTCAGATGACTAAAATATGGCTAAAACTAAATCGAATTTTATTCAAAAGACTATGACTAAAACTAAATCAAAATTTGCTGTCAAAATCAACACTGGTTCACACCAACTATAAAGACCAACTATAGTAACAACCGTTACCCAAACCCTGATCTAGAACAAAGCAACTCACAACTGGCTCTCCAGGGGCATGGAGGGGTCGATGCGTTCTCCCATGGACGAGCTGCACTGGTCCAGGGAGGACATCTTGTTGTGGTCCAGGGAGGACATCTTGGTGTTGACCAGACACCCGCTGGAGTGACGCTGAGGTGGCCGACCTTTGCCCTCCTTGGTGGGCGACATGTGAGACTTGTCCACGCCATCGAACTGGACTGTCATGAGGAAAAAGGAGCCCAGAGTTAGACATCATCTAAAAACACTGCTTCTCAAAACATTTTCATGTCAAGGAAACCCCCAAATAGATATGTACCTGGTGGCTGTGGACCCCCCCCATCTGAAAAGGTTTTGTGCCAAGCACCCCCCCATAAGAGAAAAGGTCATGTAAAAAAATTCTAAATTATTCAAAATTTGTCACATTTCTTCAAGATGTTTCCTTTTTTGTTTTGTTTTTATAGCCGATGAAATAGCCAAAGTATAAAATAGGATTAAAGTGGTTAAACTGATTGTGGTGCTATATTAGCAAATCTTACTGGGGACCCCCTGGAACCCCTTCATGGACACCTGGTGGTCCCCGGACCCCACTTTGAGAACTACTGATCTAAAAGGACATTGTTCAGGAACAGATGATGAAATTGAAGTATGATGAAGCCAGTCAAAAACCCATTTTGGATTACTCAGGGATGGGGCCAAGCCGTATCAAAAACTCACTTCTATGTCAACAACACCATTAGTCCACTATGACCATGGAGTGTTTATGTGAGGCCATTATGTGAAATCCACCCACTATCAGAAAAAAAAGATGCATGCATTTGAAAAAGCTTGACAACGTTTTCGATCTGCAATGAATGGATGTCCTTCAGGTCAGTTTGAAACGACCTGAAGGAACGATCGAAAGTTTGTCGAGCTTTTTCAAATAAAGTTGCCTTTACATTATAGTTGGTGTGCGGCCTCCAGTGTCCATTGTCCTCATGAACCGAAAACAACATTTCATTCATCCATAGCTTTGTACAACCCTCACAAGGCTTTAGGCTCAATACTAATCAATGACACAAACCTCACACTTTCACTGCAGGTTTCAGGATCTTGAGAACATTATGCTCCTGTGGGCTTGACAGCCAAACACACTGCATCAGTGACCGAGTTCGAATCGTGTCCATTAGATTTATCGACTTGTGTAGAAGTTTCCACTGAGCACTGAAGTGTGTGTGGGAGATTGACACCGTTTCAACACACACACACACGAGCACACGCACGCACGCACAGTCATTTGGTACAACTCATCCAACTGAAGGACACTCCACACAATAGAGAAAGAAGCAAAAATCAATTGGGTTTCACCGTGTAAGCATTTTAGCAAGAGAGGAAAATAACATTACATCCCACAAACATCCAACAAAGCCTTTGTATCGTACGCCCACAATGTAATAGAAATGCACGCACAGACACAGACGCGCGCACACAAACACACTCACAACGAAGGCACAAGGACGGACACCTATAATACGGAATTAATCACTCGGCTAGGTTTTTCAATACAACCATGGTCAACTGAAGATCAGACCAGCTCCATTAACAACCTCTGAATGCTGATTTGAAAACGACCCTGACCACGGCTATAATTGTCTGAGCTGCTCTGGAATCAAACACAGACTCAATAAACGTTTACACACTATTTATAAAGGCCAACGAGAGAGCGCTGCACGAGTTAGCGGGCGTTTAGAGAGGTCTGAAAGTCAACTGAATTTCAGGCTTTGGATAAGCGGCTGTGTAGATCAAAAGCATCAATTTGGGAAAAGCCTAGTAGTGATGTATGGGTGTGAGTGTGAGTGTGTGTACTTGTATTACTACACTTGTGCAGTGGTGGAAAACGTACGGTACCCAAATGTTTTTTAATGTCTAATGTAGAAATACTCTGTTACAAGTAAAAGTCCGGAATTCAAAATGTACTCAAGTAAAAGTACAAAAGTATTGGGATCAAAATGTACTTAAAGTACCAAAAGTAGAAAGTACTCATTATGCAGAAGATCCCATTTCACAAGTTTTCAAATGTATAAAATGTATAATTTGAGAAATGGCCATTGTGAGGACCATTTTCCTGAGAAAGAGAAATGGTTGTTTTTGGTAAAAAAAAAAAAGAAAGAAAAAAAAGAGTTGAGGAGTTAATATTACAATTAGGAAGATATTCAGGTTGGATTACATTTAGGATTAGGCATTTGTAGGTTAGGTTTAGGGGTGAGAGTTGGAGTTATGCCTGATATATGAGTTATGCCAAGTTGTGTGCCAGTGCTCACACATGCATGACCACTGTGAGCGTGCCAGTGCTCACACGTTGTGTGAGCTTGTGGATGTGCTATTTTCGGCTTTAGCGTTAGGGTTGGCATTTATAAAATCACCTTCGTAAGTGCTGATGTCCTCACAATTACAGTAATACAAACATGTGTGTGTGTTTGATTTGGTGTTTTTTTTTCTCCTGCCATCCATCTCTGTAATTGATGTCGCAGCACCCTTGCCTTTGAAAAGAGCCTATTTAGAGGCACTGCCATGGTTCCCTTACAATGACCGAGGTCAGCCACCTACATCAAACGCGTTTATGGACGCAGCTGGAGAGCTTCTGGCTGTTTAAAGCTTGAACTTAGAGGGATATGTTTGCCGTTTTTCAACACAAACCTTATTAAAATGTTGATTCCCATCATTTATAATCATAGAACAACCTCAGTGGTACTGTATATCTCACAAATACCCAGGCTATACTGCATCTTCTCAGTCTGATGCAAAGAGGCCAGGAAATGCATTATCCTTGCATTTACAGCATGCAAAAGGCATAACAAATGCCATACTGGGTTTTGTGATGTTATATATTTTCAGAATGAGCTTTGTTTGCATTAATTTACGTGCTAAAAGAATGACTTTGAGATCTGTTTCTCTGTACAATGGAAGTCAATGAGGAGATATTTTTGGGTTATGCATGTCTAATAAACTGCACAACATATGTCACCAATTGGACAAGTTACATCATGACAAGGTAACTATACAACCCAAACCTCTACCAAAGTGCATGATAGGAATACCAAAACGCTCGCCCCGCAAATCCGGCGGTATTCACCATGGTGTTCCTAAACTTAACCTCGGTAAAACTATGCCGCCCTAAACCTAACCTTATTCCTAAACGTAACCTCAGTAAAACGGTGCCAAAACCCAACCTTATTCCTAAATGTAACCTCAGTAAAACTATGCCTAACGCTAAACTTATTTCTAACCTCATCCTCAGTAAAACAAATACAAGAATACAAGAACCACTGGTCCGCCAAAAAAACAGGGGCGAGTGTGTTTTGGGGCGAGCCTTCTGGTTACCCATGATAGCCTCTTCACAGCTCTCATGAATGGCTTCTGGTGTTTGACCACTTGAAGCCCAGCATCCCTATGCTGGGGGGGGGGAACATTCCCCAAAAATAGCAGATCTTCAAGCTCAAAACGTGTCACCGCGAGACACGTTGTGAGCTTGAAGATCTGCTATTTTTGGCGAAGAGATTTGGTGCAGATCGAAAAATAACGCATCAAGTACAACTCTGATTCACTAAGTATATAATTACCCTGACTGAACATTGAGGCCACAGACAGACAGACAGACAGACAGACAGACAGACAGGCACTGTGAGCACAACAACATGTCGATGTGGACAGGCCTAACAGCTGTCTAGTCCACGTACATTTCCATTCAGAGGATAGCGTTACATTCAGCTGGAAGCTGGCCAAGTGTCCAAACGGATGGAGCAACAAGCATCAATCAATGTAGATAAGTTACAGGAGACAACTGGATGTCAACACATTTATGCATGCGAGTTGCAACACCTTAGACACGAGAAGGGACATGCATGTACTGACAGACAGGAGGGAGTAAATGAGGGGAGACAGACTGTATGCTACTGTGGCAGGGTCTCTAAGCTCATCTTGTGCACTGGACTCAAATCATGTATTTACAGATCTGTTAAGCAAACCTAAACATCTATTATTAGCTATATATTTATCTATCTATTCATCGATGTATTTGTTTATTCATTTACTACTAAATGAGAGGGCCAAAGGCCAAAGCTGATAGCGATGGGCATCGTCATTCTTTTCAGTATACCGAATAATTAGAATCAGCTCACTCAAAAGATATGTTTAAATGATTCGTTCACTAAATCGTTCAGTTCAACAGACCTCGTTTAACTAGAGAACTGAAAGGTTGTTCACTGACTACAGTAACTCAAGTAAGCAGAACAAGTGATTTCATATTGATTGAATCTGCATATTTTAATGCTATTTGTAATTTTCTTGACATTCATATACTGTATATATTTTGTTCTGCCACTCGTTCTTTTCTTTGTTTGTTCTGCCTTAAAGCCTCTATTGAGACATTTAGATCATGTCAAAGGTCATGTCTCACCTAGACACAGGATCTGACAAACATTTTGACATGATGGTCAAAATGATGTGTGATGCTTTAAATCACACATAATTGTTGTTTTATTGTTACTTGTTTCTATACTCTACTTGTGTTGTTTTGCACTATACTGTACTGTATGTGTTGCTGCTGGTCATTTCCCTGCATGGATTACAGTTCTTCCACTGAGTGAAGGCTCGAGTCACAGTGACTGAGCGAGAGAGACCACCTCCAGAATCAGAGGTTGTTCTCTGAACGAAATAGTGGTTTGTTTGCGGGGACACACAGTCACTGAGGGAGAGGCCACCTCCATCATCACTCATTTCATTCAGTGAACAAGGTGACATTGGTTTTGTTGACTGACTCACGAGTCATTTCACTCACAGCGATACACAAATGGCACTTTTTGACTTCAAGAACTAAGTGTTTCACAGGTTCTGGATTTGTTTCCATACACGCTATGGCCCAGTTTCAGATAAGGTTGTGAGCTTGTATATCTGCTATATCTTACTTTTTTTTAAATATAATCATTCATTAATCGTAATAGAGGCAAAAGTTTGAGATAATCGTGATATTGATTTGAAGTCGAATCGCCCAGCCCTAACATTGTACAAAGGAGATATTTTTTTTTTACCCAGGCAAAGCTGGCTTTGCACTGGTTTCCCCCTCAGCTATTCTACAACTTCCAATGAGAATGTGTAGCCTATCTGTGTCAATGCTGGATCCACAATGAATCAATGATTCAACCGCAGGTAAAAAAATGTCTAAAAATAGAGTGGTCGCTATTCTACTACAAACCACCAGGGGCTCCCCTTCGCCTCCTGTGCCGATGTGCCTCAGTTTGAACTCGCTGGCCCTGTGCTCAGTGGTGCATTCCTCTAAACATAAACTCCACTCACGGAAATCATTATTCCAAGTGACTAGGCTACCGTTGTTATCTTGCCCTCTGCACTATTGTGCTCTGTCGCCAGTTATGGTTGAAGTCCCCAAATGGCAGCCAAATTGGGCTTTTGCATGACAACAGGGCAAAGTGTTGTCCCAACCCTGTGGAAGAAGCCCATGCAAAGGGCGGAGATGTAGCACTGTCATCATTCTGAGCTCAGTGATCTGGCTTTGTTGTTCCAATTTAATTGCATAAAAAGACCCCTATAGAAGACATTGAAAAAATGTTACATGAGTTTACTAAACCCAGGGGTTCACATACTTTTACGGCTCCAGACCAAGAAGATACCGTTGGTGTCTCCCCAGAGCAGAAGATCCAAACTTAAAAATATAAAGGATGACTTAACCCTATTTGTACAAAATAGCCGATGTACAAGCTCACAACGTGTCGAAATGTGGCACGTTGGCGGGTTCAGGTTTCAGGTTTTTTTTTTTTTTTTGTAATATTGTGAAATGATAAAAAATGTGATAAACTGTCTTTAGCAGAACGGCACATTAACTGCTGTATACAGTATATTTGGAGTACGTGGAATGTATGTGTATGGGTGACAGATAGTGTTTCCATGGAAACTGACCAAGAAGGGACGGTGAGATGTGTGATTGCAGCCCCGTCGTCCCCATCAGCCCTGACAGACCACAAACACATAGACACACAATGTCTCTCTCTCTCTTTCTCTCTCTCTTTCTCTCTCTCTCATTCTGACTTGACATATCGTCGCTGTCAAGCTGAAACCCATGTATGTCCAAAACTGTTACTTTTCAGGAAAGGAAGAAATAACCTTCCGAGTTGATTTTGACAGCAAATTTTGATTTAGTTTTAGTCATATAAAATTCAGTCATATTTTAGTCACCTGAAATGTTTTAGTTTTTGTCTAGTTTTAGTCGACTAAATATCATAAGATTATAGTCGACTAAATCTACAGTTGATTTAGTCGACTAAATATCATAAGATTATAGTCGACTAAATCTACAGTTGATTTAGTCGACTAAAATGTATTTTGGCGGTGCCTTGATGGAGTCGTAATGGCTGAATTTACACTTGGTTGCATGCTGAAAATAGCCGATCTACAAGCTCATAACACGTCGCGCTGCGACGCGTTGTGAGCTTGCAGATCTGCTATTTTCAGAGCGCAACACCCGAGTGCAAGCAAACATAAAATGACTTGTCTTTTAGTTCTACTGGATCTCTACTCCACTCGTCCCTCACATTTAAGTCTAGTTTTAATTTGTTGACAAAATTGTCAATATATTTAGTCTTCGTTTTAGTCATCATAGCTTATTTTTTATTTAGTTTTCGTCAGTGAAAAAAGGTAGTCGACCAACCTTTTTCGTCATAGTTTTAGTCGACGAAATCAACACTGCTCTGCGCGGACACCATATTATTTGTTCTGTTTTCCTCCCAGATAAATGTCACTGTCACAGCATTGTGTGGAAGAAGTGAGCGAGTCCCCCAGAGGAGGGGAGAGGATGGGAGTGAAGAGCGAAAAAAATAACGGCTTTATCCAACAACGTGTCATCTTGTCTACAGCATCATCATTATCTGAAAGTTGCGGTTCCACGCTGTCAGGAGTACAACAACCACTCAAAATTATACATACTCCATTACAGCGCTACATGTGTCTTAAGGTCTTTTGAGGGAACTGAAACTTACAACCAGGCTATTTTGTGGTTTGGGGGTCATGCTAGATGCACATGGGCCATCTGCGTACTTGCGGGGGGATTCGGCTGAATCCCTGGCGTTTGCTACTAGGGTCTCTTTATGCCTGTTAAGATTTACTGAATTATTATTGCTTGACATTTTACAATGTGCTGGAAGTGGAAAATGTAATATACACTGTGTGTATAAAAAGCTGACAAGAGCTACCGTCATTACGGGCCAGGGGAATGTGCAAAATTGATGCTACGAATTGGCTCACGAATGATGAGAAAAATCTGAGCTTTTAATGGGAATCTACTTGTCAGAGACGAGCTTCTATCCTGCTAGCACGCAGTAACATCCTGAGTGACAGAACTGAGTGTAGAAGTGGATGCTCACAGGTCCATTTTTACAGCGTGGCTCTACAGCAGCCGTGGAACAAGTACTCAGATTGTTTACTTACAGTATACAGTATAGCTCCTGACGCCAGGCTACCAGCAAAACAAACACTATGATTTTATTTGCTCTAGTGTGTGTGTGGGTGGAGGGGACCGTGACTTGTGTGATTGCCATCAATCTCACAACACAGGAGCTGGAACTATGGCAGTGTTATGTTATGTTTTAAGGTTGAATATCGCTGCGAGTCGGCCAAGCTCATCCCCCCCTCCCCTTTCATTCTGCACACACGCACACACACACACCCACACACACACACACACGCACACACACACACACGCACGCACACACACACACACACACACACACACACACACACATACACACGCGCACACACACACACACACGAATGGCAGGAGATTGAGGAGAGGATTGGCCCACAAGGAGAACAAAAACCTTGAGGGGCAGTTAAACAGAGATGGGAGTTTGCGCGCATGCACGCACGCACACACACACTCACGCAACATGTGCATGTGCGATTACAATGAAAGGAATCCGGGGCAAGCACATACACAAATCCCCAACTAGTGTCTTGCAGTGCGTGCTCATGCACACATGTGTGTGTGTGTGTGTGTGTGTGTGTGTGTGTGTGTGTGTGTCTGTTTGCGTTATCAGCATTGTTGCCTGTAAAGCCTCGCAAATGGAATCTGTGTATCAGATTGGACTGTCAGTCACATGTTGATTGATGGCTGAAGGACCCGCCCACTCCAGACATCGTCGCTGTCGGGTGTAAACCTTGTATGTCCAAAACCATTACTGTCCAGGACCAGGATGTAAGAAATAACCTGTGTTCCAATGGAGCCATTGTATTTGTAGTTATTTAGTCCAAGCTCTTGTTAACACTATTCTCATTGGTTCAATATTTCTAAAACCCAGAGAAACACTTCACCACTTTCACTTTTACTTAAAAAGCGATTCTGAATTTTCAAAAATAGATCTACAAGCTCCCAATGCATTACATTGCATATTGTGACACTGCAGTATGATGAAGTAGGGCATTAATTTAAGCCATAAACATAAAAAGTTAAAATATACAGATACAAGGTTTCTGCCCAACAGCGACGTTATGCAGAACTCAAAAGTACTCAAAATAAAGTAAGACTTGAGTTGTTAATTGTACATTTCGTAATAATAATCTAAATCTGCAAAGCAACTAATAACTAAACCTGTCAAATAAATGTAATGTAGGGGGAGGGAAGGAGTGAGTGCATGAGAGAGGGAGGGAGCTGATTGGCTAGGAGCTAGATAAACACAAGCCACCGAGGTCAAAGTGACATTACTACCATAAGAAAAAAGAAAAAGCCCTATTCACAACACAGCACTAATAACGCTGCTGTCAGGCACAAACCTTGTATCTCCATGTTTCAACTTTTATTTGATTTCTCTGAAATTAATGCCCGAATTCCTCATACAAGTGAGTCACGCAAATATAGCTGATCTATAAGCTCACAACATGTGACACGTTGTGAGCTTGTAGATTGGCTATTTTTGCTATAATTAAACACTAAATAAGTTGCGTGTGTCTGTGAGTTTTGTAAATATTGAACTAATAATAAGTATTAACAAGAGCTTGTGACTAAATAATAAATACAATGGATCCATTGGAACACTGATTCTTTTTTCCATTTTTTTTTTTTTTTTAATTTTTCTGAATTTTTGGGTATTTTTTTGGGGGGGTTTATCTCAAAGGAACTAGGAGATAACGCTATCCAAAAAATTGCTGCTCCATTCACTTCAATGTTAAAAAACAAACAGAGGAAAAATGCACCTTTTTCCTGGCAATGGGACAACACATTCTGAAATAAGTCTGGCAGTGAAAGAGTTAAACACTTAAGCCCTAATTTTTACGTGCGGCAAAAATAGCCATTCTACAAGCTCACAACGGGTCATAACCCTAGTAACCCAAAATAGGCACATCACTGCACCAGGGTTAATGTGGTAAAACCTTTTCATCCAACACTCGCAATTCGCAGGAAATAAAATGTAAAAATGTCCAAATTGCAATCATGTCTCTTTTAGATTAGCAGCAGCTCGGCTGTTAAAGGACTCCTCAGAATGGGGAACTATCCACTCTCTCCCTCTCTCTCTCTGTGCGAGGCCGCGTTCCGGAGCAATTTTCAATAATTAAGCCGGCTAATTAATTCTCATTTACTAATGGTGCTTCTATCTACAAGGGTGACTGCTCTGTTGGGGGAAACGTACCATCAACCGCCGCAATGTGACGTGAAGATGAAGTGTCACGGCTTCCTTCTTGTGAAATGATTAACAGGTCCACGGCTCATTAAAATGCACTGGCACTCCTAAAATAGTCCTCACACAATGAAGCAATACACGACCCAGGGAGCCTGCTGCTTTAGACAGAAAATGTCAGCTTTTACGCTGAAACTAATATATGGAAACTAATACTGTGGGAGTCTGATGATTCACTGGAATGGATTATGATTATATATATTTAGATCAGTCGTTCCCAACCTTTTCTTGAATCAGGACCCACTTGAAAAGCATTCACGGCCCACGCTGATTTAGATCACCTTTGTTGAACTTAAAATGTAATGGTCCAAACTTGTGATTGTTAATCTATCCATTGAAAGTCAATGGATAGATTCTCCTAAATATCAACAGCCTATGATTCCCTACCTAAATTAAATCTTGGTATCTTTTAATTGCTTTGTTGTTGCACCTGGCCGAGACAAAGGGAATAGGCAAGAGCGATACTTGAAAAGTGTATTGGATAATTAATTCATGTCAGAAAATAAGGATGAAAAAAGCTTTTTGTTACACAGACAAAAGCTGGCCCTCCATTTATATGTAGATTTAATATCTACGCTGTCGAGCCACATTCAAATAGAATAATGAGGTTAAACTGATAGGGGCAGAATCCTCTCCAATGTATTGGTCACTGTTCCATCATCGTTTGTGTCAGAGATTACATTCATAGCCTCTCTAAGTGACATGATAGCCTTTCCAACCTTTGGTGGAAAGTAACTTAGTACATTTACTCCAGCACTGTACTGTACTGAATGATACTTTTACTTTACTTGAGTATGTACATTTTTCATTTTTCTTCTACTCCACTACATGTCAGAGACAACTATTGTACTTTTTACTCCACTACAATTATGTGAAAACTTTATCAAGTTACTTTGCACATTTAGATTACTAGATCACATCTAGAGTTCGGGCCGCCACACGTCCCTCACACCGCCGATCCAACCGTTATAACCATATACTGTATGGAGATTTCTGTATCTGTGTGAGTCCTTGTCCCTTTCTTTTATGCCCATAACATGGAGATCACAATGTGTCGCATCGCGACGCATTGTGAGCTTGCAGATCGGCTATTTTCAAATGGCCGAAATGGATATAGGGCTTCAAATCTACAAAGTAACTAGTAACTAAAGTTTCAAAATAATTGTAGTGGAGTAAAAGTACAATATTTGTCTCTGAGATGTAATGGAGTAGAACTAAAAATATTGAAAATTGGATATACTCCAGTAAAGTAAAAAATACCTTAAAATTGTACTTAAGTACAATACTTGACTAAATGTACTTAGTTACTTTACACCACTGGACAACACACTCCATTATTTGGGGGTAGCTGCATTGGGAACTCCTTACTATGGTTATGGCTGAGCCAATACGCCAATACTTTTACTCAAGTAAAAACGTACTTCTTCCACCACTGTCTCTAACCCACCAAAGTGTGTAGGATATCTTGTGTATAATGGATGACTAATGTCCCAGGGTGTGACTGGAAGGCCTGGGGGTCAGGGAACTGTGTTGTAACTGTATTCACAAACGGGTCATGGAGGGGAGGGGTACCAGCCCTTGTTCCGCACCCCACCATGTCTGCCACCGCGACCCTTGACCATGCTGGGGAAGGGGGGGGGGGGGGCTCAGACAGAGGCAGGACGCCAATCTTAAACCCGCTCACATCACGTCCAGAAACACAACCTTTCCCATGGAATTATGGGGGCATAAATCATCTCCCTCGCTCTGTCCTCACAACACACACACACACACACACACACACACACACAGTATCCCCTTACAACAATTGTTTCTCAACGTGGGGTCCGGAGACCACTAGGGGTTCCAAATTTGGACCCTTTACAGTTCTGTAACTCTTTAGAGTGTACAAATGGAACCAAATGGACCCTTATTTTTACAGTGTAGATTGGGGTCCCAGAAAACAAACTTGTATGAAATGGCGGTCTGTAGGCCTAATCAATGAACATCAAACGTGGGGGTCCAATCTACACTGTAATATCCTCAGCGCTTATTTAACTCTGAGAGTGTACAAATGGAACCGAATATCCATTTGTACACTCTCAGAGGTTCAATAATGAACCCAGTTTAATCCCATTGGCTGTTTTTTTCCCCCTTCTTCCCGTTCCGTTTGTACACTGCTCTCAGAGTTACAGACCTGTCAAGGCCCATTTTGGACCCCCGGCGGTCCCCAAACCCAACATTGAGAACCAGTGTCTTACAGGGTTTCACTGGGAGCCCCCCCCCCCCCACCCCTCCCACCGCTCTGCCAAGGGGGAAATCCCATTCCGGGGCATTAGTTCTGCCACACATGGCTTTCTTTTCCCTTGGCAATCATGAGAGTCAGTGACTGGAGGACTCCAACAAACATCAGCACAGACTGAACGGGAAGAAAACCAGCCAATGGGATTAAACTGGGTTCATTATTGGGTCACTGTGTCAGACAAGAACGTAAACAGAGCACAACCTGAAATGGGGACGACGTGTATGTAGGACGTATTTCAGGAACTGAAATGATCTCAATCAAGTTTGATTTTTTTCCCTCCTCCCACTTGCGGAGAGGAAATTAACAGAGAGGGCATTTGGGACACTTATGATGTAGGTTGACAGGAGGAAATAGGGGTCACCTGAAGTGGCCAATTACCCATTCAGAAGGCAATTCAGCACAATTAAAACTAATGAGCCTTCAGCCACACAAAAAAAAAAGCCGGGATAGAGCTATACTAGTGATTTTCTGCCACATCTAATCCAGATGGAAAAGTGCATTCCATTAACCCATTAAGACCTGAGTCGATTCTTAAAAAAGTCAAGATTTTTCAAAAATAGCAGATCTACAAGCTCATAGCGCGGCACTCGGTGCTGCGCTATGAGCTTGTATATCTGCTATTTTTGAATAGCCAAAGAAATCTAAAGTGACACAGATGCGTTCCAGGTCTCAATGGGTTAACAGACTAATATCTAAGATCTCAGATTATACAGTCCCACTAATCGATAGCATAAACTCCTTCGGTAGGTTCATCAACCGAAGTACAACTGATGGGGGTTTCCATTACATGATGCCACTGCCTGGATCTCCCCCACAGTGTCTAATAGTGAAACTAGCTGTATATAAGGTATATAAGCCAGGAGTTCATAAAAGGTTTTCAGCTACAGTCTCCCGGGATCCAAAATAACTCCATATTCGAACGTTTTGTGTTTTTTTTCGTAAATGAATGCCCCCCTTGATCATGCTACAATGTCACACAAAAGTATCAAAAGTTAGCAGATCTAAAAGCTCAAACCTGGCACGTAGATCTGCTATTTTCTGCACAATACAGATGCTGGGGTTTAAGTGGTTAATGAGATCACAAGTACAATTCTATCGTCCCTGTCAGGCACAAACCTTGTATGAACTTGTATCTCTCCATATTTTTATGTTTTTTTTTTCACCCCATGAATGATTGCCCTATTTTATACTTTGTCTTCGTCGACAGTGTCATACAAACGTAGCGACAGTAGCTACACGCACAAGCTAGTAGATCTGCTATTTTTCTCAATATTCACATAATGAAATGCTCAAAATTGGGCCACCAGGTTAAAAGTGATCAAGTCTGTGTGTGTTTTATAAACATTGAATCAATGATAAGTATTAACAAGAGCTTGTGACTAAATAATAACCACATTGGATCGATTGGATCACAGGTTATTTTTTCCCCCCCATTTCCTGAACTGTAATGGTTTCAGACATAGCAGGTTTGTGCCCGACAGCGACGATGTTCAAGGTTGAATAAAATCTATATTAGACACAAGACAGGAGTGACGTTGATAGATAGATGGAGGGAGTCATGGGCCAATGGGTGCTCAGACAGACGGATGGCTGGATAGACGGACAGATGATGGATGGATGGATGGATGGAAGAATGGATGATGGATGGATGGAAGAATGGATGATGGCTGTAGGGGCGCAACAGCTAATCAAACTAGTCAATTTAATCAATTATAAAAAATATAGATAATTTAATAACATAATTGATCAATAATCTATCCCTATTTTTGGGCAAGTCATTATAGGCAAAATCAGCGGGTGTTGCGCTGTTTTCAGAGCGCAACACCCGAGCGCAACCAAACATAAAATGACTTGTCTTTTAGTTCTACTGGATCCCTCACTAACATTTTAGCATAGTTTTTATTTGTTAATTGTCAAATTATATTTAGTCTAGTTTTAGTCATCGCAGCTTAGTTTTTATTTAGTTTTTATTTAGTATTCGTCAGTGAAAAAAGGTAGTCGACCAACATTTTTCGTCATAGTTTTAGTCGACGAAATCAACACTGGGTTTCTGCCACGACAGCGACGATGGATGGATGGATGGATGGATGGATGGATGGATGGATGGATGGATGGATGGATGGGACTGGGAACGGGGACAGGATGGACCACATGGATGGATGTCAACAACCCACCATGGTGGTGCTGGTCACAGCCAGTGTGTCCGGGCGAGGGCTGCTGGGAGGGCGACTCGGCCGCCTCCTCCACCAGCGTCGGAGCGTTGTTGTGGTTGAGCTGGCCCACCGGAGGAGGCCACGGCAGGTCCTTGATCACTTTAATCTCTACTGCAAGACCACCAAGAGGGTCCATCATCATGAGGGGAGAGAAGACAGCCAGAGAGAGAGAGAGAGAGAGAGAGAGGGATGTACAAAGGGAAAGACACAAAGGAGGGTGAGAGAAGGAGGAATCGAGATAAATGAGAAAAAAAGAGAGGAAAAGGAGGGAGGGAGAGTGCAGAAGAAAAGAGGGGAAGGGAGGGAAGAAAAGAGGGTAAGGAACGGAGAGAAAGAGAGGGGTTGGAGGGAGAGACGAGGCAGAAGAGATGAGAGCAGAGTGAGAATAGCAGAATACACACACAGCATAGAATCAGCTCATTTAATCCATTAAGAACGCATCCGTCTCATTTTAAGATGTCTTTGGCTATTCAAAAATAACAGATCTACAAGCTCATGAGCTATGAGCTTGTAGATCTGCAATTTTTTTTTAAATCGTCGAAAATGTGTGTATATCTTTGAATATATGTTTTAAAGAGAACATTTTTTTACTCATCTCTAATTTTGAGATGGGGGTCCGCGGCCAAATGCATATCATTTTGGGGGGTCCTTGACATGGAAAAGTTGGAGCACCACTGATATACTGTAGCAACATACTGTTAGGAATTAGAAAACATTTTTAGATACGTATTTGGCCACGGACCCCCATCTCAAAATGTTTTGTTCCAGGGACCCCCCAGAAGCAAAGATTTGAGTAACAAATGTTCGCTTTAAAATATATATATTTATTAAGATTTGCAAAAATGTTCAAGATTATTCTGAAATGACACAGATGCGTTCCCGGATTGAATGGGTTAAGGGGCGTAAGAATCAGGCTTAGTTTATACCTCTGTGTCGCTCGACAGAAATAAAAATGAACACAATGCCGACGTCATTACTGTCGAGCGACGGCGTATACCGTATAAATGAGCCTTCGACCGAAGCAGCGAAAGGCGAGAGCCGGAAGAAACAGGACTGGAAAGGAAGGGAAGTTAGTTTACCTGAGAGACTAAGATATTGGAGATTCTTAAACGTGTATGAAGACGGTATGTCTTCTGACCCACTGGGACTCATTAAAAACCACACTAGAACTCCCGTCTTGTGGAAACAACATACTAGAAACAGGCTAATGACCCAATTATGCGACCCAAAGCGGAACAAAAATCGCTCTCCATCCACAAATTGACATTTTCTATAAGAAATAAAGTGAAGGGGTACAGCAAGTTGTACAGTAAAGATGCTTTGTGCATAGTTCTGGACTCAGTTGTTAGTTAAAACTGCACTCTGTACCTTTCCTGTTATACCCCGGATTTGAACCCGGGTTTCCTGTGCAAGTACTGACATTTTTTACCACTGAGCTAATAGAGCCTGTCTGCTTGCTCAGGGGAGAAATATAATTTTGCTCTTCAGTTCAAAATTTGTGTCAAACCACATCCGACCAAGACACGGGATCTAAATGGCTCAATAGAAGAGCAGGGAGACCAAATACAACCACCCCAATTGTAGAAGTTATATTGTATTAACTCATTAAGTGCCAATGACGTCGCAGACGTCACGTTTTTCATAAGCCCAGAGTGCCAATGACGTCTGAGACGTCATGAAAAAAAAAAAAAAAAAAAAAAAAAAAAACTCAAAAAATAATCTTTTTTTTTTTTTTTTTTTTTTTTTTGAAAAAAAAGGTTCAGAACCCAAGATATGATGATTTGAAGATTTGCTGCTCCATTCACTTCTTGTTTAACTTTTTACTGAAAAAGGCTGTATCTCGGCTCCAAAGCACTTTTTTTTTACAATGTATTTTTGGCCTTGGCACAGGGGTGATATAGCCAGAAATATTTTTGGCACTGAATGAGTTAACATACCCTACCATACAGATTGGACAAAATAACATAGTAATCACACAAAAGAAAGTACCATAGTACAGCTTTAAGGCTGGAGAACGCCCATGCGATGATGAAAGTCTTTTACACTGTGCAATTCATGTTCAACAAAACACACTCCAGAGCGTACAAATGGAACAAAAATGTGGTTCCATTTGTTCGCTCTTCGTAGTTAAATGAACACTGAGGATTGTATGCAAAGCCTTTCAATGTACAGAATACTTTGATCATTGTAGTGCCGAACACAGCCTGGACTGGCGAGGCTATTGTAATGCCTGAAAGCTCTTCAGCTGGAAGCACCACGTTATGGCTGAGATTTGATTAAACATGGTTAAGGTGGTCAGAAGAAAGAAGCGGTGAACAGAATACCATTGCTGTCGGGGGTGGAAACCTTGCATGTCCAAAATGGTTACTTTTCAGGAAATGAATGTGTCACAATGAATCCAATGTAGTTTTTACATATTTTCATTGGTTCAACATTTATAAACCCACAGACACACTTCTTTTTACCAGGTTGCAGAACCTGGTCTAAATCTACACTCGCTAGTCCTGACTTTTGCGTCACCTTTTCCTCATTGGCTGGTCCTTTAGCCAATGAGGGCTCAATGTCCTCTCAGAATATGGGATCTAAAGACGACCCACAATACTGTGTTCGGCCACTGTATGCATAGATATAGAAACCTAGATACCTCATTGGCCTCTGCAGTTCATTGGAGCGAATGGTATCGCGGTCGCCATTTTAGAGTAGGCAAGCTACCATTCAAAGTGACTACTGGCCAATCACAGCGCGTAGACTACTGGCCAATCACAGCGCGTCTAACTGACTTTTGCTGCGCGGCTGCCTCTTACGAAAAGACCCGCCCCCACCTGCCTCTGATTGGCCTACCGAACGCCCCCTTCTGTGACACACGCGGAAGCTTGCCTACTCTAAAATGGCGCCCGAGATACCAGTGCCTCAGAGCCGTCTACCTTTATATGTCTATGACTATATGTAACTCTATATAAGTGGTGCCGTTGCTCAATGTCCTCTCAGAATATGGGATCTAAAAACGTTGCCATGTTTAGTGAGAGAAATAAGCAACCATATTGGATCTAAAAACGTTGCCATGTTTAGTGAGAGAAATAAGCAACCTAGTATAATATGACAATAGCAACCTGGTATAATATAACAATATGTCATATCTTGTTTTTTTATAGCTTTATAGATCGGCTATTTACGCTATTTCTGCAAAACACTGATGTAGGACCCACCTCTCTCCCACTCACTTTGCCAGCCTAGGCTGGCTCAGGGTGGAAGACAGGGTTAAACAACTAAAAATGGGACTGGTCTTCAAAATTGTAAATGCAGATTTGCCCGAAATGCCCCCTATACCCGCATATCTGTATAAATACCTCGAAAAAGTTAGTGACACCCACAGCCACGAAACTAGAGGGAGCGTAAACAACAATCTGGTACCACCCACCCATAAAACAAACATGGGCAAATTCTCCTTCTATAGCACAGCCACCAAGGAATGGAATAGTCTAACCCCATCCCTCAAAAAATGCAGTTCGCTGGGCTCATTCAAAACAGCCCTAAAAACTCATCTTTCTGGAGGCCTAAAGAGGAGCTAGTACCAGTTTCCCTGTAGACAGACGACCCCCCCCCTCCTCTTTTTTGTACATATTTTTTATTTCCTCATGCTTTTGTATATAATTTTTATTTTTCCATGCTTCCCCCCCCCCCCTTTTTTGTACATATTTTTGTATATTTTCATGCTTTTTTTGTACATAGTGGTATTTCTTCTGTATTATCTGTATTTTCATGTTGATTTTTGAACTGTTTGGTTGCTACTATATATGTCTATGAAATTAATTCAAGGACCCCAACGGAAACAAGTCCGCAAGGACTTTTTTGGCCGGACCTTTTAGACAAAAGCATTATAAATGTAACTGTGTTGTTTTACATTCTTTTGCCTAATACAAATTTCAATCAATTTCAATCAAAGGACAAAGTAGGGCATTAATTTAGAAAGAAAGATGAAACATGGAGATACAAGGTTTTCTGCCTGACAGCGACGATATAAAAAAAAAAAGCTTTGATTACTGAATGTTAAAGATGCAGCAGAGCCGTGGCAAGTCTCAGCATGGAGTTAAAAGGCTCCGTCAGAACAGGGCTCTGGGCCCCCATAATAAGATAAACAGCAATGTAGACAATATTCTCCGGTGGAACAAGCCCCCAGAACAATCCATCCTGGCAGTGGACGCTCCACAGACCTGACCGCCCACCCACCTCCCCCTCTTCAAATAATGCATGGCTTGTGTCCAGGAGGGGGGGGGTATTACCAGGGTAAATCCACTGGTAGAGCAACAACAGTCTATCTTTCATCACGGAATGGACCGCTTGTTTAATGGCACAGGAGGGCTGATAAATTAAGGGGGAGAGAGACAGCAACATTTTCTTTTTTTTTAATACAGCATTTGCAAGAGAGCTATAGAATATAAGGTTAGAAGCCCAGGCTAATAAAGAAACATGGCACTGCTGCAGAGGCGGCTTCTGTGTGTGTGTGTGTGGGGGTGTGTGTGTGTGTGTGTGTGTGTGTGTGTGTGTGTGTGTGTGTGTGTGTGTGTGTGTGTGTGTGTGTGTGTGTGTGTGTGTGTGTGTGTGTGTGTGTGTGTGTGTGTGTGTGTGTGTGTGTGTGTGTGTGTGTGTGTGTGTGTGTGTGTGTGGGGTGCCTGTCAGGCCTAATGTTCTACGGATACTGTAGATAAACATGGAGCCCTGGTGTTTTGTTTCATAATTGAATGAACTGCATAGTGCTGTGGATATAGAGTATGGGCTAAGGGAAGACATACAATAAACTGTAGCTGGTGGGAGGAAAATGAGAGCTTTTATACCACGCTTCATACATTCATACATTTTTGTTCAATGCTCTGAAAAGTTGTCAGCTTGTAGTTCGGTTATGTCGGCGATGAGATTTGGTGTAGAGGTAACTAAGACTAGAGATTAATTATTAATTAGTAGACTAAGTATAGACCCTGGGGGACCCCAGTCAATTAAGTATATCGGGATTAACTGGTGAAACAATGTAACGTTCTAAATATCCTGTATCTATCTGCTTTCACACACAGTACACAATCTGAATGTATATACCTTTATTTGTTCTTTTTAACCTATCGGTCTATCTCTACATCTATCTTCTCTCTTCTCACGGAATACTACAAAACAATGGAGCGCACACGAAAAAAGGAATTTCAACCCACTGCTTAACACCTGTAAAACTGTGTGGTGTGACAAATAAACTGATTCTCATGCAGTCAGTCAGTCAGTCAGTCAGTCAGATCTACAAGCTCACGCGACGCGTTGTGAGCTTGTAGATCGGCTATTTTCAAATAGCCTAGGTATGAAATAGGGCTAAAGTGGTTAATGTATGTTTTATAATGTAATCATTTATATCTGCAAAGTAACTAGTAAAGTAAAAAGGTTTTCAAATAATTGTGGTGGAGTAAACGTACAATATTTGCCTCTGAGATGTAAAAGTAGAAGTAAAAGTATAGACAATTGGAAATACTCCAGTAAAGTAGAAGAACCTCAAAATTGTACGTAAGCACACAGTACTTGGGAGTAAATGTACTTAGTTACTTTACACCACTGCAGTCAGGCCTGGCCTTGTTGTTGCGCTCCAGCCAAAAACCTGTGTCCTCAAACTAAGACAAGCAGCTTCAGTTAAGGAGAACTACTTCATCAAGACCAACCGCCCACCTGGAGGTATAGACCGAGTGCTATTTCTGTGGAGAGTGTTGACTTGCTGCCGTCAGCATGTCACTGGAGTTTTATTGGCTGGTACACAGGCTGCTTTCTCAGTGGGAGGATGAGCAGAACATTATGGACTTGTCCTTCTCGTGCCCTGTGGGGAATTGCCGCGGGCCTGTGCGGAACATGCTAATGAGATGTAATATCGGCGCTGGCTAGCTGACGGAGGGAAGGGGAGCAGAGGATATTCAATCCGACAAGCAATTAAATAGGTGGGCCTGTGGATTCAGGGTGCTAAACTACAGGAGAGTAGCTGTAGGCGAGGGAGGGTGTTGACTATGGACTTTTCTGACGGGCCTGGTGACTGCTCCCGTCAGTGGTGGAAAGTAACTAAGTACCTTTACTCAGTCACTGTACTTAAGTATAATGTTGAGGTACTTTTACTTTACTTGCGTATTGACATTTTGCAATACTTTATACTTCTACTGCGCTACATCTCAGAGGCAAACATTTTATTTTTTACTCCACTGCAGTAAAACGTATTTGAAAACATTAGTTCCCAGTTATTTTGTGGTTTTAGATTATCATTGTAAAACATATAACTTAATATTCATTAAGCCCTATTTTATACTCTCAACATGTTGTGAGCTTGTGGATCTGCTAGTTTTGAAAAAAAATTGTACTTTAACTTTGGTACTGTATATTTTGATGCCAATACTTCAGTACTTATGGAAAAGTTTGAATAGTATATCGTCTCTGTCGGGTGGAAACCTCATATGTCCAAAACTGTTACTTTTCCGGATACAAATTCAAAAACAGCAAAAGTATCAGATCGACAAGCTCAAAGCGCGTCGCTTGCGGATCTGCTACTTTCGACGCTGTAGTGTGATCAAGTAGGGCGTTCATTTACGAAAAAAACACAAAAAGTTAGAATATAGAGATTGGAGGCTTCTTGTATATCGTGGTGTTGCTACCTTTACTGAAGTAAAAAATCAATCAGAGTACTTCTTCCACCACTGGCTGCCGTCCATGGAGAAAGTTCTAGGACTGGAGAGAGAGGGGTTCCAGGTCCTCTGGGGGATGGGAAGTGGGACAGAGACAGCGGGGTTGGACTTACGGTCAGACACTCTGAGAGATAATATACTGTAACTTCCTCCACTTCAGGTTGAAGTGAGAGACTCTGCTCCTAGTAAGATTAAACCATTAAGACCGGGAACGCATCTGTGTGTCAATTTTTTATTTCTTTGGCTATTCAAAAATAGCAGATATACAAGCTCATAGCGCGGCACCGAGTGCCGCACTACGAGCTTATAGATCTGCTATTTTTTTTTAACAATCATGACATTTTTTGCAAGTCTTTGAATATATATTTTAAGCTAACATTTGTAAAATATTAAAATATTTAAAAAAAAATATATATATATATATTCAAAGATTTGCACAAATGTTCCTAGATTTTTCAAAAATAGCAGATCTACAAGCTCATAGCGCGGCACTCGGTGCCGCGCTATGAGCTTGTATATCTGCTATTTTTTAATAGCCAAAAGTATAAAATAATGGTTATAGCTCAAATCTAAAATGACATGCGTTCCCGGATTGAATGGGTTAAAATGCATAATTCTAATTTCACATTGCAGATGAGCGTGTAATTGTTGGGGGTGCAGAGAGGGCTGCTTGCACTCTGCAGGCCTTGCCTTTTTAAGGACGCAGGGAGGGGGCCAGAGGGGGCGAAAAAGTCTCACTCAGATTTGCTCAGCTGCACAGCTGAATAATATAGCCTGAAATGTCACTCGGCACTTTAGGAAAATAAAGGTAAAGTGATTCAATAGGGGTAAGAAGAAGTGGTGCTTTTCCAGACCCTGGATGGTGATCATTTTTCTCCCTTAGCTTACCTTATAACGTATTCCAAAATGCTTTCTGCCCCGAGGCCCTTATGAATACGCATCGGGCTAGGGATGCTATTTTGCCTGCATGGATGAGTGCATCTTCAGGCCTGGAAATGTTGCTTCATGTGGGTGGGGGAGTGTGTGTATGAAGTGGCGGGGGAGAAGAGGGAGATATGTTCATCCTAACTCTGGACAAAGGTGACAAGAGCTGGCTGGCTGGCTGGCTGCAACGCATGGGAACACAGGTCTACATATCTCCATGATCTATGAAGGCTCTATCCACAGTAGCTCAACACGGTTGCTTGTTGCGCACACAGGGATAAAACAAATGCATGTACAGTATGCATGCACACACATGTATGGATGCTGGAATAGGGGGGGGACACTCCACACACACTTTTAGGTATTATGGAAAATGTTTTTTGGCCAGAATATAAGCCTTAAGCTCCATTCCCACCGGGCACGATAACTATAAAGATAACTATAACTATATCGTTCACCATTGTATTTTTTTAATAGCCGGTGTGAACACCATTCATCCATTCGGTGTGACTGAGCCATTCACTTGACTTTTTTTTAAACGATTTTTAAAACTTTTATAATTATAGTTATAGTTAAAGTGCTCAGTGTGAATGGCCCTTTAGTCATGTGTTAACGAGGTTAACGCAATAATAAACAACCAACCATTATTAAGATAGTTAACCACTTGAGCCTGAATTACACTTTGTGGTACAGCGGTGGCACGTGGTGGTCTGCTATTTTCAACGCTTTTTTAAACATTTGTGAACATTTGCGCCCAAGATGACATGAATGCGCCATTAACGTAGGGACACCAGGTTGGCAGTGGTTCAACCACCTGCTTTTCCTGCGTGTCCACAAACAGCTGACTGATGAGTTTGACCTGAACGAGGTGTTGAAAAGCTTTTGCTTTGTTTAGAGACAGGCGAGCGCAGAACTTATGCGGGAAATAGGAGGAATAACCGCGGCCGTGGCTCCTGTCCACGGCGCTGATTGATTTATGGTTGTTGTTTGTTATTGTTTACACACACACACACACACACACACACACACACACACACACACACACACACACAATCACACACAAACTATACAGCACTAGTTCTCAACGTTGGGTCCAGGGACGATCAGGGGTCCAAATGGAGCCGTAAGGGTCCATTTGGTTCCATTTGTACACGCTAACACATTAACAAAGGGTGATACGTGGTCTAATGCATATCGTCTCTGTGTCGGGTAGAAACCTCATATGTCCAAAACTGTTACTTTTCGGGATTCAAATTCAAAAGTAGCAAAAGTAGCAGATCTACAAGCTCAAAACGCGTCGCTTCGCAGCGCATTTTGAGCTTGAAGATCTGCTACTTTTGATGCTTTTATGTGACGCTGTAGTATGATCAAGTAGAGCATTAATTAACAAAAAAAGGAATATGGAGATAAGAGGTTTCTGCCCGACTAGCAACAATATCAAACTGGGGGTCCGTGAAATTATAAAGATTGAAAACCTTATATATATAATAACGGCATACTAGGTTTCCTAGCTGGCTGGGCTGGTACAGATGGCTGTGTGGGTGACATGCTGTCCTCTCACTGAACCGTGACCAGACTCTTCTCTTCATGGGAGGTGAACACTGAAGGTGACACTCATTCAGTCATACTCAAATGTCATGATGTCTCACCAATGGACAGACTACGACACGACAGTGGTCAAGGACCCCCACATTGATATGTATTTAGCCACGGACCAGCATCGGAAAATATTTTGTGCAAGGGACTCGCATAAGAGAAGATTATGTGTAAAAAAACTAATATCAGGGTTCCCACACATTTTTACCAATGATTTTCCAAAACTTTTCCAGAATATTTAACCAAATTTCCAGGCCTAAATAACAATCATTCAGCGCAATAAAGGAGTCTCTTACTCCTATGTGCAATGCCTAAAGACAGGCAGTGCAGCTAAAATAAGGCATAGAATGGTATAATTCCATTCCAAATTTCGTACCAAATTTACTAACTAACTACGCAACACTCTGCAGCATGTTGTAAGCTTGTAGATCTGTTCTTTTTTGTCACGTCCGGTATACATTAGGCTGCAATCACGCAGCCCGTTCGGCGAAAATGTTTACACATTTCGTGTTATATACATGTTTTGGAAAACGTTTTTTATAAACAAAATCAATAGCCAAAAACAATGCATAGCCAAATATTTTTCCAGGATATTCCAGGACCCTTGATGAATTCCAAACCTTTTCCAGGACTGGAAAAAGTTTTTTCTAATTTCAAAATATTTCCAGAAATTTCATGACCGTGGGGACCCTGTAATATTCACAAATGTATTCATTTTTTCAAGATTTTTCAAATGTAAATGTAAGTATACCGATTAAGTCGTTAACAGAAATTAGCCTTCCTTCTGTCACCCTCATTATTAAATAGGACTATTCAAGGCTGAATCTATTCTGTTCACATGACAGAGCTTGAATATTAATATAACGAAGATCCCACACATACTGAATGGCTTCAAATGTCTTCTATTATTTGAACATCGTACTTCTTTACACAGCAATCTCAGAGCATCATTTAGCTGCTACAATTTATTAGTAGTATAATCTTTCAATGTGTTGCTATTCAAAGCTCAGACCACTGATTGAGCGTATAGTGAGCTTGTAGATCTGCTTTTTTTTGGGTAACATTCTGTAGAATGTTAACAGCATAGATCTCTCCCTTGCCAAGGAAACGTTTGAGAACCACTATCCTACAAAGATAATTTCTCTCTCCCCGATTTTCTCCTATTTCGATCACCTTCCCTTTGTTCTCCAGTGTGTCGCGCCGCGCTGTCGGAGCTTAATGAATAAGCAGGGACGTTACGCCGAGCGTCACAGGAGCTGTGAGCTTGTGTGTGATCACCATCAATCATCATTAGCGCCCTGTCATCTGGAGAGAGGCTGTCGAGAGGACATCAACACACGCTCCTGTCCGAACGGATCTACCCAACGCCGGCATGCTGTCAATTCAGCCCTAATCTCCTCAGCCTAGTATGTCGCTATACAACAACATCCTGTTTACATATGTAGATTAACAACAGTGGTTCTCTAAGTGGGGTCCGGGGGACCCCCAGGGGTCCTTGAGGGGGTTCCAGGGGGGTCCCCAGCGCAATAAGTTAATAAAGCATCACAGTCACTTTGGCTATAAATAGCACATTCAATAGCTACTGTATGGCTATTTGGCGTTCAAGTGTGGGAACCACTGGTTCTCAACATCGGATTTAGGGACGACCAGGGGTCCAAATGGACCCTTACGGGCCTGTAACTCTACTTAAATAAACATTGGGTAGATTAGGGTTCCAGTATAGTTTAGTTCAGTGATTCTCAACCTTTTTTGTTTTGGTCTGGGACCCCATTCTATACTGTAAAAATCCTCTGTGTTAATTTAACTCTGGGACGAGTTCAATTGGACCCTTACGAGTCCAACTGGTTCCCCTTGCACACTCTTCAGGGTTACAGGACCCCCCTGGTGGTCCCCCGACCTGATGTTGAGAACCCGCGCCACATAGACCGTGCCAGGACTTGATCTGAACTCTTGTTGAAATGCGATAGTGTTCAGACTGTGGGAACAAAGCGTGAGAAAAACAAAACAAATGACATGAGCCTGAGTAGTGTGCCATCCTGGCAGCTCATGTGGCATCCTCCTGGCATCATGTCACCTGACGTGTTCCATGCCAACTGACTGGAATAATGCGTAACGTCGCTGTCGGGCAGAAACCTTGTATATCCACATTTAAACTTAAACTTTTTCGTAGATTAAGGAACTACTTCATTGTACAAGAGTGTCTCGCAAAAAGTAGCCGATCTACAAGCTCAGAAACGGGTCACGAAGCAAGACGTTGTGTGAGCTTGTAGATCTGCTATATTCAAGAACATTTTGAAACTGAAAGTGTTTAGGTGTGTCTGTTAAAAATATTGAACCAATTGAAAAGTCTTAACAAGAGCTCGTGATTACATAATAACTACATTGGATCCATTTGGGAACACAGGTTCTTTTTTTTCTATTTCCTGAAATACAGCGGTTTTGCACACATACAGTACGAGGTTTCCACCCCGACAGCGACGATAAAGCATGAGTGTAATGTGACATGGCTGGCAGTGTGTTATAGTGGTCTCGCTATACGGTGGTATTTCAGTCCATCAACGAGTCAGACAGGACATGAAGGAGCGGACATGACGGCTCCTCTATATGTTCCCGCCGCCGTCCTTTTGTTCACTTCAGCGGGGGCCTGGCTCTATTTTTAACCCATTGAGACCGGGAACGTATCCGTGTGTCATTTTTTGATTGATTCGTGTTTCGTGAGTCATTTTTTGATTGATTATGAATTATTGTCATTTTGATTATCTGGCTATTCAAAAATAGCAGATATACAAGCTCAAAGCGCGGCACCGAGTTCCGCGCTATGAGCTTGTAGATCTGCTATTTCTTTGAAAAAAAAGTCGTGAAAATCTTTCAATAAATATTTTTTTCAAAGCGAACATTTGTAACTCAAATCTTTGCTTCTGGGGGATTCTACAAATATCTTCTAAATCCTAACAGTTTTTTTGTTTTCTTTTTACTCATGTTGCTATAATCAGTGGTTCTCAAACATTTTTCATGTCAAGGACCCCCAAAATGATATGTGTTTGTCCGTGGACCCCCTCATCTCAACATATTTTGTTCCGGGGACCCCCCAGAAGCAAAGATTTGAGTTAAAAATGTATATATATCTTCAAAGATTTGCACACATTTTCACATTTTTTTCAAAAAAAGCTGATCTACAAGCTCATAGCGCGCGCTATGAGCTTGTAGATCTGCTATTTTTGAATAGCCCAAAGAAATCTTAAAATGACACGGATGCGTTCCCGGATTGAATGGGTTAAAACCGGCAGGTATTTGTTTACCTCACCTCCAGGCTTTTCATTTACACCCGCCTCGTTGTTCCTCCACAGCGCTGTAAACAGTGCTGCATCATAAATCACCAGACGCAGTGTGTTTCCACCAGCAGCCATTTAATTCAGCTCTGCTTAATTTGGTTCGGCTAATTGCATGCATATTCAGAAGCCAGGTCGGTTAGATTGCGATGTTTATGCAGCACATTACTGCTTGGGAAACAAAAACAAGCCTTTTTTCTCTCGAAGACGTGTTCCTTCTGTCGACGCTCGAATGATTGCTGACATTACCGGGTACCTAAAACACTTATAGGTAGAAGCATCATCATAATGCTGTTTCGACCCCTGTCCATCTGATTATCCAGTCAGACTCACTTTCATACTGTAGCATCTGTTTTAGGGCAGCAGTGGTGTAAAGTAGTAAAGTACATTTACTCAAGTACTACTTAAGTACAATGTTGAGATTTTTTTTCCACATTTCATATTTTAGCCATCTGAAATGTTTTACTGTTAGTCTAGCTTTAGTTGACTGAATATTATAAGACTTTAGTCGACTGAAAATAGCTGGTAGATCTGCTATTTTCAGAGCGCAACCAAACCTAAAATGACTTTTAGTTCTACTGGATCTCTTCTCCACTCGTCCCTCACTAACATTTTAGTCTAGCTTTTATTTGTTGACGAAATTGTCAATATATTCAGTCTTAGTTTTTTAGTCATCGTAGCTTAGTTTTTAGTTCGTTTGCGTCAATGAAAGAATGTAGTCGACAAACATTTTTCGTCATAGTTTTAGTCGACGAAATCAACACTGGACGGCATGATTCTGTGCCTGCATGTCGACTCTTGAGATATCAAAGAAGTAAGCCAGAGATGGCCGGCTGGTAGGGGTGCAGTCAGAGGCAGTTTCCAGAGTAGAGGCTGCTATCAGCTCTATACTTTGTCAGGGACAGAGGATGGTCGGATGGAAGGGATGGATGGGTGGGAGCACAGAGCGCAGGGGGCTGTCTGTGCGGCCAATGTGTCTGGGTGAAGATAAGAGCCATGGCTGTGCTCAGTGAAAGGCAGGAGGGCACTTTGGACTGTTTCCAGGGCCGTCTGGAAAGGTCATGAGTGACAGCAAGGGGGCCAGTAGTACTTGAGTACCTTTACTCAAGTACTGTACTTAAGTACAATTTGAGGTACTTTTTTAACTTTTACTCAAGTCACAGGATACAGGCCTTCTACTGAATAAATAAAATGGTAAATGGTGCATTTGTATAGCGCTTTTATCCGAAACACATAACGATTGTAATTGAAAAATCTCAGTATTTCTTCCACGGCTGGTGACAGTGTAACATGGACAGGGGGGGGGGGGGGGGGGGTAGGAGGGTGGTGGAGGGCACACAGGGTTAGACTGAGAGCCGCCACAGGAGAACATCCGCGACACCCCCCCCCCCCACACTGTAGCCCATGTTGAAAACCACCACCACACCAAATGAAACATTACAGGACTGTGACTGATTCAATTATTTACTTTAGAACAGAAGTCCTGATACTCGGATTTCTGGGTCATTAAGCGCCTTGAACATGCATTAAAAAACCATAAAGCGGTGCCTGGCTCTCACCAGGAGCCTGGCTCTGGCTGTGTCTCCTGTTATCTCCCTGTGTTAAGAGCCATAGTGTCCTGCTGGCCACCAGCCAAAGAGACTGGAGTTAGCAGCCAGCAGTGCTAGAAGAACTACTTAATTTTTTTTTTTACTAAAGTCAAAGTAGCAATACCACAATATAGAAATACTCTGTTACAAGTAAAAGGCCTGTATTCAAAAGTACACATATGTATTGGCATCTAAATATACTTAAAGTACCAAAAGTAAAAGTAGTCATCGTTTTCTACATTTGTCAAAAATAGCAGATCTACAAGCTCACAACGTGTCGTATCGCGACGCGTTGTGAGCTTGTAGATCTGCTGTTTTTGAATAGCTGATGATTGGCCATAGAATAGGGCTACATTGGTTAATGCATATTTTGTAAAAATAATCTAAATCTGCAAAAAATACAGTACAAGTACAGTACACTAGCACAGGGTCCAAACAGATCAAGTAACATGCTGCTCTGTCGGACATCCTGGTCGAATGCGGGCTCAGATTTCAGCCAGCCTGACCACGTCTGGGTGTGTGAGTATGTGATATGTGTTGTTTAAAAAAAAAAAAAAACACTCACATAAACATGCATATATTGCTGTCGGGTCAAACCTCATATGTCCAAAACAGCTACTTTTCAGGATTCAAATTCAAAAGTAGCAAAAATAGCAGATCTACAACCTCGAAACGCGTCGCTTTGCGCAGCGTTTCGAGCTTGTAGATCTGCTACTTTTGATGCTTTGGTGTGACGCTGTAGTGTGATCAAGTAGGGCGTTAATTTACGAAAAAACTCAAAAAGTTAGAATGTGGAGATGAGAGGTTTCTTCAGATGTCCTGACTGTCTTAACTAGTTCGGAAGGCCGTCAGATACAGTTTTTTTCCCCTGACGTCGGAAGGAGCATGTATTGACCTTTATACTTATTTATTTATACAAAAATAGCCCCTCTACGATGTCAAAATGCTTTTCGGTGCAGGGCCTTTTTGCCCTCACAAGTATAGTAATACCAGTACACACACACACACACACACACACACACACACACACATACATAATCACGCACACAAACACAGGCATACACACAATACAGAAGCCCTGTTCTAATTCTAATGCATCTTCCAAACTCCTCACCTCCTGTCCCATCCATCACATATTCTACGCTTGAGTACAGAGGGAGGGGGGGTGCAGATACGGGGGTTTGGGTGGGGATGAGTGATTAACCAAACCACAAGTAACACAGCCTCCCAACACCCTAACAAGGCAGGGAATTTACATTTCATTGCATACCTGTCAAGAGATAGCCCGACGGTGAATAATAACATCACCAAAATGCTGTGAGGAGGCCTCTATGCCCTGTGAGGGTATTGGTGGAAGAAGTACTCCGATTTTTTACTGAAGTAAAAGTAGCAATACCACAATGTTGAAATACTGCTACAGGTGAAAGGCCTGAATTCAAAATTGTACTTGAGTGAAAGTACAGAAGTATTGGCGTCAAAATATACTTACAGTACCAAAGTAAAAGTTGTCAAATTTTTCAAAATGTGTTTTAGAAAAATAGGCGACCTACAAGCTCACAATGCAAGCGCTGTGAGCTAGTATAGATCAGCTATTTTCGAATAGCCGAAGTATGAAATAAGGCTTAATTAGTAAATGTAGGTTTTGGAATAATAATCAAAATCTAAAACGTAATTTGTAACTAAAGGTTTCAAAAAAATAAAATAATAGATAGTAAGTATTGAGAAATGTATACACTCCAGTAAAGTAAAAGTGCACTACCTGAGTAAATGTACTAAGTTGCTTTCCACCACAGCGGGTAGCCCCTATACTCACTGTGACAGGGATGGGCTACCACTGCGGGTATTATTTTACTCTCATTCCCTTATCAATGATGATGACAAATTGCCCTTTATGTGGATGACATTGCCATATAATTCCATGAAGATATGAGACCAGGAGATAGGGAGCACTTGGTGCTCATTTAATACCTCCATTTTATTTATTTATTTATTTTAAACACCATCTCCACCTCATGGGGACGTTCATCTTTCCTCATTACCGGTTTAAGACTTTGTTTGCAGACAGTTTAATTCCAAGTTTAAGTGCCAGAGCACAAACACAGCGATCCCGACGTGTCAACAATGTCATTATTCATCCGTGCAAATAGTGTCTTGAAATGTAAATTGTTTGAAATGCCACAGCAGCCTATAACAGTATATTACAGAGTACGGGAGAAACAAAGCATAGTTGGATGAAAGGTGCTGTATAGCTGAGGGAAATGAGCTCTGTGGAAAGACAGCAACACACTGCCGTGGTCAGAGAGACCAACAGTATATGGTTGCTGTCGGGCAGAAACCTCCTACCGCCATATTTTAACTGTTTGTGTTTTTTTGTAAATTAACGCCCTACTTGATCATACTACAACGTCACACAAAAGTATTATAACAAAAGTAGCAGATCTACAAGCTCGAAACACAGCTCAAAACACAGCTCGAAACGAGGCGCGAAGCGATGCGTTTCGAGTTTGTCGATCTGCTACTTTTAATATTTTTGAATTGGAATCCTAAAGTAACTGTTTTGGACATATGAGGTTTCCACCCGGCAGACAATAAGGTAACGGCGCTTTTCCACTGCATGGTACCGCGGCTCAACTTGACTCCACTACTTGCTTTTCCATTTGGTATCACCAAAAGGTGACATGAAAACTCTGCAGACTGACTAGTCAGAGCAGGGCTCTCAAACCTTTTCTGGATCAGTGCTCAAATTGAAAATCTCGAAAGCGTCCCACCCATATGACCACTTAACACAGCTGCAGTGTTCAACGTAGTATCAACGTAGTATACTTTAAGTTCCCATCGGTATCACTATGAAATCTAATTTTTAAAGAAAAAGATAGTGATATTAAATAGATAATATTATTAATGTTATATTATCATTGAAATCTTAGTGTTTTGCCAATTATTTGGGGGTGTCCACTTGCAATATCCTCAAGGCCCACCAGTGGGCTACGGCCAGCAGGTTGTGAATCGCCACCATAACCAATTTATTGTTAAGAAATAAGTCTTCCTCTCATTCTCTTCCTCCCTCATCCAAACAGAGGGAGACGATCACTGAACTGAAAAGAACAGGAAAGAAACCGAGTCGATGCGGAGCAATAAATCAAAGTAGTTCACTGAAGTGCACCCTTTTCTTCTCTGAAGCACAACTCCGGTGCTCCTATCTCTCCACTTTCAGCCAACGCTTTGTCGAACCCATGGAAATTAAATTAATCATCATCACGGAGGGGATGGGTGAAAGAGAGAGAGAGAGAGAGAGAGAGAGAGAGAGAGAGAGAGGGTGGGGGTGTTGGTAAATAGCACCCTAAATAAACTCCTGTGAGTGCTGCTCGACAGGGAAATAATGAGAGCACAGGAGCGCCGTGATTAAGTATGCAGCATCCCGCTTTTAACTAATCACTGAAACCGAGAAAACACTCTTACTCCCATTAAGATGTGTGAGTGCTCACTCAGACAGATTAAGAAACACGTGAAAAGACAGGAGAACAGATAAATGGAGAGATACATATTATTATGTAAAACATTGCCGTACATTAGAGCCTGACTCAGGATTTGAACCGTGCCTGACCCCCCAAAAAGTGTTCTGTCCAAATCAAGACACGGTCTGCATATTTATCTGCATAATGGTTTATGGTTTATCTGCCTAAAGTTTTGGTCTCCAAACTCAAACTCCTTGCAGACGAACACCACCAAGGCAATAGGTTAGTTTAATGTGGTTTAGTCCTACAATAATAAAAGGCTTTTGTTAAAAAAGGTTAAAGTACTATATTCTGATAGTAATCATTGCTACAGAGCGTTTATTCGGTCACAGTGGTCTCTCCAGCTCTTTAGTAAACAGAATAGTACATGTTCAGGTAGGTGACAACATTTAAGCCAATCAGGAGAGAGAAGTAAAAATGCATTTTCTGTTTAATAAAGAGCTGGAGAGACATGGGAGACTCCTGTTACTGAACAAACACACTATAGCAATGAGTACTATCAGAGTATAGAGCTATTTAACACTTATTTTAACCAAAGTAAATCACTTACCCTACCTTTAAACACAGAAGCAAAGTGATTTAAAACAAAAGAAAAGTCATAATAAAGGAAAACAAATCATTACAAATAATTTAGGGATTAAGACAGCCATTCAGGCCAAAAAACATGAGTCAACTGGACCTAGTCAAGTCCTGTCAGGCTCTAACATATAGACAGACCCTCCCCCCCCCATTGACCATTATATATTCACATGACGGCCATTTTTGCAAAAAGGGCCACCGTGTGAATGCTGGTCAGTCCCCTGCTCCACCGGTACCTGTGAGGGATTTAGAAGTGCAGTCCTTTCTTCCGTGGGGCACTGATCCACTGCCAGTTACAGAGCCCTCGTAGCTAATGCAGTCATAACAAAGCAGAGCTGTTCGAGGATGGAAAAAGAAAAAACAATATAAAAAGAGAAAAGGGCAAGGAAAAAAATAAATAGGATATCTGAAGAGGATTTTTTGGGGGAATTTTAGATTGGCGTTTCAAATCACCGAAAAGCTTGCTTCATTTTGACCATTACTGCTATCCGTAGGGTGCATGAATGCATTTATCTTTTTTCTCTCCTATGGAACAGCGCTGTTGTGTTATGGCTACAAGTTAGCCAAGCTGAAGCTTTTGAAAAGGCAGCTGACATTCACACACACATACAAACACACACACCCACACGCACTCACCTTTGTATTACTATACTTGTGAGGACATACAAAACTGTAATGACACCGATTTTATGAATGCCATTTTGACTCTTTTTTTTGTGTGCCTTTTTTAACCCTTTAACTAAAAGCCGAAAATGGCTGATCTACTATTGTAGATCTGCTACTTTCAGTGCCAAACATCGGCGCACAACTAAATCAGGCATATTATACCTCCAACCCTAACCCCCAAATGCCTAATTGTAACCCTTTCCTAATTGTAACTGTACTTTTTTTTTTTTTTTTTTACCATAAAACAATCATTTGTCCTGTGAGGACCAGGACAAAATTGTCATCACCAGTGGTGTCAAGTAACGAAGTACATTTACTCAAGTACTAGTACTTAAGTACAATTTTGAGTTACTTTAACTTTACTGTAGTATTTCCAATTTTCAGTACTTTTACTTCTACTCCACTACATCTCAGCGGCAAATATTATACTTCGACTCCACTACAATTATTTGAAAACTTTATTTACTAGTTACTTTGAAATTATCAATTATTATATTATAGAACATACATTAACCACTTCTTTAGCCCTATATACATCTAGGCCATTTGAAAGTAGCTGATCTGCAAGCTCACAATCGCGACGCATTGTGACAAAACTTGGGAAATGGGACATTCTGGACAATGAGTAGCTACTGTCTACTTTTGGTACTTTAGGTACATTTTGATGCCAATACTTTTGTCATTTTAGTATATAAGTAAATTTAGAATTACGGACTTTTACTTGTAACAGAGTATTTCTACATTACAGTTCTACTTAAGCAAGAAATGTGAGTACTTTTTCCACCACTGGTCATCACCCCCATAAGATTCAAATTCTGCTACACTAGCAGGAACATTTGGTCCTCGCAAGTATTGTAATACAAGTACACACACACACATACACACACCTATACAGTACCACACACTCCATCTTTACATGCACCAAAGTATGCACCCAGACCATGCCCCAGCCCCGCCCCCTGACCAGCGTACAGTAAAGTGTCCCCTAAAGCCTTAACAGGCAGCAACAGGAAGAAGACACCAGCACAGCCACCTGCAAATCAACTTACTGTTGAGTTCTCACAAAGGAGAGGAAAGGAGAGAAAAGGAACAGAGCCCTGTGTGATGACAGCAAAAACCCCAAGCCCATAATTACGTCTGTTATCGTTGGAGTAAAAAAGGCGCTGCTCGGGTTAGTCGGACAGGACAGAAAGCATCGAAGGGTTAAGTTTAAAGTTAAAGCCAGCTGTGTTAAAGGCCTACACCGTAATAGCTAAATCAGTGGTTCTCAACGTGGGGTGTGCGGACCCCCAGGGGTCCTTGGGGGGGGGGGGGTTCCAGGGGTGTCAACAACCAAATTAGTTATAATGTACATAATGTATTATAATGAAATTGGAATAGTTTGGAACATGTTTAACACAAATCTTATGGGGGTCCCTGGCACTAAATCTTTTCAGATGGGGGTCCACGGCCAAATACATATCAAGTTGGGGGTCCTTGACATGAAAATGTTTGAGAACCAGTGAGCCTTTGTCCGACATTCTGACGTGAATGAACATGAAATACAAGAATTTGTGTGTATTTTGAGGCTGTTACTGGTTTACAATTATGATGATTGCCAACATTTGGGGTAAACAATCAAATTGCGGTGTAATGGGTTCAGAGTAAAACAACATTTTGAATTATGGGAGAAATGTTCCCCAAAGCTCCTTTTACATCAAGAAGTCAATCTCGTTTGTACAGTACAGAGCAACATATTCTAGAGGTCAAACAGTATTCTGGATTGTTTATTTAAGACAGGACAAGAGTTTTATTTGTATTTTGTTTATCTCCCATAGTCTGTTAACCACTTAAGCCCTATATGCTTTGTCATAAAACGAATAGCAAAATAGAGAATCTACAAGCTTACAACGCATGGTGATGCAATACATTGTGAGCTTGTATTTTTGAAAATTCTGAAAACTTTGGACGTTTTCTTTTCTTTTTTTTACATTTTGGCAAAAGTCTTTCAATCAAAACTGTTGAAAAATGGTGCATAAAATATACAGTATAAGGGTTCAAAGGTGGTTAACACTACTTATTTTTTCATAAGATCACTATGGGTACTCATGCCTAGTCATGTTTACACATTACAACACAGACAATAAAAAGTCCATCTAATCTACACCAGTGGTTCTCAAAGTGTGGTCCAGGGACCCTCGAGGGGTTCCTTGAGGGGGTTCGAAATGGTCCCTCACAGGTCTGTAACTAACTGAGAGCGTACAAACAGTTCCATTTGTACGCTCTCAGAGTTATGAGGGTCCTTGAAATGAAAAGGTTTGAGAACCACTGATTTATGCCGTACATTGGAGGTGGGTTGAGTTTGTACCTGCAAAGGCCTTGGAGATCCTCTCCTTCTTCCATTCCCAGGGCTGGTCGTACTCCTCTGGGGGCCGCTCGTCATCCTGTGGCAGTCTGCTCTCCCTGGGGACGGCACCAGGGTTATTAGACTGAACAACTACAACTAACCAAATAACCTCAACTGCAATTGAAAAATGTAAAGTGAAACAAAAATATAAACAAGGCTTCACAAAAAAAGGTAACTAACTGAAACTGTACTGTGCGTTTACAAAGCTAACTAAAGCTAACTAAAATCATGGAGAAAATGTACTTATTAGTTTTAGTCTTTGTCAGAAATCTTCAAACATAGCAAAAGTATTACTCTATTTTTGCAATTTTTCTGACCTTGTTGAATCTTGCCGCTCACTAATCCATATTACAATAAATAAAACTAACGCTACAACTAAAATAAACTAAGCTAAAACTAAGCCTTTTGAAAAAAAAAAGAACTAACTCCTGTTTAAAAACGAACCAAAACTAAACTGATTGCAAAACAAAAGAGTCAAAACTAAATAGAAATAAAAGCTAATGCTACAAATGCTAAAACTCTGATAATAACCTGGGACAGGAGGAGGAGCGCTCGGGGTCCGGGTCCCCGCCGCCGTTCTCGGTGGGCTCGTACGGCGTGTCGTACAGGGGGAGCTGCTTGATCGACGAGCTGTCCTTTGACCCTCGACCCCCAGCGCGGATCTCTGCAAAACAAAAGGGGACAGGAACCATGGAATCAATAGATGTAAACATAACGAGCTATAGCTGCTAACAGTAGTAATTAGCTAAGACCACTTTTAACCCTGATGTCCCTCTTAGGCCAACGGTTTCACAAACATTTCCAAAAGATTTATACAAAAAATTATCAATACAATAAAATTAAACACCAAACTAGTGTTTAATTAGTACAGACCTATTAGAAATACACAGTGGTGGAAAAAGTACTACATTTTTTTTCATAAAAGTATCAATACTATAATAATAATAATGAATTGCATTTTTATAGCGCTTTTCCAAGTGCTCAAAGCGCTTTACAATGGTTCATTCATTCATACAGGTGGGGGACATTGGGAGGTGGAGCGGCGAACAGTCGACGCCAGCGTCCCCACTTTTCCCACATTCACACACCAATGGTGGCAAGCGAGCACCGACCGAAGCATTGGAGGCAATGTAGGGTTCAGTGTCTTGCCCAGGGACACTTCGACATGTGGTCAGGAGGAAATGGGATTCGAACCGTCGACCCACGGATCATTGGACGACCTGCTCTACCTCCTGAGCCACAGCCGCCCAATACTGAAATGTAAAACGCATTGTGAGCTTGTAGATCAGCTATTTTCAAATGGACGATGTAAATAGGGCTGAAGTGGTTAATGTATGTTTTGTAATAATAATAAAAATCTACAAAGTAACTAGTAACTAAAGTTTTCAAATAATTGAGTAAAAGTACAATATTTGTTTCTGAGATGTAGTGGAGTAGAAGTAAAAGTATTTTACTCAAGTAAAGTAAAAATTCCCTCAAAAGTGTACTTAAGTACAGTACTTGCGTAAATGTACTTAAGTTACTTTTCACCACTGGAAATACACATTATTCATGATATGATTCATTATGAATTATTAATAATTATCTCTCCTTTCCTCTCTTCTATTAATTAAATGATCAATTATCCCCCCCCCCCCCACACTAATGACCCCTGAATAATAGGTAGCTAACCAATTCAGGTGAGAGGGACAGCATATTTTTTACTAGCGATGAAAGTGAAGAGTTTTGAAAGGAGGGTAGGGTAGAGAACAGAGGGGGCCTGGGGGGGCTTGCAGCACCTGCAAGAGCACACGGTGCAACCTGCCGGAGTGCTGGCTAATCACCACGGCTATAAACAGCCCGGCCTGCGGCTTTCACATGTCTGTTCTGTTCTGTTCTCTCAGCCCCCGCTTCTCCTCTCAGCCGTCGCTCACTCATTGCATTGTTTTGCCCCGAAAGCAACACTTTCCTCTTAAACGTCGCTATTCTGAGAGGAAACACGCTGTCATTAGTTTATGGGGTGTGGGGGGGGGGGGAAGAGGTCAAAAGAAAACTGGAAAGTGAAATCATGTGGATCTCGGGATCCACATGGGGACGGCGTAGCCGTGAAAGTGGATCCTTGGACATTTCAAATTTGGGCAAGGTTTCAGACCGATCAGAGCGCCATCGACTTTCATTATGAAATCGAAGTCAAAACATTTAAAAAAAGTATAAAACATGCGGAAAAAAGTGGAGGTACTCCTGTGGCCTGCTGGCAGTGTGCACAAGAAATGTGTCGCCGATCAGTCCAGCAGTTTGCGAGATTAGCTCCGGACACACAGACAGACCCTCTTCTAGATGGCTCGCCTCTGAGGAGCCACGCCATAACAATACTGGCATGCCTGGATTCAAGCACTCCCGGTGCTTAATTGCATGAATGGTTTCCACCGACAAGTCATGTGTTTGTTTATGTACCGTCTAGCCTAAACTGTGTTGAATAAACACAACGCTACTCTACCTACATAGCAGTAAACCAGCGCCGTCCCCTCAGGAAGTATCGTGCCCTTGAGAGCTCTCTCTCTCTCTCTCACTTCTCCTCCTCTTCCTCCCCTTCTCAATCTCCTTCAACTCACATGAAGTCATTAGGAGCTAGCAGCCCTTCCTCTAGGGCCGCATGAAGCCGCTAACGGGCGGCGAGCTCCGCCGTGGAGTAATGCGATGTGAACGGAATGAAATATTATGCCACACCACTGCATAATTGCCTCTCAGCCCAAGGGAGCTCTTGCAGAAAAATGAGCAATACGTTTGTGCCTAATGGAGCTAACCGAGGAGCGGAAGGGGTGTGGAGGTGAGCTAGAGAGGTGAGGCGAGGCTGCCCAGATCTCTACCGCATATCTGCCGTAATCTCCGCTTAAAGAGCAACTCGTCCCCTTTGATCTCGCTGCTAAAGGAACCGGCATTACGAGACCCGGGGCGACTTTCAGGCCTGCCTCCTTAGTCGAAGGGCAAGCAGCAAGAGAGAGAGAGAGAGAGAGCGGCTGAAAGGAGGGGTGAGAGGCGTATAAGAGGAGTGTGAGGGGAGGGGAGGGTGAGGAGGAGAATGAGAGAGGAGGATCAGGAAGGGAGGGTGTTGCCAGAAGAAGGGGTAAGGAGAACTGAGAAGGGGCAAAGATGAGAACACCGGGGAGTAAATCCTGGCTCCTTTAATTGGAAGCGCATTGCCTTGGATAAACTGCTGTGAGGGATTAAGACTCATTGGTGTGTGTGAGTGTGTGTGTGTGGTTGGGAGGGGGGGGGGCTTGCTGACAGACCGCTGCGTCAATGTTCTCTCAGTAGGTCCTGCATCCTTTTCCGTCTGATGTTCTTTCGTTCCTTCTTATGCATATTTTGACATTACACTGAGTCTCTCTCTCTCTCTCTCTCTCTCTCTCGGCCCCTGTTGAGGCACGCTAGGTAAAGCTGGGTGGGGATACATCTGTCGGACTAGATTACACCCGACTGCTTTGACACAGTGGGACCGCCGCAATTTGTTGCACAGCTGCAGCTCGTCTCCCCCTCCCTGACCTCTAACCCTCTATTTAGGGTCGGAGGTCAGGTGCCACGCCCTCTCTTGATGTGCCTCGGTCCTCCTCGCCGGATACCACAGTTCCCTTCCAGATGCTGCACTTCCTGAACCTCGCCCCTCTGCCTCCAATAGTGACCTCTACAGCACCATACTCCCCCCCCCCAAAACCAACATGGCCGTGTGTTGGAACCCAAACAGTGGGTTGCAGTATGTGCTCACAAGGTCAGAGACAAAGAACAACTTTAAAAGAGGAAATGTGAGATTTTTTTACCGCAGGAACTTTGCCCGGAACCAGCAACACTGCTAATTGGTCAAGCGCTGTGTCTCGCTTCAAGGGAACACAAGGATATACAAACATAATTGGCTAAAACACACAAATACAGTGATGAAGCACTAACACAAGACAGTGATGTTTTGAAATATTTTAGTTTGGTAGTCTATCTTTTGTCCCACCAAGAACACAATACAGATCGTCGTCACTCTAAACTGAAGAGTTTGACAAAGTTTTGGTCAGAGCCAGTTGGTCGCTTTAGTTGGTTTTCCTGCATCGATACAAATGCCATATTCTCCCAAATAACAAAGAACAAAAGGATGGCAGAGCAGAGGGGACATTCCTGGAGGTGTAGGCAGAACGGGGTGCAGGAGGGGTGGGTGTCTGGAGGTCATTGTGGAATCACAAACACAATCTTCTAGTTTCTGAACTTTTTTGTTCCTCAGTTGGATCTTTTGGACAAAAAAAGGGCTTACTGTATCTTGTTCACAGGAACCTACTCTATCCAGCACTGGATTATTTGACTTACTTATGGAAAGGACATGTTTTTATTCCAAACACCACGAGAAGATGTTTCAGCACTGCAACGAGTGCTACTTTCAAAAAAAGATTCTAAACTTTCAAAAATAGCCAATCAACAAGCTTGCAGAACGGCTGTTTCACTATTTCTCCTAGGATGAAGAAAATTACAACTGCTTCTACCTGTCAGTAGATAAGATAACAACAGCAGGTACCATTAAAACCCAATTTACACATGGGCTCTTGAGAACTAGATTGGCATATAGTCAGTGCTGAGAGCAGATGTAATAGATATAATGGATATAAGGGATATACAGTGGACACATACAGTACAGTATATAGTATAGTATAGACGTACAAACCAGCTGAGAATCAGCGGCAGAAAGGCAGGGAGGAGAAGTGTTCAACTCTACAACGATAGCGTCTTCATTATATTCTCTCTCTCAGTTCTCAGCCTTGGTTCATGAACTGGAGAGAGATTCATCCTAATAATGGGAGAGAGAGGAAGCGAGACAGTTCTCTCTGTAAATCCAGAGTGTCTCTCGTCCCACTTACACACAGGAGGAGCCCTTTGGGCATATTATCACGGCAGTGAGCGCCGAGCCGGCCTGCTCTGGATTAAATCAAAGACATTAACTGTAACCAGCCTGGCAGCCGGATACTGCTGCACCTTGACTGACTGACCCGCCAATACCCCCCTCTACCGCCCCCCACCCCTCCACTGTCTAGACCAGTGTTTCCCAAACAATGGGTCGGGACCCATTCAATTTCATATTCAGTATCAGTCTCATATTCACACCATTGATAGTCTACTCTGTACAAATTCTTTCATACTGTACAGTGGTGGAAAAAGTACTTATGTTTTACTTAAGTAAAAGTATCAATACTGCAATGTAGAAATACTCTGTTACAAGTAAAAGTCCGGAGTTCAAAATGTAATTGAGTAAAAGTACAAAAGTATTGGCATCAAAATGTAATTAAAGTACCAAAAGTAAAAGTACTCATTATGCAGAATGTCCCATTTCAAGTTTTCAAATGTATGAACAATCTTTTGAAAATAACAGATCTACAATGCGCGATGCGACGCATTGTAAGCTTGTACTGTAGATTGGCTATTTCCAAACGGCCGAAATGTATATAGAGCTGAAGTGGTTAATGTGTGTTTTGTAATAATAATCACAATCTACAAAGTAATAAGTAACTAAAGTTTTCAAATAATTGTAGTGGAGTAAAAATACAATATTTGCCTCTGAGATATAGTGGAGTAGAGGTAAAAGTATTGGAAATGAGAAATACTCAAGTAAAGTACAAATACCTCAAAATTGTACCTAAGTAAAGTATTTAAGTTTCTTTCCACGACTGATACTGTATATCCATTGTCGACAGATGTACTGTATATTCATGCATTGCATATATTCACTGGTGATAGATTGTCCATTTATATGTATATATTTATGTATACATTTTAACACAGTCCACAGTCCAGACCCAGTTCAGATGTCTAGTGTCAGGCTGTACATTGTCTATTCTTTTTGCTCTACTCTTACCTGTTACTATCCTGTGTTTTACACTTACTGCTGTTGCTGCTACGACATCTGCATTTCCACACGGGGATCAATCAAGGTTTATCTTTATCTTTCTATTACAGGGTGAAGGATTTGATATACACTAAAGCTGGGGGGGAAAAGCAATTTTATCTATCTCTGTGTATCAGTACCACCCACTCACTGGCATAAAGCTAGAGAATTTGCAGCGGCTAAGCATTTCGAGGGGGCACGCTGGATCTGTGTGGATTTGATTGAAGGGATCTCCCATGCACTAGAGTAGGATTAAATGTGATTGACTTCGCACCCCGGGAAAACAATGCAGAGAGAGAAACTCAGGCTTCAAGGATTTACCCTCCCCTGCTGCAGGCCTTCTTAAAGAAAATCCGAGGCTGTGCGCATCTTATTATCAATGGCTATTGTTATCAGCTAGGTCAAGTCTCTGCTTTGTGCAATCACCTTGAGTGCACACGATATCAAAGTGAGGAGAACCAACACTATTAAATACACTTTGAACACTGTGTATATTCAGTTCTTACTGTGCACAATACAAACTATGGAGGCAACATGTGAGAGGAGAGCAGTGAAATGTTGATAACATTATACAAATGGTAACTCAATGACATCGTTAAATGCACTGGGCAGTTTGGCCAGAGCGCAGATTAGCTGGTCGCCTTGGCGACGCCGCATGAAACTGCTGCAACCTTATCTTCAGCGCTACACAGAGAAACAGTGGAGGATGTCCATGTGTTTGATTCTTGTATAATAATAATAATAATAAACGTTATTTATATAGCACCTTTCATGACATAAATGCAGCTCAACGTGCTTTACAGAGCAAAAAACTCAAAAACTCAAAACAAAAAAAGCAAAAAAACTAAGAACACAGCAAATAGAACAATGGCAGAAAACAATGGCAGAAAAATAATGGCTATAACAAAAGGCAGTGAATCAAGCAAAACAGTAAAGACATGAATAGCAACACAAAAATCAACGAAAGAAACAAAAATCAACTAAAAGCAAGAGTGAAGAAATAAGTCTTGAGCTGTGGCTGTTCAGTTGCGGGTTGCCATTTAATTGAGTAGACCAGAGTATACAGTGGCCACTATTATTGTAGCTTAGCTATCTTAATATGGTGGGTGTGTGCAGGGCATTGGTAATGATGATGACGGAGGGACACAACGACACAGCCTCTCGCCTGGGAAGAGACACTGAAGCCAAACATCTTAACCACTACCCTAAGAGGGAATCCCCCTTGGCCAGGGGAGATATTAGGGTTTTGGTCTTCAAGCAGAGGCTCTGAGCCACACTGCTACAAAAGCACTAGGGTTAGGGTCCACAACTTATGCCTGATTGAAACCAAAAGAAAAGGTGAGTCGAGTCGCAGCTGTATCATGCGGTGGAAAAAGCGCCATAAAAGGTGCTTGCGCTACGACAAGAGCCACTCAATTGCGAGACGTTAAGCAGAACAAAGCCTCTGATCCCGGCACATAGACGTCTCCACGGCTTCTGATTTCAATCTTTTTCTCATCGCACCGAGGTCTATCGTGTCGCGGCACTTGGGGGGGCGTTACGCTATCTGGGGGCCACCCAGAGGTAGAGCGTGTCAGTCAGAGAGCTGGCTGACAATGAGAGGTGTTTGCTCCCTGACCCGTGGCGGCCCCGCTGCTGAGATTTTCGCTCGAGTCTGCGGTGAGCTTTGCTCCGCGGGGAGGCAAAACGTCTCGTGCTCGGTCTCCCGGGCACACCGCCACGAGAGCAGACCGAGCAATGCTGCCTGTCAGCTCTGTGCTCCACATCTCACCCCCTGGTTTCAATGTCATTTCCATGCCCTGCATTGTTTTTTTTGAGGGAGCAGACGCAGCAAAGACAAAGGAATAAATTATTAGTGTTTTTCGTCCGGCGGAAACCTTGTACTGTATGTCCTAAACCAGGGGTGGGCAACTTTGATGATGGAGAGAGTCACTATATTTACACACTCAGTCCAGAGGTCCACATTGCATATACTGTCTCTCCATATTTTAACTTTTTTCACCATTCTGTCACACAAAGTAGCAAAAATAGCCGATCTACAAGCTCAATCTGCTATTTTTGCTATTTTTGAATTGGAATCCTGAAAAGTAACATTTGTATTGAATTTCAAATGCATTTAGTTATACTTATGTTAACTTTATGAACTTAAATACAAATACATTGGACATAAAAAAAGACAATAGAATTTTAATACTAGTCACTAAGCTACTAATATAGACTGAAGTAATTAAAGCAGGTCATGTTTGCAATTGTAACAGCTGAAATCAATAATACATCAGTATTCCGATATCAACCTGCGGGCCGCATTAAGTGAAGGTGGGGGATAAAACATACAAAGTTGAAATATTATGGAGATACAAGGTTTCTGTCCGACAGCACGGGTTTGTATACGTCTCTCACTCTGTGTCTCTCTCTCTTGTGGCACTGCCCTTTCTCCGTGTTCCTTTTCTTTTTGAAGCCCCAAATTGGAAAACGAGGCGAAAAGCACCTGCAGTCAGCAAAGCTTTGATTTCTCCATGTTGCGTGCTCGTCTGTGTTGCCTCTATCGGCCCCCCACAGGGGGCACAAAAGCAGCCAGGGCGTGCTTTCTTTCTTTCATGCCTCTTTCCTCGTCCGATCCTTCTCTCTCCAGGCTCACATCGTGCCAAGCGGGTGGTGTGGCGTGGCGGGTACCCCTTTGGGCTGCCCGCTGCCTGCCCGTTCTCCAGGCGTACGCAAGCTGTGGAGAAAGCCTCCAATTTGCGCTTTAAGGAGCAGCTGCACTATTTGTGGTGTGGGCTTCCTTTACAAACATGCCTCCCTGTAATGCTGGAAGCCGCTTATTGACAGAGGAATGACACACACAGTACAGACACTTCCAGGCAGCCTGGCAGGGAGGTGCCACGTTTGAAAAGCAAAACGTTATGAAACGTCCTCCTCTAAAACGCTGCTTCAGACAGCTGATGGAGGGGCATTTATTCGCTAACAGATGGGATGTATGGTAGACATCCAATGAGAATAAAGGAACATATGGCCATATAGCACAGTTTGTGCTTATAGTACAATACTAGAAGTGCGATACAAACTAACGGGTCACTGCTGGCTTATGGAAAATAATGATAGAGAAGCAATTTGAGAGTGAGGTAAATGAAGAATTGCAGACTGCTGGCAGCCACAAATGATGTGCTGCTGCTTGTCTTTAGGTGTGTGTGTGTGTGTGTGTGTGTGTGTGTGTGTGTGTGTGTGTGTGTGTGTGTGTGTGTGTGTGTGTGTGTGTGTGTGTGTGTGTGTGTGTGTGTGTATATTTGCAGGTCCCCCAGATGGCCTGAGGGAATCGATGCTGAAGACAGCCTTTCTACCTGAATGCACTGACATGCATATGGATTCATTCCTTCGCTGCAGCACTGGCTGAGAGCGAGCTACCAGCCTAGTGAGATCTGACACACGACACAAAAAGAAAAAGAAAAAAGCACAAGAAAAAGGGAGATAGGGAGACAGAGAAAGACAGAAACAGACAGAGAAATAGGAATAGTACTGCACACACACAAGAAGACAGAAAAGGACTGTAGGTGAAAATGGTCTGTTGCCAACAACAAAAATGCACAGAATTTTGCACAATCGTCTGATTCAAAACATTTAATCCAACATCCAATCCAATATGGGCCAATTCTCCTGATGGTGGTGCTATAGCAATTATCTCTGTTTGAAAACTATAAAAAATATATTAACAGCACATTTTCTGCAAATGTTTGCCTATTAATCAAAATTGAGATTCTAGGGAAGTGGTTAAAGGTGCCTTAAAGAACCATCAAAATGGTTATTGGAGGAACCATTTCTGGCATCTCTTTGCCAAAAAAGGTTCTCTAGAACTATATGAGTAGAATGAAGAACCTTTCCTTAAAATGAGAAAGTTCTTTGTTTAACCATATTAGCCTTTTAAAGAAGCATTTAAGACCATTCTTTTTCTGTGTGTACAAAGAGTGAACACTGTTGCTCATTGATTAGTATTGTGGATTTATTCTTCATTTTTTCTCCTCTTCATCTTCAACAGCGTATCATTGCGGCTTACAGCTAAAAAGATATAATTTCCTTTCTCCACAGCCATGAGAGAGAGAGAGAGAGAGAGAGAGAGAGAGAGAGAGAGAGAGAGAGAGAGAGAGATAGAGAGAGAGAGAGAGAAAAAAAAAGCCTTGGTCCCCAAAGGAAACATCTTTATTGGTTTTTGTTTGCGTTTCTTCTCTGCCACAGCTGTACTACATGTATCAGTAGTATTAACGCCTCGGTTGTTGATTTGAGAAAATAAATTCAAAAAACTACAGCAGAAAAGTCATTAATTCAGTCTTTAACAACCACAGTAGGGTCAAATCCAGAACACAGACAAGCTTAAATAAAAATTGAGCTTCTCGTTATCACGAAAAGGGCTACTAATTAACAAAGGCTGGAATCCAGTAATGACTAATTAGTTGGACGCGGAGTTTAGCACAGCATGATGTAAAACCCGGTGGGGGATCCGACTCCTGTTTAATACTCGTACTGCGTCCTCCTATGTAAATGGCCATTCCCCACTTTAAGACCACCGCACGGACCACGCCATTGATTCCAAGCGGGGTGCGGTGGCAATTACAGCTCGTTAGGCCTAAGGTGAAGGCTCGTTAATGGAAGATGAATGGGGTGGCTGGGCTAGGCTTGGAAAGGTGCCCCGTGTCTACCTACATGTGCATGAATCACACACAGAGGCCGCCGAATGCATGCAAACAGCAGTGTCACGTACAAACCGAAAGACAAGCACTATAGATCAAGACCCTGACAAGGCGGGCAGCAGGTAAAGAGATGTGATTAGTCTTTGCCGTTGGATCGCGTGTCGCCAGATAATAGAAATTCCGTTTGGACGAGAGAGAGAGAGGGTGAAATGCTGAGAAACCGAAATAATCCTGGTTTTCTCGACACAGAAAATGAGGGCTTAAGCCATTCAATCAGGGAACGCATCTGTGTCTTTTTAGATGTCTTTGGCTATTCAAAAATAGCAGATATACAAGCTCATAGCGCAGCACCGAGTGCCGCGCTATGAGCTTGTAGATTTTCTTTTTAAATCGTGAAAATTTGTGCAAATCTTTGAATATATGTATTTTTTAAAGCGAACATTTGTAAAATATTTTGTTCCACAGACCTCCAGAAACTAAGATTTGAGTTACAAATGTTCGCTTAGAAAAAAGATATCTTCAAAGATTTTTCAAAAATAGCAGATCTACAAGCTCGTAGCGCTGCACCGAGTGCCGCGCCACAAGCTTGTAGATCTGCTATTTTTGAATAGCCAAAGTATAAAATAATGGTTATAGCTCAAATCTAAAATGACAGGTGCGTTCCCGGTCTCAATGGCTTAATGTGAAGCAGTGACAGGCTTGGCTTGGCTCCCGCTGCCTGGAAGCAGAGAGAGAGAGAGAGAGAGACTCTGAGCCTTATGGGAGAGAGAGGAGCAATTCTTTTCTGCAGGGCTCCCTTCTGCTCTCTGCGCCTATTGTTCCTCAGCCGAGATAAGACTGACTGTGGATTATGGGAGAGTGCAACCAGAGTTCAGGTCCTGTGTGACTGTATGTGTGACTGGAAACTGCCACTGTCAATGGGATTGGGAATGCGACGGGGAACACGACAGGGCTGAGAGGAACAGAAGATAATATGAGAAAGAGAGAGGTATGGAAAAGGTAGAATAGAGTGTATTGGTGTAGAGAACAGGAGAGTAGGGTACTGCAGACTCTGCTGTATTCTATATGTGCTCAAACATTTTCATGTCAAGGACCCCGAAATTGATATGTATTTGGCCATGGACCCATGTATGAAAGGATTTTGTTCAAGGGACCCCCATAAGAGCTGATTTGGGTCCCCCCCCCTCACGTGACACATTGTGAGCTTATCTAGATCTGGTTTTGATGCTATACTAACACATTTTGCTGAGGACACAGTAGAATAAAGTAGAGTACACAGCTATAGTAGCAGCAGTGGCAGATCAGGGTACATTAGTAAAGCTACCGTTACGGTAGCGAGTACCTTTGATGACGTGACGTTGGCTGATCTCCCAGTGAGATCACCAGCTAATGGCGGGGGGTGGGGGGGGGGGTCCGATGACACGTGGACGTGGCAGTGATGAATCGCCCACTCCACCCAGCCCCACTCTCCCACCCACTGAGGGGTCAACAGCCCATTAGTGGTGATGAGCCTCAAGCTAACAGTCAGCCAAGAACACCCCCCCACCCAAATATCTCCCAACCTTCCCTCTCATTTCCCTGCGCCCCCTCCCAACCACCCCACACCCACACACACACTCAATTTACTTTGGTAATGTAGGTATATTTTGATGGCAATACTTTTATACTTCTACTTAAGTCAACATTTGAATACATAGTATCTTTATGTTGTGATATCGCTACTTTCACTTAAAGACCTGAGGCTTCTAAAACCTAACCTAAGTTTTCTGAAAACGTTCAAATTCTTACAACATTATTTTGCTATATGGATGGCAACAACTAATGAGACACAGAGGTGGCTCCCGGATTGAAAGGTATAAAACAACGTATAGGTTACAACAGGTCTAAATGGGTAAGTAAAAAAAAAGCCTGTGTACTTCTATCACTGCATGCACACGCCCCCTGGGGACAGGAGGACTGCTGTGCCGGTGGGGACAGAGACAGAGTAGAAGTGAACAGAACAGAACAGAACAGAGATGACAACACCCACTTGCAGTACAAGGTGAGCAGTCCAATGAACATCTTACACTGTCAGGGTGAAACAGAGTTCACACAACCTTTTCCATTGCATTCCCTGCTATACAGTGAAATCCTCAGTGTTCATTTGCAAAATCAAGACTGTTTTTTTTTGTTGTCACTCGCGCAGGTACCAGCAGCGAATAATAAGCCTATAATAAGAATAGTACTGGACATAAAATAAGAAATAAGAAACTAAGATAAATACAAATAAAACGGTTTAAAGGAGGTTAGGAATAGAGCCCTCTTTAAAACCTCAACCCCCTGGGGTTGAATAGAATGCACGGCAAAGTAAGATTTCAGATTTAACTCCGAAAGTGTGTAGACAAAATGTAACCAAATGGACCCGCAAGGGTAAATTAACCCGGATTGTGACTACGTATTTGAGCTTGACAGCTTAGGACAGCTTTATGCATCGCTCACAGTCAAAAAGAAAAGAAAAAAGGGGAAGCTATATAGAACCCCTGGTTTGTGTTACGCGGCTTAGTTAACAGACTTCTCGCTGTCGGCCACAAACACACCACTTATTTTGAGTTTGCAAATGAAGTCTTCTTTTTTTGCGGCGTCCTCGTCCATTGTGCTGGTAGTAATCCGATAATCTCTTCCCCCGCAGCACGACGGAGGCAGGCAGCAATCACAGCGGCGGAATCGGCAGGGAATTAAGTTCTATCAGCGTCGTAGTGAGAGCTGCTGTCAGAGCGACAGCGTGCATCCTCAAGGCTGCCTCTCATTAGCCCGTTAAAGCCGGGAAAGCACCTGTGTCGTTTTAGATTTGAGCTGTATGCTGTGTATACACAGCAACGTACGTTTATCAGAAAAGATTTAGAAGGCATTTTGTTGTTGTCGGGCAGAAACCTCTTATCTCTGTATTCTAACTTTGTGTTTTTTTTGTGTAAATTAAGCCCTACTTGATCATACTACAGCGTCACACAAAAGCATCGAAAGTAGCAGATACGCAAGCTCGAAACGCGGCGCGAAGCGACGCGTTTCGAGCTTGTAGATCTGCTACTTTTGCCGTTTTGGAATTTGAATCCTGAAAAGTAACAGTTTTTTTGACATACAGGGTTTCCACCGGACATAGACGATGTGTAGAATCGGCCTCGGGTCTTAATGGGTTAAGAGGAGATAGATACGCTGGCGCTGCCACGCCGACACATTTCACACGCCGAGCAAACGGAAACCGGGATGAAGACGTCTTTCAAATGTTGCGTTACATAACGTGTACGGTGTATGACCTCTTCCACAGCCTGCCAAAAAAACAAGGATGTGTAGGCGAGTCAACACGATGGCTCACGGTGGCTCGTACAAACAAGTCGCTGCAGCACTTCTCAAAGTAGGGCAACAGATCATTTGAAATGCTGAATGTTCAAATCATGTGAAACAAACAGCACTTACGTTATAATTTGGTGTTCTGATAAACAATAAATATGCTTTATGAATGTTGGAAAAAGCCGGCAACATTTCAGTTGAGCAGTTTTGTGATATCAGGACTCAGGAGTGAAGTAAAGGCTACCCTGGTGAACTCACCTAAACACCCTATACACAAATACAAGGATACTTTTATCATCAATAATTAAAACTTTTACAGTAGAGAGGCTTCCGTTCACCGTTCACTTCCTTGTTATTCGATTTGCAAAAAACGCCTGCATCTCGCCTCCCTGGTTTTACTCTGCATTTTTGACGAGACATGCTATAGTCAACGGCCTATAACAAACGAACGGGGGGTCGCAATGACATTTTTTTCGCGGAAGCACAGTGAAACCCTGTCTGCTGGCAGTCTGCATGGGCTTAATTTATTTATTTACTCTGGCAGTGAATGAGTTAAGGTACTCTCACCATACAGATTGGGTAAAATAAAAATGTGTCCCCGAAACTGTAGCTTTAAAAGGTCAACGCATAAATATGAATTGAATACACAAGCTTTATATTACTTGACGGCCATTGAGATCAGGGAGAAACTGGAATGCTTGCTATCGATCTGTTCCATTTATTGGATATGGCTACTTATACTGCAGCTGCTGCAGCTGTGACCTGTTGTTTACCAATGCTTCTAGAGCAGGCAGAGGGGGGGGGAGATGTGTGCATTAGCAGGCTCGTACCCTGGCAAAGCAAACAGTTCCACAGGCTAGGTGACCTCTGCCTCTCTCACTCCCGTCTCTCATGTGTGACCTTCAACCACTTCTCCTGCAGGCGCTGCCCTCCTCTCTCCTCATGCCCTGCACGGTACAACAACGGTAAGTACACTGGAGGTGGATTACAGCTCGCTATAAGCACATGATGCCAGTGTTTACACACGACAAGAGATGATCGGGTTGCACCCTTCTTCGCCTTTGTGCCCGTGACCGAATCGAAACGAAAATAGCCAATGGATTAAACGATGCGAGTTATACCTGGGAGGATGGTATTGCGATCGGTGTCTTGTTTTTGTTTAACCGTTCAAACCGGGAAAGCATCCGTGTGTAACCACTTTATCCATATTTTATACTTCGGCTATTCAAAAATAGCAGATATTCAGCACCGAGTGCCGCGCTATGAGCTTTTAGATCTGCTATTTTTGAAAAATCTCGAGCATTTTCGCAAATATTTGAATATATATATTTTTTTAAAGGGAACATTTTTGCAGAAGGAGCGAGTGCATTTTCCGGCAGCGGCTGCTGCCGCGGAACTGCCGTGGAACTGCCGGTGGAGGAGCGGCAACTGCCGGCAGTGACTGCCGGCGGTGGAGCGGCAGCTGCCGGCGGAGCAGCGGAACTGCTGCGGAACTGCCGGTGGAGGAGCGGCAGTCAACTTCTTTTTTCCGCCGATAAAGTATAGTTTTGGACCATGACGGAGGCGCGCCGACTCAGTAGACCTTGAGGCCAAGGAGTCGCGCCCGAGCGCCTCCAGGCGCGAGTGCCTGCGACGACCGGCCGATGGTCTACTAGTCGACTAAGCGCCGTCCGAGTTATATACCGATAGGCACAGAATCGTAAATAATATTGGTGGGGACTGCGTTACACAAACGCAGCACACTCCCAAAGCTGGCGCCGCCGGCAGCTCCGCGGCAGCAGCCGCTGCCGGAAAATGCACTCGCTGTCCCTCCATTTTTGACTCAAATCTTTGCTTCTAGGGGTCCCTGTTACAAAATATTTTGAGATGGGGTTCGGCGGCCAAAGACATTTGTAGATGCGCTCCCGGATTGAATGGCTTAAAAATCAATAAAAAGAACTCGGAAAGAAAAAATGCAAAAAAGATGACTAGATTTGGTTCCCTCATGATCAAAATACACATGACATGGATGAAGATCTATGAGTAGGGGTTAGAGTGTGCACTTGTGTCGGCTCTCATAGTCCGGCTGTATCACTTTGCGTCTCTGCCCTCAGCACTGAGCTATAACACAGAACCACAAGTCTGCGGTGCCAGTCTTGCATCTCTCTGTGTGTCTACTTGTGGGTGTCTATAGTCTGTCTGCTCGGAGCTCCTGTTTAGATCCAGGCCTCGGGGGACAAGGATTCTAAAGCCCAGTTTCAGACCGCTCATCTCTGGGCCAGCCGCATTCCTCCTGACAGGGACGACAGGCCAGCCAGACCAGGACTCAGGAGATGCACAGAAAAGACGATCCTGTCGTGATGACAACACTGTAGCATGCAGACATCAAGTTCTGTGAGCGAGACATTCGTTCTCTGTGTGTGAACTCAATTGTAGAATTTCCTCTAAAGCGGTTGGCATATTTTTTTTGTTTCCTTCCTAAATAGCCAACTAAGGCAAAAAAAAAAAAACTATGCAAGTATTTCAGTAATGCATCAAGTATTTCAGGGATGTATCAAGTATTTCAGTAGTGTATCAAGTATTTCAGTAATGTATCAAATATTTCCGTAATGTATCAAGTATTTCAGTAATGTATCAAGTATTTCAGTAAAGTATCAAGTATTTCAGTAATGTATCAAGTATTTCAGTAATGTATCAAGTATTTCAGTAATGTATTAAGTATTTCAGTAATGTATCAAGTATTTCACTAATGTAAGCAAACGGTTGCACTTCAGCAAAACATTTTCTCCTGTTTTCAAACTGTCATCGACAGTGAGCGGTCCACTTCAACCTGTAATCTTTCATTACTGAGCCATTCAGACGGAATGCCAAGACACACAGTAGGCCAGCCAAGACCAGAGGAAAGGCAGTGTGTCAGACAGGGACACACAGGAGAACGGACTCGACTTCATTCCAGCAGAGGCCAGCACGGCCCCAGATGCTATAGCACCTCAAAGGTCAACAGAAACCAATGGTGGAAGAAGTACTTTTACGCTATAAGTAAAAGTAGTAATACCAGAATATAAAAATACTCTGTTACAAGTAAAACACCTGTGTTCAAAATGTTACTTGAGTAAAAGTACAAAAGTATTGGCATCAAAATATACTTAAAGTACCAAAAGTGAAAGTACAAAAATGTTTGAAAATAGTAGATCGAAGCGTTGTGAGCTTGTAGATCTGCTATTTTCAAATAGCCTAGGTTTAAAATAGGGCTAAAGTGGTTAATGTATGTTTTATAATATAATAATTTATATCTGCAAAGTAAGTAGTAACTAAAGTTTTCAAATAATTGCAGTGGAGTAAAAATACAATATTTGCCTCTGAGGTGTAGTGGAGTGGAAGTAAAAGTATTGAAAATTGGAAATACTCCAGTAAAAATACCTCAACATTGTACTTAAGTACAGTACTTGAGTAAATGTACTTAGTCACTTTATACCACTGACAGAAACACACTGCCGTTGCTCTAGAATAGATTCTCCAGTCTAGATGCTATAGCACGCCAACTGCTGTCAGAAACACACTAACGTTGTTCTAGAAGCTAGCGCCCCAACCACACACACACTGTTGCTGTTCTGTTCACATGTAGCACAACTTAGAGAGTGGATGCAGGTGTTAGCAGAAAGCCTAATCGCTCAGTGGTAATTAGTGAATCTCTCACAATTACAGTGACAGGTTTATAACATACTGTATCTATTCAGTGTAGTTCGATTATTGAATTACCCCCAAAAATATCAAAATAGTAATCCCTTTGTCTGCTTTTATAGCCTCACTTTTATCTCTGTTGCAATGCTATTTGTCATAGTATTGATTTAGTAGAAAAACTGATATGCTAGAGTATCAGTAATGTGAGTGAAGTCAAATTATTACAACACCACAAGTTTCTGAATGCCATCGCTCATTGGCACAAAGTACTTCAAAGTACAGTGAGAACATAATATTCATAAGATGCTACTGTGCGACTCGCCTTGACAGCAAAACAATGCAACAAGATGGCTTGAAAAAAGAGGGAATGAGATTTCTATTGAAGACAAAAAATAAATCTCAATCCTCTTGACAGCCGGCTGTGAATTAATAAAACTTTTTGTTTTGTTTGTCGCTCGAGGACAATGGCTTTTGTGAAGCAGTAAGCCTATGTACAGTTATGTGCTTGCAATCTACTTAATGGAAGTCGGAAGTCTCTGTGAATTGCGACAAAAAGGAGAGGACAAAAGCACAGTACAGTGAAAGCCTGTTTGTTTCCCTTAATGAGTCAAATAGTTTGCATGTCTGTAGTATTGTACGTGCTAAGTTCAGGACCCTGCAGGAGGACTAGTGCCACACATGTGCTTCTAATGGGGATCCGTTAATAAACATAAACACAAACAGTACAAAATGTAATTCCAGAAGACTGAGCAACGAATGCAAATCAAGCCCGAGGGCGCGGCGTAGAATATGAGCGCTTGTAAACAGAACCCGATTACCCAGGAAGAGCCAAGGTGTAGCATAAACCGTGACTAAACAGCTTTACTTATTTAGGAAACAAACAGCTCCATAACACCTCAGTGCCATTTTATTCACATGGAATGTCATACGTCACCTGGTTTCTACTTTGTACCGCCTGAGCTAAACCAGTCCAAGCCTGTTGATTGATGGATTTGTGTACAAGTGGTGGGGATTAGGGTTAAAGATTTTCCACTTATTTCTCCGTGACCTTGAGGTTAAATTACTTCTTGTCACCACTGCTATGCCAATCTAAACTGGAAATGGAAAGTCATTAGCATTTTGCATACTTAATTCCGACGGGAATAAAAAACCCTTGTCTGCCGGCTGCCGCCCCTCTTGGAAATGTGATGCATTTCCATTAGAACAAGCATGATGTTAGGGTTCATTTTTCCACTGTCATTTATGGAACCGCGTTCAGATATTTACACCCATGCTCTTTAAAAGTAACATTAATCCTCACAGATGAGGGAGGGTCTTGTTGCTCAGAGAGAAGGCACTTATTACCGTGGGTTTGGTTCATGGTTCATGCATCATTGCCTCTGTGTGAGGACAATTTTCTCTGAACACATGTGACTGTAGAATGATAACAGCAGTACGACGGCATTGGCTGTTCATGTGAGCATTTTGCAGCAAAAAGGCAGAATGAACATAAATCACCATTGAACCACTAGACTTAGTAAAGTGGAACTGAGTTGGGCCCTGTACTTGGACCGCATTTTTTCTGTCTACACCCAAATCTCTTGGCCAAAAGTAGAACAACAAAAAAATGTGTTCCAAAATTAGATAATGTATTTCGTCTCTGTCGGGTGGAAACCTCATATGTCCAAAACTGTTACTTTTCAGGATTCAAATTGAAAAATATGAAAAGTAGCAGATCCACAAGCTCGAAACGCGTCGCTTCGCGCCGCGTTTCGAGCTTGTGGATCTGCTACTTTTGATGCTTTTGTGTGACGCTGTATCATGATCAAGTAGGGCGTTAATTTACACAAAAAGTTAGAATATGGAGATAAGAGGTTTCTGCCCTGCAATGAGTTACTACACCATGTTAGAAAAAACTGAAAATGTCACGCCCACTCCCACGAGTCAGCGGCTGATAGCACATAACTTTAAAGTAATTCACTGGAGTTGCACAAGAACTGAAATGTGCAATATCACGCCACAACAAAACCCATATCTGAACGGGAAGAATCAGCATCATCATCAGGCCAGTAATCTGCCCTGTGCCAGGCCTCATGCCGGAGGTTTTTTTTTCCCCCCTTTTATTTTTTTTACGATTGCTTTTGTGTTGGCCTGGCACCAGACATGTGGCTGTAGCAGCGTGCCACGTGGGTCTCTCTCTCTCTCTCTCTCTCTCTCTCTGCCACCTGGGAGCCAACAGTAGTAATGCTGCCAAACATCAGTCAGCACACCACGGACTTTTTATTGCCCCCATCCCTAAAAAAAACACCCGCTATAATGAAACTACGGGGGCTGTAAAGCACTGCTTTTCAAACTTTTTTGAACTCAACTCAAGCACCCCCAAATTGATATGTATTTTGCCGCAGACAACCCCCCCCTCATCTGAAAATGTTTTGTGCCGGGGACCCACAGAAGAGAAGATCTATGTTAAAACAATTCAAACATTTTCAAAAGTGTCCAAACATTTTCGATATTCTTTTCTAATATTTTCAAAAATAGCAGATGTACGAGCTTGTAGATCTGCTATTTTTGAGCCAACATATAAATGGATAGAGCGGTTAAACCGTATAGTACTTTGTTGACCGGGGTCCCCCAGGGGTCTGTACTTAAGTTGGCCCCCCTCCTTTTTGCCATCTAAACTAAATCTCTTTGACGAAAGAATGAGGATGCTATAGGGTTCATAATGGTTAAGTGGTTCTAACATGGCTCACCTCCTCTGTGATGTAACAGTGGTGTGTGATCAATAGCTCTGCACTCTCTTAACCTTCCCACAGCATTGGCATGGGTGTACATTTGTATCCGGGAACGGATGAGGCAGAGGGTCTATTCACTCGGCATCACCCGTGTTTATTGGATGAGTGTGTTTTCTTTACAGGATTGCAGTTGACTTTGTTTCCGGGAAGGAAACAAAATAAAATAATCCTACAGGAGAGTAAGAGTCTTGTGACACCCTGATTACAGTAAACGCCTCGGATGTTACTGTGTGTCTGTGTTGCCTGGTGACACTTTGTTTCCCCCCTTCTAGGTTGTGAGTGCCAGGCAGCACACACAAACCTTTACAGCCCTGTAAGTTTCTGTTTCATTACAGCTCTGTTTCTGGGACCTGGGCCAGTGGTGGAAGTATGCACTCTGATTTTTATTTTTACTTATTTATAGACACATAATACTCTGTTACAAGTATAAGGCCTGTATTCAACCTTTTTACTTGATTAAAAGTACAAAAGTATTGGCATCAAAATATACTTGCACTAACAAAGTAAAAGTACTCAAATTCTTCCAAAATTGGCAAACCTTTTCAAAAATAGCCAAAGTATAAGATAGGGCATACGAGGTAAATGCACGTTTTGTATTAATAATCTATATCTGCAAAGTAACTAGTAATAAATCTGTCTAATTATTGTTGAGTTAAAAGTACAATATTTGTCTCTGAAATGTAGTGGAGTAGGAAGCATCAAAAACCGGACCTACTCAATTCAAGTAAAAGTACCTCAGTATTGTACTTAAAGTGCAATACTCGAGTAAATGAACGTATTTACTTTTCACCACTAATGTTTACAACCTTTACAGCAGTGGTTCTCAAAGTGGTCCTTGGTGGGGTTCCAGGGGGTCCCAAGCAAAAGTAGTTAATACAGCATCACAATCAACTTAAGTGGTTGAGCTCTGTTTCAAAATAAGCTCCGTTTCAAGTTGTGTGCTTGCAGATCTGCTGTTTTAGCTATTTCTTTGTGAACATTTGTGAAGCTTTTCTCGACTATAATGGCATGCCCAAAACAGGCAAAACCCCAGCAAAAGTAGTTAATGTAACAATCACAATCATTTTAACCACTGTATCCATTTATACGTTGACTATTCAAAGATAGCAGATCTACAAGATCACAGCGTCCCTTCGTGCCGTGTGCATCTGCTATTTTTGAATTATTTTAGAATCATATCGAAAATGTTTGGAAAGTTTTTAATAATCTCTTATTTTTTGTTGCATACATGTTCTCTTCTGGGGGCAGACATTTGAGAAGCTTTTCCCCTATAATGGCATGTGCCCAAAAACAGGTAACGCCAGGTTGAAAGTGGTTTTAAAAAGGCAGCCAGGTCAGAAGACCTCCCTCCTCCTCCCCTCTTGTGTTCACACTTCATAAGCATGCGTCCCACACGGCTAGCTCACTTAGCTGACTGGCCAGAGCCGCGGCTGTCAGGAAGGGAGGAAATGTATGTGTTTGTTAGAAAACCTGCTCTCTAGAGGCCGCCCACAGAGCTGACAAACTGAATCAGAATCGATCAGTTCACTGCAGTGTAAATCTGTCACTGAGACTGAGTGTGCACAGCAGAGAAAAATAAATAAAAAAGGAGTGTCTAGTCAGGGGCTTCGATAGGAAGGAGGGGGGAAAAAAAGGTACGAAATTGACTCGGTTTGGAATTGTAACGGACACAGGGACTAATCACTTGGCATAACGCTATTACCGCTGTCCAATTATAAAGCCAGCAACGCTAATGTAGACAAGGTAAACATGCAGGGGTTTGATGTGCTCTGCTCTCCCACTATCTCTCTCCTTACCTTATCCTCCTCTCTCTCTCTCTCTCTCTCCTTCCCTCACTTGTAGAGCCTGAGGCTGAACGATATCACTTATCGGTTTGGTCAGATATATCAGCCATTATTTTGACTTTGTCTGTGTCAATGTCGGTATTGGCAATTATGCAGACAGACTTTGAAACGCTATTATGTCACATTTAAAGGAGTAGTTCACCCCAAAAATGACTTATTTTCTATCAATTACACACCCCATGAAGCATTGAATTCATGGCAATTCTTTTGTTTTTGTCGCATTCCTAAGCCAATAAATGTCTCTCCGGTAGGAGACACAAAGAGTCTCCTTTCAGTCTCCTACCGGATACATGAGCATCTTTCCGCCTGTAATAAAATTATTGGCTTAGGAATGCGACAGAAACAAAAAAAATCTCCATGAATTCAATGCTTCATGGGGTGTGTAATTTATAGAAAATAAGTAATTTTTTGGGTGAACTACTCCTTTAATTAAATTAAGTCAGACTTTAATCAAATCTAAGTTTTTCTATTTTATTTTTACAAAATATCGGTCAAAACATGGTTTAGAACCCTCAAAAATCGTGCCGAAGAATCTGGCATCGGTTGGAAAGTTTGATGTGCTCTGCTCTCCCTCTATCTCTCCTTCCCTCTCTCTCTCTCTCTCTCTCTCTCTCTCTCTCTCTCTCTGCCTCCCCCCCACCCTGCATCCGCTGTTCCCCTCAGGAGTGTAATCACCATCCTGCGTGTGGTTTTGGCCTCCTCCTTAAAACCCCAACAGGAATGCCTCCTTCAATGCCAAAAAACTCCCTTCCACAAAACGCGGATGCAAGCAGAACACAAAGAGCTTTAAAGCGTACAGTAACACAGTGGCACAAAGCTCGCTCTGTCCACAAAAACGCAATGTAGCTTTTTCTTCCTTCTTTCTCCCCCCCCCCCAATCTTGGGGCTTCGCTGGGCTGTTGTGTAAGATGTTTTATGGAGGGATGTCGATGACGCTTTAAAGCCATGTCCCTCCAAATCCGTCATACCACACCGCACGCACCCTATGATATTCACTTGCACTGTAAACAAACGCCACTGTATGCGCACACACACGCACGCACGCACGCACACACACACACACACACACACACACAGGCTCCACCTTGTGCAGTGAAACCATCCATTACTGAGGTCCAAAATACCATGTGCGGGGCTGGTAGGCTGACCTCAGGAGGCCGTGGATGGATGGATGTGTGCAGCTATACAGCCTGGTATTCAGTCAATGGAAGGAGGAGTGGCACATGGAGGCACTGTTTTGGATTCCTGCTCTCTGCTACAGTATGTCTGTGTGGGACATGCAACCAAGGTTGGCTGGCACTAACTCTCTCTCACACACACACGTATGGCTGGTACATGTGAACAAGTGCACACAAGGAATGCCAGTACACACTCGACTCTCCTATACACACACACAGGGCTGGCAAATGCTTACACCGACATGGTTGGGGCACACCCACGGAAGGCGCTTGCGCCCACACACACACAGGTCTGTATTATTATACTTGTGAGGACATCAACATTTTAAGAGGGCGGTTTTATGAATGCCATTTTTGATCTTTTTTTTTTGTGTGTGCCATTTTTAACCCTAAACCCAAAAATACACGACTTAAGTATAGTAGTGCGCGTGGGTGCGCACACACACACACACACACACACACACACACACAGTGTGCCAGGGTGGGCTGACAGGACCCATCCTGCTCAGGGCTGCTCTAACACATTCCTGCACCTGCTGCCTCCCTCCCGGCAGCTCATGGGTTAACCCTCCAGTGAATTCCACACCGGTGAGGTGTGTGTGTGTGTGTGAGTGTCTTCACATTCACAATGTGTCTGCTATGCACCACTGTGACGCTAACCCTCTGACAAGTGCACTGGAGGGAAGTAACTACTGTTAAGTATATTTACTCAAAAGTACTCATGCGCTTTATTTGACTACTTTTTTTTACACCATAGTTACTTTGCAAATTTTTATCAACACAAAACATAGTTCTATGAGCCTTATTTTGAGTAATTCGAAAAGGTTTGAGAAAATTGGGAAAAAACATGAGTACTTTTAATTTGGTACTCCAAGTATATCATGATGCTAATACTTCTACTTAAAGGGATACTTCACTTTCGGGCCGGGGACACATTTAAAAAAAATATTAAAAATAAATGAAAAAAGTTATGGAAAATTCATGGCCCCCTCACGACACGCAGTGTCCTACTAATGTGTGAGGGGGCCATGAATTTTCCATAACTTTTTTCATTTATTTTTAATATTTTTTTTAAATGTGTCCCCGGCCCGAAAGTGAAGTATCCCTTTAAGTACAATTTTGAATCCAGGACTATTACTTGTAACAGCGTATTTCTACATTGTGGTATGGCTTGTTTTACAGTAAGTAAAGTACTTCTTCCACCACTGCACACTGGTGAGGAGGGTCAGTGTGTAACAAGTCATATTGTGTTTGCTATGCACACTACAGTATAACCTGACAACAAGTGTAACACTAACTAAACTGCACTTCTCTGTTTTCACTGATGAATAAAACAGAGTTTTTCTTTTCATTGCTGTCGGGCAGATACCTTGTATCTCCATTTTTTTTTTTGGTAAACTAACACATTGGTTCTCAAAGTGGGGTCCGGGGACCCCCAGGGTTCTTTGGGGGGGGTACCAGTGGGTCCCCAGCTAAATTAGTTAGTATAGCGTCACAATCATTTTAACCCCCCTTTATCCATATTTTATACTTTGGCTATTCAAAAATAGCAGATCTACAAGCTCAAAGCTTGTTTTCTTTTGTGTTCAGATTTGTGTTCATGAAAAATGTTCAAAAATAGCCGATGTACAAGCTCACATCGCAACGTGTTGTGAGCTTGTAAATCGCCAATTTTTGAATAGCTGAAGTATGCTACTGTATATTAATAATATAATTTAGCTGGGGACCCCCTGGAACCCCATCAGAGGACCCGTGTGGGTCTCGGGACCCCACTATGAGAACCACTGGCGTACAGGGCTCCTCCATGGTGTGAGACAGGCTGCTCAATAGTGTGAGACAGGCTGCTACAGTATGAAGGAGACAGACAAGGGGACTGTGGGCGTGGACATGAAAGGCGGAGGAGAACCCGACTGACTTCTCTCACTTCCTGCTGAGACACAGGAAGCTAGCGGGATCCTGTCAGGAAGGGGAGGAGCTCAGATTCTCCACAACATGTCATCACTTCCTGTACTCACTAACAAAGGAAAAGCTTTCAGAAAACATTACCGCCACTCCATGCACCGACAATTTCAAGGAATAAACACGTAAACGCCTAATATCTCCCGTGTCCAGCCAGAGGGGGGTTCCCCTTTGATTGAGTTCTAATGTTTGCTTTCCCATACAGGAGGAGACCCGGGCTTTAATCTAGATAGTTACACATCATGCGACGCACAATGTTTGTTTGTGTATTTAGGTCATTTTCCAACCAATGCGCATGCAGATTTCAGTTCGCCGTTAGTGCATTGGTTCTCAAAGGGGTCCTTGGGGAGGTTCCAGGGGGTCCCCAGCAAAATGTGTCAATACAGCATCACAATCATTTTAACCACTTCATCCATTTATACGTTGGCTCTTGAAAAATAGCAGGTGAACAGGCTCACAGCGCGTCACTTTGTGCCATGCTGCGAGTTAGAATTTTTTGCTTTAATCTAGAATTTTTTTTGAAGATAATTTTTTTTTTTTACACAAATCTTCTCTTCTGGGGGTCCCTGGCACAAAACATTTTGTAGGTCCGCGGCCAAATAGGTATCAATTTGGGGGTCCTTAACATGACAAAGTTTGAACATCAATGGAGGAGGAGGAAGTGAAGAGGACCGCCCTTAGCGTCTATTGCCCTGCTCTCCGTGTGTGTGCGCTGACATTCTCCCGTGCTGTTGTCTAAATTCCAGTGGACACTCCAGTGTGGAGGATGTGGGCCTGGCTGGCACACATGGTCTCAGCTGGCTGAATGATGGCTGACCTTTCTCAAGGCAATCTGTGAAATCAGGGGGGCACCCACCACAGAGCTGCAAGGAACCAACCAGATGGAAGTACGTACAAGCCCACAGAGTGGCATATCGCGGTCGGAAGGAAGAAAAAAAAATATTGACGATTCCCAAGAGAATCACCCTCATGAATAAAAACATGATTGCGTGAAACGGCTGATGTAGTGGAGAGGGGGACGGTTGATATTCTTCTTCCACCACATTAAAAGCCTTCATGAGTTGCAGTTTTGTTCCCGTTCGCCGAACGAGTTTGAATCTGAATGGCTGTCTGTTTAGGTCTTTCATCCTCGTTAATAACATTCATTAGCCAGTCGGTGTCTGTTTGTACAGAGAGCGCTGAGGATCCCAGCCATCTCCCCTGGCTCCCCGATACATTTACAGGGCCCACGTAATTCAAACAGGGTAATTCAATTAGGGGGAAAGGCATTTGATCACTCTTAAGACTTGAAGGCCCACAACCTAAAAGGCTAATTTATCACCATCAAGGCCTTTCGTATGACAATAGGGGAATTAAGTGGCCCGGCAATTTTCTGAGAAGGTGACGCAAGGTTTTCCAAGAATGATGACTTGTGCTAAATACGATTAGAGAACGTGGTGTGGTACGTGCCTCTCCTAGAAATGAAGAGGAATATATAAGGTAACGGCGATGACTGGTTTGGTTTTATTGGTTTTCCTATAGAACACACTGTTGGTGGAAGAGTCACAGCTCTTTGCCCCTTCAAATCAGAACAGACTATTACACCGTTCCCTTGTGGGGGCCATTTTTATTTTTGACATCTTTATTAAATAAATACATTGGCCCACACCACTATCAAAAGGATAAAAATGCAATAAAGCCAAAATGGCTCATTTGTTCAGTATGTGTGAAATGAATTATGTAGTGTGTAGTGTGTAGTGTGTGTGAGTGTACAGTATGTGTGTGTAGGAATGTGTGTGCACATATTAGAGCAGTGGTTCTTACTGTGGGGTCCGGGGACCCCCAGAGGTCCTTGGGGGGGGTCCCCAGCTAAATTAGTTAATACAGCAGCACAATCATTTTAACTACTTTATCCATATTTTATACGTTGGCTACTCAATTTAGGGGTCCTTGGCACGCAAAGGTTTGAGAACCACTGTGTTAGAGTGCTAGAAGAGAGGCAGATGAGATTGTAAAGAACCAAGCCCTCTAAGGTTTTTAATACCAATCTTCTAATGCAAAGCCCTGAGCTTTCCACACCTGGACAACATAATACCAACAACTGTATTGATGCCAAGCTGCCGACCCCAGATCCCTTGTCCTTGACTGAGACAGAGAGAAAAAGAGGTCTGAGTTTACAGCGGACAGGGACAAAAAGAGAGAAAACAAAAAGCCAAAGAAGAAGCAAACAGCAGGAAGACAGGAAGGTAGACAGGGTGGCGTGTGAGCAGTCCTTAGTGCCAGATGACCCTGTGGTTCACCAGTCTGGCTGGTACTACGGACCCTCTGCCACTCTACGACAGTGCCCAAGCACAGAGGGGAATCCTGGGCAATTTGTCCGCTTGTTTGGATAATCCACCACCATCTGCCGCAATGTGGAGGGGCCACAGCCTCATCCACAAGCCCTCACAACGGATGTAAATACAAAGCATATGCATGGGGCCAAGTCACAATACAATCACACAGCATCCGAAGGCACTGCAGAGACAACAACACGACTCAATAAGAAAGCAAACGCCAGCATGGTGATGATTGAATTACAACAAGAGCGTTGAATGGTTTTTCACCTTTTATAGCATTTTGAGCTTTCTTATCCAAGTTTTATCGAAGGTGAAAATATTTATGACTGTAACTTGTAGTAACTATAATCCTTTATTTGTAGTGTAGCAACCATCCACATCTATCGTCTCATTAGCACTGTACCAGTGGTTGCAAACCTTTTCTGTATGAGAGCCCACTGGAAAATCTCAAAAGTGTTCATGGCCCACCAAATTCATGTGAGCATCACAGTGGAAACACATTTTTCAAGGTTTTAAAGAAAAAAATATAATTTCTTTCACATATTTCTTCTCCATGTTAATGTCATGTCATCATAAAAATCACTGGTGACTTTATAGGAGGACTCAATGTGAATATCGCTTTTCTTTTTTTTACCCCAGCCTGCTCACATTTTCACACCCTGCTAAAGTGCTGTTTAATGTGTATGGCATTTGCAGCTAAATATAGATAGGTGCTCAGGAGGTGAGCATACTGTATGACTAACATCTGATAAAAATGAGCGGAACTACGCTTGTGAGTGTCCTGACACAGCATACAGTCAACCGTTAGAAGTGATAGCCATGTCATTTATGTTTCTTTCATCCATAGTAATGACCTCTTCTGTGTGTGTCAAAGTCGTGTCTGGGGACCTCTTCCGCGAAATGTGTTAATATATTTTTTACCACTTTAACCCTATTTTGTACTTGACCTATTCGAAAACAGCCGATCTACAAGCTCAGATCTACAAACTTGCTATTTCGTAGATCTGCTATGTCCTATGAAACCTATGTCGCACCGCTGATCCAACCGATGCCTGATGTCATAAGTATACCGGTATGCCCTTCTCTTTTATGGGGGTTCCTGCCACAAAATCTTTTCGGATGGGGGTCTAGCACCAAATAAATGTCAATTTAGGAGTTATATCTTGACATGAACATATTTGAGAACCACTGGTACAGTATAGGGAAGCTAAAAAAAAATAGCTGATCTACAACCTCACATCATGATGCGTTCATGATGTGACACGTTGTGAGCTTGTAGATCTGCTATTTTTACTATCCGTCATATGACAAAGTGTATAGCACTTCAGTGGCTAAATAACACAGTATTCCTTTAATAAATGAATACAGGTCAAGTGGGAACCTCTATGTTAAAATGTAAAAATAATAAAGAATAAATGTATGCTTTGGAAAATGGTCTGAAATAATGTAAAAGTATACATTACATTACATTACATTACATTACAGTCATTTAGCAGACGCTTTTATCCAAAGCGACTTACAATAAGTGTATTCAACATAGGTAGGGAACGAAAACTACTAATCACCAGAAGTCTTTAGTGCATTATCTGCAAAAACAAGCAACCAAGAGTATACCTAGCGCTAAGGTAAAAGTGCAATATATCAGCTACCTATTTCCTTAAACAGATGAGACAAAATAGCTAAATCAAATGAGCATGAGCTAAAACAAATAAGTGAATCGACTAAACAAGATCCAATAAACAATCCAATAATCCAATAAACAATACAGCAATAGAAAACAAGCGTTTACATACATGATTTGAACATGCACGGTACATCTTTATCAGACCTGAATTTACCCTTCAACTTCTCGTATATGTCCAAAATGACTGCCTATCCACAGGTTTGTATCAATTTGTAGCATTCGTAGAAGTATCAGGCCATAAATGTCATTAAAATATATTTGCCACCCCATGTATACAATAAATGTACATAAAAACTAAAATATAACATAAATAAACACAAAACAAATGGTGCCCAGAGTTCTCAGGGGCCCATTATTCCCTTTACATACAGTAATACTGTTTTTCTCTGCAACCCTGCTATAACATCTTATGGCCCTCTTTTGGTGATTGCAAAATGCTGATCTGTAGTTTCACCATCATTAGTATTCAGGCGACAGCCAAGTCAGATGATAATAAAGGTAAGATAATTCCTCCAAATGACGAAGGGCACTAAAAACCAGACGTTTCAGAAGATAAAGCTCCGCACACGGCTGTCCGCCTCAACCCCATAAACAGCCGGGAAATTGAAAATCATGATTTGTGGCATGATGGTAAAAACCGGGGGGGGGGATATAGCGGTAGTGTTTAAGATGGATTTCCTTTAATATTGGCCCGTTCACCATCGGTCCCGCTGAGCTGACCTTTATAATATGACAGGGGGAAAAAGAATGGCGGTACTTATAGTAGAGGAGGCTTCGCTGCCAACTTCCCTTCTCATTGCCATTGTGCTCATAAGGGCGGGTGGGTGGCGCCCGACGGGTTCTTCAAACTCACTTTACACGGAAGTTTTTTACTTAACCCATTCAATCCGAGAACGCGTCTGTCATTTTAGATTTCTTTGGCTATTCAAAAATAGCAGATCTACAAGTAGTGCAAATCTTTAAGTATATATTTTCTAAAGCGAACATTTGTAAAATGTTTAGTTCCTGGGACCCCCAGAAGCAAAGATTTGCCTTACAACTGTTCGCTTTAAATATATATAGTCGGGGATCCAGTCACCGAAAATTTGAGAGGACCTGTGATGTCATGCTATACTTTTTTTTTGTGTTTTTTCTATTAATTTGGTCATTAAGGTCCACAGAATGAGAGGCCTGCTCTGCCGGAAACATCGCGAAAAAAAGTTGTGGCCATTTTTGTATAATGAAGCCTTTATTTTTTGACCGTGTGATGTGAATTAGGTTTATTTTCTTAAAGTCCTCAAAAGGTTGTGTAGGCTGTCAATAAATGATTCCCAGATACACAGAACACATATGTGAACAACACCAAGTCCAAAAATACACTCACAAAGCCTTTCCAAATGATTTATAGACATTTTTGGTACCAAAAATGCACCCGTTTTTTGCATTTTCCCCAATACTTTCATCTTTACTTCAATAGTAATCAACTTTGCCATGGGTTATGACATCAGCCAATGTCTCATTCTTTTCATCAATCTTTATAGTCATTCCACAAAAAAAAATATTAAAATCAACCCTAAATTAAAGGAACTGTGGTGACTTTATTACCCTTATGCTCAAAATTCCCAGAGCCTTTTTTTTCTTGAAAACACCTGTACCCCCACAAAAGAAACGTGTAACACAACAAATTCAAAACAACACAACACAACACAAGTCTTTTTTTATTATAAAATAAACAGATGTGCACAGCTGATTCTTTATGTTAGTTAAAAAATCACACCTAGTGTGAAGTGAGCTGTGCTATTTATGAATACTAATATATATTGTCTCTGTTTTGATGTCATAGTGATGAAATTGCTATCCTTGATCTTGATTGGCGTACATACATGCTAAACGTCCCATGACGCTTGGAGCTATACTCCTTCCAGGAGCACAGCTCAAAAAAGGAAATTAAACATTGGCTGAATAAAATAAAGATTATGACATGTTGTCTAATATCACGAAAATGAAAATGATCAGGAAAATGAAAACAACTAACTAATCAACTCACTCACTGTCACTGTCTTCGAGTGTGAATTCAACTCGTGAACATTTTTTGGGGTCCCCAGTGCAGAGACAGGCAATGACACACTTGACACCGGCTCTTGCACAGGAGCATCCTCTGGCACACTTGCTTTTCTTGCAGTGGCAATATTTGGTGCGCTTGTATTGTGCAGGTTTTGCATCCTTCAGCATCATTGTTTCCACCGGCTTACCATTGACAAGCTCTCTGCCAAAGTTGGTTGCCACAGGGTAGGTTGGCTGAGACATGTGTGCCCTCTTACATACAACCAACTGATGCAGGGCTCTGAGAAGGTGTAATTGGAAGGCATCTTCAGTAGGTGGAAGGCAACGCATGTCTCCTTTGATGTTGCCAAAAAGATGGGCTCGCAGTGCATCCAAGTTACCACTGAAGTCACTCCTCTCATACAGTGAAGCCATGTATCGTCTAGCCGCTGTCACGACATCTTGTGTAACATCCAGACTTTCCCCAGAGTCACCGTATTGGCACAGAGGCAGAAGGTCTTTCAGGTGATCAACGGCAGCTTTGTAGGCACGTCTTTTTCCTCTTCTGTAAAGATAGCTCACCGTGTCACATCCAGTCAGTATGTAGGTGCTGAGGAGTATGGATGAAAGATCGGAAGCTTCAACATCATACTTCACTGCCAGGGCATCCACAATTGCATGAGCAGGTAGGTAGATATCCATCTTCTTTACCCATAGCTCCTGTAGGCCATCCATGTGTGTGATGTAATATATGCACATCATGATCACATCTGTGTCAGTAGCCACAACTACAGCCCGTTCGTGGTGCAGATATGTGGGCAAACATCCTGGTATCTGCCTCCTCATGCTTCTCACAGGACAGTTCTGGAAGCTCAACCTGACAATCTGCTGATAACAGAACAGTGTGACTAGGATCACGGAAAAGTCCACCCAGAATAAGTGTGCATCCAGCAGGAAGTGATTTGTGCTGAGCAGCCCATGCTTCTCCCATATAGTTCAACAGGTTTGCTTTATTCAGTGGATTTTGAACAAAGCCTTTCCATTCAGGTAAGGCAAGAGTATCATGTGGCTTGTACTCCTTCATCTTGCTGGGGCAAGTCTTCATTCTCTTCTCTCGTTCCTCGCCTTTCAGACTTTCAGCTGGAGAGACATCATATCGATCACCAACAAAGTGGATGCAGTCACAGTTGTCTGGGATACTACTAAGGAGCTGCTTCAGGTATTTTACTTGCAGTTCATGGTGCTGCAACCAAGATGTTGGTGACGCTGGATGAATGCCATGGCATCAACCACCATTACAACAGGCTTGTCGAATGGTGGCAATCTGTCCACTTCACACCATGAACTGCCAAGGGAGGTCTTGATTGCAGCCAAGTAGTCAGCCTTATTCCCTTTTCGCATGGCATAACCTTGGTCAAGGGATGGATCTGTCTCAAACAGGGAGGCTGGGCAACTTGTCCACTCATGACCGAAGACGTCTACCTTCTTGTCTTCATCCAAGTCCTGCACAAAGTACAGGTTTTGGACAACAGCACTCTCTTCCTCGTAGACCTTCTTGGCTTTGAGCGCCATGGACATTGGCTTTTTTGTCTTTGCTGCAAATGTGGCAAGTTTCTTTGGGGCTATTTTCTCACTGTCAGTTCTTCTTGCTGCAGCCAGTGCCTCCAATCCTTTTTCACGGGCGTACACCAAGTCTGTAGATGCAGATTTGTGGCCAGTTGAAATGTTAAGCAGCTCCTGTTCTTCACATATGAAGGGATTGATCATCTGGTTTTTGACTGCATCTGTTATTTTCAGAACAGTTTCTGTGTCCTTTTGTCCTTGGCTTTTGGAGTCTTCATGGTGTTTGGTGTCCAGATGTACCATAGCCTTTGTCTGCTATGAAACCGCTGTCAGACACGGAAGAGCGCGCAAAATTTCTCCATGGCTGCTGGCTGCTGACTGATGCCAGTGAAGAGTTTTGTTTTGGCATCACGGTTGTATGTTTTCTCAAGTGCCATGTCTGTCCAGACACCATTGAAACGACCTTCAGTTTGATGCACAGTAAACTTCCCATCCTTGAATTCTCTATGGATGTCCGGAGCCAGTGTAGGTAGGCTTCTCATGGCTTCCAAGTAGTGGGGCAGGCAGGATACATACTTGTAGTGGCCAGCAGCTACAAGGTATGGTAACATCCTCTCTACTTCAGCCAGGTGTTCCTCCCACAGGCCTGCACGCTCAGCATGGATGAACCGCTTCAGAATCATCACCATGTCCATGTACTGTAGCCAGAGCTTTGAGGTAGGTGAAGTACATGTGTCATCAAACTCAGTCATCAAACATGACAGCTCCTTCAGCTGGTCAGTTGCATCAGCACATGCAGAAGATGCCTTCTCCTCATCCTTTTCTGAAAGGGCATCTAGGAGTAGCTGGACATTGATGGTAAGTGCAGATATCCACTCCAGGTCCTTCTCTTCAATGATTAGCCATTTGGAAAATGCTTCCCAGTGTAGGGCAAACATGGCTGCATGTACCATACTGTGGGCACGCAGCATTGCGTAGTAGTCTTTCCCACTGATGATTTTGTTTGCTGTTCCACGGAGACAAACATCAGCTTCTACCATGATGTCTTCGATTCCAGTTGCCTGCATGAAATGCCCAATTGCTTTTAGGAAATTCTGAGCAATGTGAAATCCACCCATGCGCAAGATAAGTTTCCCATACATATGAGGGTTCTTCCAGAACATTACATTACATTACAGTCATTTAGCAGACGCTTTTATCCAAAGCGACTTACAATAAGTGTATTCAACATAGGTAGGGAACGAAAACTACTAATCACCAGAAGTCTTTAGTGCATTTTCTGCAAAAACAAGCAACCAAGAGTATACCTAGCGCTAAGGTAAAAGTGCAGTATATCAGCTACCTATTTCCTTAAACAGATGAGACAAAATAGCTAAATCAAATGAGCATGAGCTAAAACAAATAAGTGTATCGACTAAACAAGATCCAATAAACAATACATCAATAGAAAACAAGCGTTCGTACAACTAGTTAACAACAAGTAGGTCAGGCAGAGAGGAAGGGTAGTAGAACCACTTCATAAATTGCTTGGTCACATGTAATGATGGTGAACTCTTGGCCCTGTTCTCTGGACACATCCATGCAGTATTGAACTGACTTTTCAACCACATCTGGGTCTGTTGGTGACTTGGGAAAGAAAGGCCCATAGCCAATCACAGTTGCAGGGGTAGCATCTGGGATGAGAAATGCATGGAATGAACTCCATGTTGGAGCAGTGCAGCTTGGTTTCAGGTCCTCCAAGAGCACAGTAGGGCAGATATGAACCAAATGCCACAACATGCTCAGGTGGTCAAGAGGTTCAGCTAGACACATGGGCTTAGGCTCTGTATCCATGGCACACGTTTCTTTTGTGGGGGTACAGGTGTTTTCAAGAAGAAAAAAAGGCTCTGGGAATTTTGAGCATAAGGGTAATAAAGTCACCACAGTTCCTTTAATTTAGGGTTGATTTTAATAAAACAAATTGTGGAATGACTATAAAGATTGATGAAAAGAATGAGACATTGGCTGATGTCATAACCCATGGAAAAGTTGATTACTATTGAAGTAAAGATGAAAGTATTGGGGAAAATGCAAAAAACGGGTGAATTTTTGGTACCAAAAATGTCTATAAATCATTTGGAAAGGCTTTGTGAGTGTATTTTTGGACTTGGTGTTGTTCACATATGTGTTCTGTGTATCTGGGAATCATTTATTGACAGCCTACACAACCTACTGAGCACTTTAAGAAAATAAACTAGTTTTTTACAATAGGCGAAAATGGGCAAAAAAATAAAGGCTTCATTATACAAAAATGGCCATAACTTTTTTTCGCAATGTTTCCGGCAGAGCAGGCCTCTCATTCTGTGGACCTTAATGACCAAATTAATAGAAAAAACACAAAAAAAAAGTATAGCATGACATCACAGGTTCAACCCATTTTCAAGAGCTTTTGGGCCTGTGGATCCCCGACTAATATATATTCAAAGATTTGCACACATTTTCAAGATTTTTCAAAAATAGCCAAAAAAATCTAAAAATTACATAGATGCGTTCCCGGATTGAATGGGTTAAAAAAATCTTCTACAAGCTCACAAAACATTGCGATGCAAGCATAAAATAGCGCTTATGATGTTAATATACCATATGTTTTGAATTAATAATCTATATCTGCAAGGTAACTATAGTAACTAAACCTGGGAAATAATTGTAGTGGAGTATAAAGTACAAACACTTGCCTCTGAGGTGTAGTGGAGTAGAAAATATGGAAATATTCAAGTAAAGTAAAAGTACCTCAAAATGATTGTGCTTAAAGGCATACTAGGTAACGTTTTCAACAAAACTAAAGTTAAATTGTATATCTTTTGTGAGTGGCAAAAGTTTCACAACACCCACTCCATGAATTTCACCCCCGGAAGCCTTTTATTTATATATTTTATATTGAACGTGGACTGGGGGGACTTTCCCGGGGAAATGACGTCATCTGGCCGGAAAACGGAGGTGGAAATGCACTGGTTTCCTGTTTGGCCAGGAACTACCGCAACGGTTTCCTGTTTGGCCAGGAACTATCGCGCTAATAACAAAAAGGAACCTCACGCTGATTTTAAGAGAATGTAGGATTAGAAGATCGAAAAAGAACAGAAAAAGAAAGCACAGCTCATGGTAACTAATGCTCCACTGGCTAAGAGAAACGATCCGTAGATAGTATAAAACAATTAAAAGATCGCTTTTTGAAACGCTTCCGGCTTCCGGTGAAAACGAATGGAATTCTGGGTAATCGAGGACTAAGGAAATTGTATGCAGTGACGGTAGTGACCAGCAGAGGTTGCTAAAAATCGTTAGTTGTGAATTTGCATTGTACAACTTTAAGTTAAAGTACAGCGCTTGAGTTAGAGTACCTAGTTACCTTCCACCGCTTCCGTTCTCATCTCCATTGTGCTTCATGGCAGGTGGCGCCAGGCCCAACATGTTCTTCAAACTACATTCTACAACTCTTTTGTTCTAATGCTGTTGATTAATTGTGATGATTAAGTATGCTTCTGGCTCCTGGGTATGAGAGAGGATAGCTGAGCTCAGAGCTCTTGTTTTACAACATCAGAGGATGTAGGCCTTCTTTGATGTAAAAGCAATGGATCAGAGAGAGAGGCAGCATTGTGTGTGTGTGTGTGTGTGTGTGTGTGTGTGTGTGTGTGTGTGTGTGTGTGTGTGTGTGTGTGTGTGTGTGTGTGTGTGTGTGTGTGTGTGTGTGTGTGCGTTAGTTAATCATCCACTAAAAAGTCGTGATCAAAGCTGCCTTTATGTTTTAAGAAGTGATAGCCGCCGCGCATCACTTAGCCGTTACGTCAATGTTTCCGACGCACTATCATGTCACATTTTGGAGATACCTGCCAATGTTTGACATCCTGCAATTTAGATGGGGGGGGGGGGGCGGGGGGGGGCTTGACAATGGATCTTTTCAGCTTTGCTTTATTTTTGGAGAAAGAAAATTACCTATAATGATCCAACATGCCCAACATAGGGATGCAAGGTTGAACAGTGGTTAATATATTGGGACCAGACTTTATCGTCAGTGCAATAACAGAAGTCCAATATGAAAGCATTTCAGAGTGACTTGGTAGGCTTTTTTTCCCCTCAGGGCAGGGGTGGAAAAAGTACACAAATGTTTTACTTAAGTAAAAGTATCAATACTGCAGTGTAGAAGTACTCTGTTACAAGTAAAAGTCCGAAATTCAAAATTGATTTGTACCAAAAGTATAAGTACTGAAATGTTTGAAAATAGCCGATCTACAAGCTCACAACGCGTCGCGATGCGACGCGTTGTGAGCTTGTATATCTGCTATTTTCAAATAGCCTAGGTATAAAACAGGACTAAAGTGGTTAATGTATGTTTTATAATGTAATAATTTATATCTGCAAAGTAACTAGTAACTAAAGTTTTCAAATAATTGTAGTGGAGTAAAAGTACAATATTTGCCTCTGAGATGTAGTGGAATAGAAGTGAAAGTATAGACAATTGGAAATACTCCAGTAAAGTAAAAGTACCTCAAAACTGTACTTAAGTACAGTACTTGAGTAAAAGTACTTTACACCACTGCCTCAGGGGCAATAGACATGAAAGGACCGAGTTAGAACGAGGGTAAGAGCCTGCCCTGATGTTTGATGGCAACAGGAAGCTTCTATTTAATTAACGCAACAATGTTGAGGCTACTCCTAAAGGCACTGTTCCTCTGTTAGTCTGCAGCAGTGGTTTTTCAACCCTATTCATATCAAGGGCCATTATGTATTCGTCATTTGAGCCACGGACCACCATTTGATGAGATTTTAGACTCTCAGACCCAAGACTTAGAACATTTTGTTGTCGTTTTTGTCCACAATTCCATGCTGTATTGATGTTGGTACCATAGGAGAGATAACAGGCCAACGTTGATCAAAATAACAATTCTTCTACATTTTCCAATTGTGTAGACTTCTTGTAAATTAAGTAATGTAGATGTTTAACAATAATGTAACTCTTAAGAGCGTGAAATGACCTTACGGGTCCATTTGGTTTCATTTTACACTCTCAAGAGTTAAAGATCTATAAGGGTCCATTTGGTTTCATTTTACACTCTCAAGAGTTAAAGATCTATAAGGGTCCATTTGGTTTCATTTTACACTCTCAGGAGTTAAAGATCTATAAGGGTCCATTTGGTTACCAACTCTCCATCATTTAGCTGGGGACCACCTGGAACCCCCTCAAGGACCACTGGTGGTCCCCGGACCACTGGTTGAGAGCCACTGGTCTGCAGGGATACTCCTTTAGACAGTGGTTCTCAAAGTGGAGTCCAGTCAGGCCGGACCCTCTGGGTTCCTTGAGTGGGTTCCACTTAATGGACCCTTACAGGTCTGTAACTATGAGAGCTATGGGGGGGTTCCTTGAGATTAAAAAGATTGAGAACCATGTTCCTCTTTTAGTCTGCAGGGGAATTAATTAATTTTTTTATCGAGAATAGAGTAGGAACAGGATATGTTTGATATAGTTCCATGCCTTATCCATCTTTGACCACGTATGGTTCTCTGGCCATATCTCACAAACATTAACCACGTTCAACTTCCAACTCAACTTTCAACTTTGTTTTATAGGTGAAAATAGCCAATCTACCTGCTCACCACGCATTGCGACAATGACATTTTGTCACAATGAAGCTTGTAGATCAGCTATTGTCGCTGAACTATAAAATAGGGTTTAGGCACAGCCATAGCTTAGTGGCTAGAGAGGCCATCTGGTAATCAGAAGGTCACCGACATTTTTACCACCGAGCCAATAGAGTCTGCCTGCTTGCTCAGGGGAGAAATAGAATTTTGACCTTCAGGCAGTGCCACACACAGTCGTGTCAAACCGGACACGGCATCTAAATGTCTCAAGTTACATTGTATTAACATACTCATGCAGATTGGACAAAATAACACTCTAATCACTAAAAAGGTTAGTTAGTTAGTACAGCTTTAACCACAAACAGTTTCCCCCCATCATGACAATATGAGCAGCTATCATCATGGTCAAAGCTGAAAGTGAATTTCTGCCATGGGATTAATAAAGGTACCTTTGCAGTGCCCAAGTGTGATGAAAGAACGAGACGAGGAATAAAAGCACTGCGTGAAGCTTTGCAGACAAAATGACTCACTTTGCTCTATCTAAAATCCTGCTCTTCAGTCATTGTACTGTATTCCCTCTGACTACATTGTAGTCGGTGCAAGCACACTTTGTTCCAGCAGGGAAGTACAAATACACACAAGCCTTTGAAGTGGAGGAAAGAAATGGCACAGGAGTGCACTTTAATAAGAGGAAGGTTCTGAATCACAGGCCAGCAGTGTGAACAGGGCTGCAGATGATTACTGGGGGCCAACGGGGTGACTAATTGGGCGTAAGGGGTGCTCCGCCCAATTAGTTTTCTGCTACCAGTGCAATCAACCTTCTCAACACAGCTAAGTGATGTTTGGGGGATTTATGGCCGTGCATGGCTCCTGTAGGAGCCTAGCCGTTGGGTCTTTGTGTATGTTGGTCCGTCTGTTTAGAGCTAATCGCAAAAACCACTGGACCCCACTTTGAGGACCACTGATGTATGCAATGTTCCATTTTTTTTCCTCAAGAAGAGACCAAATGCAATTTTCTGCCCATGGTCAGACGATAACACTGCATTCTTCTATTCTACTCTATTGGGGCCTGGGGTGTCTGCCTGAGAACCGTTAGTGTATTCCCTTACGCTTTTTTTCTTAAGAGGTTAGCGTCCAAATCAAATCACCGAGTGGCTGGATGTTTGGCTGCTGTTGTTGTACACCTCATTTTCTCTCCGCTGATCATGCAACTTGGGCCAGCTGCACACTCTCCCCAGAATGCTGAACGAGTGTAAATTGCAGTAATGAAGCCATTTCATTACGCGGATGAGCAATGCTGAATAAACAGGAACCAAGGAGGGAGAGTGCTTCATGGAGCCCATCTGTGGAAGTGCTTTGGCAAGGAGTGCTGCTGTGTTTACAAGTCTGATGGCTGGCAAGAGGACGCAGATGACTTCTAGCTAAGTGGAACAGCAGCCATCTCCAACGTCTATAAACACCCGCTAATGCACAGGGGGTGTTATGGACCCATTGGTTACCCAACTTTTTCGGCTGAGAGCCCAAAAATATTAATTGTGCGCCTCCCCGGGACCGAAACGTCCAAAAATGCATTATGAATTAACCGCTTACGCCCTGTTTAATAGTGAAAATAGCTGATCTACAGCTCGTAGATCAGCTATTTTCACTATTTCATGGTTTGTTTGTTTTTTTGGAAAATGTGTATGTCTGTTCATGAGAGAGAAGGAGAGAGACAGAGAGGCGGACGGACATGCAGACAGACAAAGAATGAGAGAGCGAGAGAGAGGAAAAAAAAGAGAGAGAGACAGACCGTACTTTGATAATTGAAAGGGGGGGGATAGAATGTTTTCCCCTCTCCCCTCAAGCTGACGAGTGTGGGTTGACAAGGTACAAGTACACAACGAGCTGAAGAATCTCACTTCTGCTGACTCCAGGGAGTATACAGCGAACTGCAAATATGCCTGGCCCAATTTCAACATGTCTTATACAGGTAGACAGCCGGAGGAGGGAGGGAGAGAGAGACGGAGAGAGGGAGAGAGGGAGAGAGAGAGAGAGAGAGAGAGAGAGAGAGAGAGAGAGAGAGGTGGAAGAAGTACTCCGATGTTTTACGTAAAAGTAGCAATATCACAATATAAAAGTTCTCTGTTACAAGTAAAAGTCCTGCATTCAAAATGTGACTTAAGGAAAGGTTTCAGAACTGCCCACAGCCCAGCAATGACACACAGAGTGAGAAGACAGAAACGGTACCATCTTATAATAAGCATTAGTATCATAGTATATTAGTATTAGGATCAATTATATGAAGATACGGTTGAAAATGCACCCATTTTCAACCGTATCTTCGTATACAGTAATTGATCCTCACTAAGTGCTCCTTTAAGTGTTTAAATCAGAGGATTTACATGGGAATAGAGGACACTACCTTGAACTCAAATTCCTGTAATAGTATAAGTCTTCATATATAACTGCTGATTCCTGTCTAAAGTGTGACTGTTGGTACAATAATCAGCGACCCGCTTGCATCTCCATTCCTAGTATCCCTCGAGGGAATAAATCATCTCTGTCGGGTGGAAACATGTGCAAAACGGTTACTTTTCAGGATTCAAATTCAAAAGTAGTGAAAGTAGCAGATACACTCTCCTACTCTTTAAGCTTTTGTGTGACACTGTAGTATGATCAAGGGCATTCATTTACAAAAAAACTAAAAGTTTGAATATGGAGATTTCTGCCCGACAACGGCAAAAAGCAGATGGTACAATGTCTAGACTCGATGTGCTATTGCACTTTGCATCATGTTTTAATTATTGGGACCACGACCAAGTGCAGTAAAGGGGAACTTCAATTAAAGACACAATCATGTTATAGCAGAGCCCAATGACGCCTCATCCCCATCAGCTCACTGTCACAATGCAGCTGGGCCTGTCACAGTTATTACATCATCTCAATTATTTGATAAGCACAATTGTTGTTTGGAGAATTGTCAGAATAGTGTCCATTCATCTGTACGAATTCATCTGTTGAAAAAATGTTACCTTTTCAACATCTTCAAAAATTGTGGAAAATAGCAGATCTACAAGATCACAATGCATCATGATGCGACGTGTTGCGAGCTTACAGATAGGCTATTTCTACAATTTTTTTTAAAAAGTGAAACATTTTAAAATATGGCCTGTTCTGGCCATAGCACAATTTATTTTGATTATTGGTAGCTTTCATTGTAGGTCATTGCTCTCTATATGTCCAAAACTGCAAAGATATTTAAGTAATTTGCCATACCTGCCCTGTGCAAGGTGACAGCCCTGGCAGCAGTGGCGCTCAACATAACATGAATATATCCCCATCAAGCGTTATTCTGGCCAACATGTCGGCCTGGATCACTTCATTGTCTGCAGACATTTCACAATGACTTGTCTCCTGACATTCATTAAGCAACGCGCTGATTTCTCCCCCGGCTTCGATTGGACTCAATTGAGCACTTCTAAAAGCACAGGCCTTCCATTAAAACAAAGTTGGACAGTTAATTGTGTCGGGGAATGAAAAGTGCACGCGTGCGTGCGTCCATGTGTGTGCGTGTGTTCATCCCTATTGCTGGTCTCAGCTTTGCTGTACTTAATTGACAACATCTCATCTCCCCATTGCTAATGAACACACTCCGTGCAATATGGCATTTACCACTAAACTGAGCAATGAGACAGTGGAGAATGCTGGCCAAATCGCAATCATTTGGGAATTACAGGACAGATACCAATCCGTAAATTGCGGAGAAATGGTCCTTTCCACACACTCAACATGCAATTATGTAAAGGGGACCATCATTTTTCAATCCGTCAAACCGGGAACCAGCTCAGTGGCCTTGTGGTTACACTAGTGTCTGCCCTGATATTGGAAGGTCGGGGACGGGGTTCTATCCCACCGTCCGGCTCATACCAAATGACTATAAAAAAGCCTCCCTGCTTGGCACTCAGCAACAACGGTTGGATTGGAGGTAAGTCCCTGCGGCATACTAGCGTCATGTCCAGGGGGTGTGCTTGTACATCATGGCTGGGGGATGTAATTGTATATATAATCAAGCCGCCTCACACTACGGGTGCACGCACGTGCCCACTCATGCACGTTTACGCACACACAGCACACACACACGTATGCATACCATAGGCGTTGTCTTCAGGGTATTTTCGTTTCCAGCTTCTTCAAAGAAAAGTAGAGTAAACCTTCTTCTTTACACTTGTCAAGGCTGTTGCTTATCCGTCATTAGGGTGATGGCAGCTTAGTAACAGCCTTGACAACGACTGATTGACACACATCAGCGTCGAATTCAGACATTGTTCATGATGTTTGCTGATTGGTCAGGTAATAGTGAGCATGTACATGAACAGAACATGGTAAACATCCGTGGGACAACAGGGACATTTTCGCGTTTTTGAGATATTTGCCAGGACTCACACAGCTTGAAAGTGGGACAATCCTGACCGAACCAGGACATGTCGTCAACGTAAATTATAACAGTTATTCATGCATTGCATACAATTTCGGAAATGTCATTGCAGGTGTAATGTAATAGGAGTCAATATTATGCTCGATTTATGCTCTGTCGTACGAAGGCATCACGCATCGAAAACAGATGATCTCCAAGCTCACAACGCGCCGGTTCTGCGACATGTGAGCTTGGAGATCGTCGATATTTGGCGCACGAGACAGTCGTATGACGAAGAATAAATCGGGCTCTGTATGTCTCACTCTAGTCACGATGGCTGCATGCATGGCCAGGAGAGCCGGCAGAAAGCCAAAGCCATGGCTGGAGGCTAGGATCTTTGTAAGGCAGCTTCCTTGGAGGCGTGCTTGGCTTATGCAGTGGTGGAACGTAACTTAAGTGCAATTTTGAGGTACGTTTACTTTACTTGAGTGTGTCCATATTTCGATAGTCTATACTTCTACTGCACTACATCTCAGAGGCAAATATTGCACGTTTTACTCCACTACATTTAAACACTTTAGTTACAGGTTACTGTGTAGATTATTATAAAACATTCATTAACCAATAGAGCGTGCCAAAAATCCTGAAGGGGGCGTCAACAAGTGTCTTTTGGTAGCTGCGGACATCTTTGAGGGGTAAAAACCAGGTTGACTTAACATTGCCCAATGCCACGCCCAATGCCTCGCCCCCGCAGGCTGATTTGCCCCTTCTGCTGGTGACGACACGTTGGCACGCTTAATAGCCCTATTTTATACTTTGTCTATTTGAAAATAGCCAATCTACAAGCTCACAAAACGTTGCGTTGTGAGCTTGAAGATCTGCCATTTTCAAAAGATTTTTTTTTTAAGATTCTGCAAAATGAGTACTTTTGGTACTTTAAGTATACCTTGATGCCAATACTTTAGTACTACTTTTAAACAAGTAACATTTTGAATACGGGACTTTTACACAGAGTATTGTGGCTTTGCTACTTTTACTTGGGCAAAAAAGATCTGATTACTTCTTCCACCACTGGTTGAAGTGTGACTGAACAGTGCTTTCTGCTCCCATTCTGCTGTTAGCGATCTGAAATTCCAGCTGAGATCCACTGCCCTCACCGGACCTTGCAAATTGGTCCTGGGATTTTAACCAACAACCCTCACGGCGTTCCCACATGGAATTCCGAAACGGCAATCGAACGCTATACCAGAAACCCCAAGGCTTTTACGGGCCTTAAAGCGACAACGTGTCCTGAATAGACGGAAACAGATTGGCAGAAACCTTGTATCTCCATTTTTCTTTTTATGCCCTACTTCGTCACACAAAATAATCAAAAGTAGCAGATCTACAAGCTCGAAACGCGGTGCGAAGCGACGCGTTTTGAGCTTGTAGATCTGCTACTTTGCTACTTTTGAATTTGAATCCTGAAAACGAACAGATTTGGACGTATGAGGTTTCCACCAGACAGAGACGAAATATTGAAACCAATGAAAAAGTATCACCAAGAGCGTGTGTGACTAAGTAATAACTACATCGGATCCATTGGAACACAGGTTTTTATTTTTCTTACATTTCCTGAAAAGTAACAGTTTTGGACGTACAAGGTTTCCACCCGACAGCAACGATATCCACCTGGGTGCTGTAACAGTTAGGACGGTGGCTGTAGGAACAGAGCAATCAGAGATAACTGCGAGTTTGACAGAGTTCTGACGTTAGCGTCCCTCGGGTCAGCCTCCCTCCCGACACCAATTACCGTCACCTCACCGCCACTGTGACGTGAATCAATTAGGCCAGTGGTTCACAACTGGTGGTCCAGGGTCCTTGAGGGGGTTCCGGGTGGTCCCCAGCTAAATGATGGAGAGTTGGTAACCAAATGGACCCTTATAGATCTTTAAATCTTGAGAGCGTGAAATGAAACCAAACGGACCCTTACGGGTCCGTTTGGTTTCATTTTACGCTCTCAAGAGTTAAATTATTGTTAAACATCTGCATTACTTGATTAAAGAATTGTTGTTTTGATCAACGTTTGCCTGTTATCTCTCCTATGGTACCAACATCAATACAGCATGGAATTGTGGACAAAATCGTATCCAACGATAACTAAAATATTCTAAGTCTTATGGGTCTAAAGAGAGTCTAAATCTCATCAAATGGTGGTCCGTGGCTCAAATGCCCAATAAATAATGGACCTTGAAATGAAAAGGGTTGAAAACCACTGAATTAGATCCACATTCAGCAGTGGACAAAGTACTCAAGCTCAGTCAGAGTCAGAGTACAGATACTCCTGGTGCAAATATTACTCAACTACAAGTGAAAGTCACTCTGTGAAAATAGCAGATCTACAAGCTCACAACGCATCAGTGAGCTTTGTTGATATGCTATTTTCACTATATTTGTGTATTTTAAGTGTTTTTAGTTTTTGAACACGTTAACCTACAGGTCCGTATTTTGGGCATTATATCATTAGAGGCGAAAATCTTCCGAAGAAATCTTTCGAAAATAACAAGGTTGCAGATCGGCTACTCTCGCCGAATGAGGATATTTTAATTACGTGTGTGTGTGTGTGTGTGTGTGTGTGTGTGTGTGTGTGTGTGTGTGTGTGTGTGTGTGTGTGTGTGTGTGTGTGTGTGTGTGTGTGTGTGTGTGTGCGCGTGCGTGTGTTGTGCTAGCTGTCTCTGTGGAGATAGTGTTGAACTCTAGATGGCATTGGCCTCAGAAGCCTCATGGCATTTAGAATTCAAATTTACATTTCTCCGCTACTGTAAATGCAATCCACTTGTCCTTCTGCGACTTCTGTGCAGATTAAGCCAACGTGAAAGGCACATACCCCCTGTAACTACCATAGACAGGGTATATTGGTATCCTAGGTATTAGTCTCTCATCTTGGACTGAGACATTGGTCTTTATCTAAATAAATATATAGAGGATTGAGCTATGAGTGGGTGGACAAATCTTTTCCCTCATCTTTCGCTCTCTCAGTTCCCATCCTCCAGTCATCAATTAACATGGACAAAAGAGCCATCAAAACATGAGGTCTGGGTCAGGTCAGGTGCTCAACAATAAGGTCTGATACACCTGTGTGTTATCTGTTCTCGTCTCTCACATCAGCAGCACGTACATGCACAGTGCACGCATACAGTAGCTCCACAGGTTCTCATTGACTGTGGGGTTTTGTAACAAGACATTATTTACTGTGCGTTCCATGGGGCGGACTGCTGCCGGATTTCAGAAGTGAAATAAGTAGCTAAAATGACTTATTCCTGTTTTATAAAAGTGCTCCATGAGTGACTCGGATTTGACTTGTTCACTTGCACTTAAAACCATTTAAGTCCAACATACTTATAGCTAAAATAGCCGTTCTGCAAGTTCACAATGTGATGCGGTGTGGCTCGTTGTGAGCTCTTAGATCTGCTACCTTAACAAACGTAAAATGTTTTTTTTATGTTTGAAAAATCGCCGAAAATAGGAACACCGGGGTTAACATGGAGAAACATATCCACCACACTTCAAGTCAATCCAAGCTTATAAAAATATGTGCTGCCTTTTAGCTGAATTGACTTCATAGCTGTTTGCTTATCATATTTGCCAGCCAGCCTCGATAGCATGCCATGGTTTATAAGATTACTTTACAAGCACTTGAGCGGCACAGAATTGGCAAGGGCAAACTTTGTGTAGATATGAAGTCTTTGGTCCTCGTACAGGAACACTGTGTTATCCCATTCAATCCGGGAGCGCATACTGTGTCATTTTAAGTTTTCTTTGGCTATTCAAAAATAGCAGATCTACAAGCTCATAGCTCACAAGCTCATGAGCTTGTAGATCTGCTATTTTTGAAAAATCGTGAAAATGTGTGAAAATCTTTTAATATGTTTTTTTTCAACATTTGTAACTCAATTCTTTGCTTCATGGGGGTCCCTGGAACAAAACATTTTGAGATGGGCGTCCGCGACCAAATACATATCTAAAAATGTTTTCTAAATCCTATCCATGTCAAGGACCCCCAAAATTATATGTATTTGGCCGCGGACCCCCCCCCCCCAGAAGCACAGATCGGAGTAATAAAATAAAAAAAAAGTATATTCAAAGATTTACACATATTTTCCGCGATTAAAAATAAATAAATAGCAGATCTACAAGCTCATAAGCTTGTATATCTGCTATTTTTGAATAGCCAAAGTATAAAATAACGGTTAAAGTGGTTGCTTTCCCGGTCTTAATGGGTTAAAGCTGTGCAAGCTCTGCTGCTCCTGCAGCGCTCTGTCAGATAAAACATATTCCCCACACACTCACACAGAGACAACCAAGTACTTTTACAACTTAAACCCCATGCAACCATATGGTGGGGAAAGCTTTCGCTGAAAATAGCCGATCGACAAGCTCACAGCGCGTCGCGACGTGACATGTCGTGAGCTTGTCGATCGGCTATTTTCAGCGAAAGCTTTCCCCACTAACAAAAAACAGAAAAGACGCTTGTATAGAACCCTGAGGAACTCCGGTCAACCCATATGGGGTTTCGGTAGTTAAGTAAAAGTAGCAGACAGTAATGCAATACTTGTACTGGTACAAGTAAAAGGCCTCTATTCAAAATAGGGCTTAAGTGGTTAATGCATTTAGTAATAATCTAAATCTGCAATAGTAAGTAACTTATAACTAAAGCTGTCAAATAATTTTACTGGAGTATAAAAAGTAGAATATTTGCCTATGACATGTAGTGGAGTAGAAGTATAAAGCAAAGTAAAAGGACCACAAAATGTTACTTAAATACAGTACTTGAGTAAATGTACTTAGTTACTTTCCACCACTGCTCAGTCAGATAAATATTCCCCTCACAGTGACAGCCCATGGGGGCAGACTGACTGACAGACAGACAGTCTCTCTGAGGTTTTCAGATCCACAAGCTCTTGCTGAGTGCAGTCACATGTAAATAAGTCATCATAGAAAGAAAAACATCTCGGAATTGGATTCTGAAAGTCGTGACGGCAGGAAAATGCTGAGCGGAATGACTTAGCAGAGCGACCTTGTTACTTTCTACATGAAAGTGGCCATCATGCAACCACAGGGCAACTGTGTGACGCTACACTGATGTGTGTCCTTTTATTTACTACTTGTACGTATTTCAAACCACTTAACCCCTTTAAGGCTGACAGTGGTGGAAAAAGCACTCGCATTTCTTACTTAAGTAAAAGTATGTAGAAATACTTTGTTAAAGTAAAAGCCCGAAATTCAAAATTCACTTGAGTAAAAGTACAAAAATATTGGTATCAGAATGTACTTGAAGTACCAAAAGTAGAAAGTACTCATTATGCAGAATGTCCCATTTCATGTTTTCAAATGTATAAAAATCTTTTGAAAATAGCACATCTACAAGCTCACAATGCGTAATGTGAGCTTGTAGATCTGCTATTTTCAAATGGCCTAAATGTATATAGGGCTGAAGTGGTTAATGTATGTTCTGTAATAATAATCAAAATCTACAAAGTAACTAGTAACTAAAGTTTTCAAGTAAATGTAGTGGAGTAAAAGTACAGTATTTGCCTCTGAGATGTAAAAGTAAAAGTATTGGAATTTGGAGATACTCAAGTAAAGTACAAATACCTCAAAATTGTACTTAAGTACAGTACTTGAGTAAATGCACTTAGTTACTTTACACCACTGATGGTTGAGCAGAGGCCCTTCAGGGCTCTGTACTAGTGTATTTTCTGTTTTCTGCTATTGTGGGGAAAGCTTTCTCTGAAAATAGCCGATTGACAAGCTCACAACGCTTGTCAAAACGGCTATTTTCAGCAAAAGCTTTCCCCACGATAAGGTTGCTGGGGTTTTAAGTGGTTAACCACCTCCTATCTGGCTATGATGAATTGATATGGATGATGAAAATGATACTATATGACTGACACAATGTAAAGATTTCAGTCAGATCCGGGTACTTGAATCAGGCTGAGATTACTTCACTTGGAATAACACTAAATGAGTCCTATGGAAGTATATATTAAGGCCGTTATTCTTTATTTCAGATACTAGGTCAGTGTAATGCTGTGTTCACACAGGCAGACACAAAGATAAAAAAATACACAGCATATGTGTCACCCTGTAGCTTTGTATCCGTGTTGCTCAACACGGTCGTTGACGTCATCAAGCGCTGCGTCACAGAGCTACAGTTGTAGCTTTGTATCTTTGTATCTGGAAGTTGAACCCAGCTCAACTTGAATTTGTATCTTTGTATCTTTTGTAGCAGCTACAGTACAAACGCCGGATGTTGCTTTGTATCTCCATGTCGCTGGCTTCCATTGAAAATGAATGGTATCTTTGTATCTGCTCGTGTGACGCAGCATTAGAGAGACAGGAAAAACAAAGGGCAGAGAGAGGCGAGACAACAAGACGGGGGTTGGATTCAAACCCGGGTCCTCTCACTCACAAGGAGCATATCGTCTCTGTTGGGTGGAAACCTCAAATGTCCAAAACTGTAACTTTTCAGGATTCAAATTCAAAAATAGCAAAAGTAGCAGATCTACAAGCTCAAAACGCGTCGCTTCGCGCCGCGTTTTGAGCTTGTAGATCTGCTACTTTTGATGCTTTTGTGTGACACCGCGGTATGATCAAGTAGGGCATTAATTTACGGAAAAAAAACACAAACAGTTACAATATGGAGATAAGAGGTTTCTGCCCGACAGCAACGATTATGGTCTGTGCACTACCTGGCTGAGCCACCAGACACCCCCTAAGGCTGTTACTGTGTCTAGTGCAAGCTTAGTGGAAACTTCCTGAGAGTTGGAGAGGGTCATTACCATCGGCGAACAAACACGACTTGGCACTGTATTTATTACATCTGCGCGGTGCTTATTTGCTATTAAAATGGGTTTGCAATTGCATAGCCTTTTGCCTCACCTTGTTTATCAAGCAACAGCACTGTTCAGCAAGCTGCTTTCACTATGAGAGAGAGACAATCACATTTTCTCAAACACAGGTATGTATAAGGTCAGGTCAGGGCAGTACACCATGAGAAATTCCATGAATATAAATCAGCCGTGATGAAGGAGAGCTGTCCATCTAAGATGTGCAGATTTGACTGCTGTATACGGGTCAGAGAGGCACACATGCAGAGCGACAAAATATAAATTAGGCTCGACGGTTGTTACCCCAGTGTGCCTCGAAAATGCACGTGCAACACACCTGACTTAAACCATTAAGACCGGGAACGCATCTGTGTCATTTTAAGATTTCTTTGGCTATTCAAAAATAGCAGATATACAAGCTTGTGTAGATCTGCTATTTTTGAAAAATTGTGAACATTTGTGCAAATCTTTGTATATATGTTTTAAGGCGAACATTTGTAAAATATTTTGTTTCAGGGACCCCCAGAAAGCAAAGATTTGAGTTACAAATGTTGGCTTTAAAAATAATATATTCAAAGATTTACACATATTTTCACGATTAAAACAAAAATAGCAGATCTACAAGCTCATAGCGCGGCACTCAGTGCCGCGCTATGAGCTTGTAGATCTGCTATTTTTTCAATAGCCAAAGAAATAAAAACAAATGACACAGATGCGTTCCCGGTCTTAATGGGTTAAACCTTGCAGAAACGGTAATACTAGCAAATATATCGTTTGAATATAAAATAGGCTTAATGTCTTAAAAAATATCAAATATTGAACCTAATCCCTACCAATCAATCAGTTGGTAACTAGAGGTGGTAAACTCTGTTGGGTGAAAGTATGGCCCAGTGGCCCATGTGCTAAGTTACGGGTCCAGCCTTGCAGCACTCGGCTGCCAGGCCGGAGTTTATCTTACATCTGTGGCAGTAGATCTGGAAAGCGGTGGGGGGGGGGGCTTTTGTCCCGGCAGGCAACTCTATTTTAAGACAGAAAACACACAAAATGAATGGTAGGTAGAGACTGCCTGGCTGGCTGCCTGGCCCTGTTACACGTCTAAAACATTCCCCTCTCATCCGCCTTCACCTCCTCCTCCTACTCCCATCCGTCTTGTCCGTTCCTCCCAGCATCCTTTTAGTACGCTGTAGACATTTCAGCAAGGCAAGCACCCTGCGCCCCCCTCCCCCCCCCCTCCCTCCCCCCCCCCCCTTTCCCTCTGATTCAACACTTTGCAGCTCTCGCCTCCACCTCGCTTATAGGACATTTTAATTATGCATCAACTACTGATCAGAAGCAATTAATAGGCAGGGCGAGGCCTTTTTACTTTGCGGGGCTCTTAACCTGGTTCTCTTAAATAAATTATCAAGCCGACCAGATCTCGCCTATTGACCCCCTCAGTGCCAGTTGTAGATTGTTGGAGTTTTGCAGTGTAGACACAACAGTCAGTGGTGAAAGGTCTTAGGGTAGGGCTGGGTGATATGAGTTTAAATCATATAATCATATAATACAGGGTTAAAGGGATATTTCACTTTTTTTTTAAAAATGGGTCATTTTATCGTCTACTCAGGCTTTTGTGAGCCCCCCCGACCGTTTTTAAGTTGCTTGATTTAGTATTTAGATATTTGATAATAATTTTTATCAGACACGCCCCCTTCCTATACAAACCCATTATAACTTCAAACTCAATTTTTAACCCATTAGATTCATCAAAAACACCCGTCCTTGGTTCTGCTGACTCATCCTGCCCTCCTAATACGTGAGGGGCCGTGGTTTTTCGATTACTTTTTTCATTTATTTAATTTAATGTTTTTATTGTATTCAATTTTATCATTTTCCAAAAAAAATATTAAAAATAAATGAAAAAAGTAATCGAAAAACCACGGCCCCCTCACGTATTAGGAGGGCATGGTGAGTCACCAGAACCAAGGACGGGTGTTTTTGATGAATCTAACATGTTAAAAATGGAGTTTGAAGTTATAATGGGTTTGTATAGGAAGGGGGCGTGTCTGATAAAATGAATATCAAATATCTGAGTAGACGATAAAATGACCAAAAGTTTTTTTTAAAGTGAAATATCCCTTTAAGTGGTTATTCAGACAAACCGATTCAGTCAATAAAAAATAATTGTGTCAATTTGTTGATATACTGTATAAGGGGGAAAAACTGCTTCACAAATATTCAATTAACTACCCGAGCAAGATTAAGTCAGTTATTGGTTTTAATATCAGTTTGAATATATATAGTTTAAGTTACCAGCCAGTTGTAGATTGGGAGGTTTTCAGTGTGGACAACACAACAGTCAACACCAAAGGCCTTTTTAGCCTCAGAACTTGAGGCTTCCAGGGGATCACAAGGTTCACTTGTGGTCAGGCCATCCCAGCCATAATAACCACACGGCACATCCCAGAAATCAGCTGATACCATCAGCTGATTCCACCCTGCCCCATGTCGGTGAGAAAGCCCCAATCCTATTAGCGGCAACATCAGCGTGATGACGGGAGATAGAGCTCATGAGGCTCATACGGACAACAATTACATACGTGCCCTGGACTCTAGGATCCCCCGATGAGCATGGGGTTCTATTCTTAGAGGAACAGATGCTTCGGTTGCTTTTTTTTTTCCTTTCTTCAACCTTCATTCCACAGAAGGTTATTGCTGAGTGTGCATGCTTTTGTTCCACGGATACATACCATGATGGAGCTGCCCAGTTACAACCACAGTGTACTACTGTTGGCCACTGAGCAGCTGCACCAAATAGTGCCTGGCTCAAGGACAACCTGACAGCATGTTTTCTACCCTGCCCCCCACCCCCGCCTCCCAGATTATACTCTCTGGTCAGCAACTTTGAGTCACACAACTTTTGTCTATCCATCTCTCCCCTCATGATACAAAGTAAATTGTCGCTGTCGGGTGGAAACCTTGTATGCCTTCTAGATGTGCTATTTTTGAATACAAAAAAAGATGTCACCTAGAATGACATGCCCAAAATAGGGACGCCATGCTGAAAGTGCTTAAGTGTTTTGAAACATTTGCATTAGACTCACAAGTCAGTCAGTCAACTAGACACTGTGATCAATCTCTTAGCTTTCATTTCTTTTCACAGGGTGCATTGCAGAACCAATTCAAAGTCTTATATTGGGATGGTGATTGATTTCTAAAGCAGTGGGCATATAGGTTTGTTAAGAGGCTGTTCTCAGCTTGCATGTATAAGTCCCAACCCAGACGATTGTCAGGCTACGTGAGACCATTGCACATACTGTATAAGTGGAGACTCATACATTCACCCTCATGAGCATAGTTCACATCAAGGGCCCCTGTCGAAGAGTATCTAAATAAACAGCAACCTTAGCAAAAACATCAATTTGTGATTCTCTCTTACAGCAACAGATAACAGCGCAGGGATCTTTTATTATTATGTTATTATTTACGCAAGAGGCCAATTTGTTGTGCTTTGCAGAAGAAGCTGACATTATTTCAGGCAGTAGTACTTTGTTCTCAATAACTTTATTAGAGTTTGCTGAAAAAAAAAAAAAAAAGGCCTTCCAGAATCATTAGAGCCAAAGCTTCCCTATCTTTCACGTTGTTTCAAAAAACCTGACCCATTTCTTTCCCTGACTCTCCCCTGTACACAGTGACTTCCTCCCCTCTTTTCCTGCCTCCCTGCGGTACATTTCCGAGCTTTCACGGAACAGAAACCTGAATGGAAATAAGGGAGTTTTTTCGTTCCGGACCTCGTTTTCAATTAAACTCCCTCACTTTGCCAGGAGGGGAAACAGTCCTGCTCTTATGTAATCTATCTCCAAACAAGATCAGGCCGGGTAGCAGAGAGCAGAGAGACAGATATGTCACAGACACAGGGAAGGGTAGCAGAGAGCAGATAGACAGATATGTCACAGACACAGGGAAGGGTAGCAGAGAGCAGATATGTCACAGACACAGTGAGGGTGTAGGAGGGATGGAACCTCAGAACTGCTGGTCCTGTCCAGTAGTGGAAAGTAACTAAGTACATTTACTCACATACTGTACTTACAGTAAGTACAAGTTTGAGGTACTTTTACTGTACTCAAGTATTTCCATTTCTTGATACTTCTACTCCACTACATCTCAGAGGCAGGTTTTGACTTTTTACTCTACTACATCTGTTTGACGGCGTTAGTTACTAGTTGCTTTGCAGATTTAGATTATTAATAATAAATCATAAATTATTTCAAAAATAGCTGATCTAGAAGCTAGCCCAAGTATGAAATAGGACTTGGTTAGTTGATAAATGATTATAGTCCAATAGCAGGATATGTGATTCTGAAATGGACATTCTGCTAAATGATTGCTTTTACTTTTGCTACTTTAAGTATATTTGATGCCAAATAAGATTTTGAATGCATGACTTTTACTTGTAACAGAGTATTTTCACACTGTCTTATTGCTACTTTTTACGTAAGTCAAAAAATCTTGAGTACATATTCCACCACTGGTCCGGTAACAACAAGCAGGTTCTTCATTGCTCCACGCCTCAACATGGCACCTCATACACCCAGCCAGCTGGTAAACACTCTGCCCGGGCGGCCCACCTGGTGTCACCCGCCTGCCCGCCTGGCCGGCTCTCAACAGGCACCGCTAAACACATCCCATACAGGAGTCACTTTCCATCTCCTGAGAGGCTCAGACTAGAAAGGAGTCAGACTAGACGGTACGTGTACGATGGAACTCCTGATAAATAACAGCAGCAGTGATATTGGAACTCCACAGGCAGCGGCCAGATTCAAGGTCCTCTATACTTGGTAATATCGTTGCTGTCGGGCGAAAAAACATCTTCATATTCTAACTTATTGTGTTTTTTGGTAAATTAACGCCCTACTTGATCATACTACAGTGTCACACAAAAGTATCAAAAGTAGCAGATCTACAAGCTTGAAACGCGGTAAAGGCCTTTGCAGACGGAAAAACGGACAATATCATTTTTTAAATGAACACATGGTTCTCAATGACCTCATGCACACCCCGTGCGGCGATGCGATGCGGCGATGCGTTTTTTTTTTCAATCGAACCCAGTTCGATTTGTGCGTCTTTTCGCATGCGGTTAAAACTGATTGACTAATCGCACCCTGTGTGCAAAGGCCTTTAGAAGCGACACGTTATGAGCTTGTAGATCTGCTACTTTCTATATATTTTTTATCTGAATCCTGAAAAGTCATTTGGTAGTCCTTGATATGAAAATGTCTGAGAACAACTGGTTTAAACAACCTTTAGGAAGCAACTCAAGCAAGCCCAAATAAGCAGCTACACTGTAGAAACAAGCCCCCCCCCCCAAAACGCAACCCGCAAACTACCAATATTTACAAGCGACTTTACAGAAAAACAAGCCAGAAGTCGCTTATAATAAGCGGGCATGGCAACACTGGCCTCCAGTCTGCATCCTCAAGAATGCACAGCCAGCCAGCCACTGATAGAAATAGTAGGTCAGCCTCCTTCAGAGCCACTTCTCCGCAGGCTCCTCATGGTGGTGGGGATCTGCAGCGTGATACATCAGGCCCCTCCAACCAGCTCCACAGAGTCCAATTACTCAGGATGAAATGTGCCATAATGCCGTAGTGGTGCTGATCCACACAGTATTACAGCACCGCATCGCCTCGCTCTCAGGTGACTCTGGGGCCAAAGGCTCTTTCTTGGAATGTCAACACAGATTATGATTCATGTTGTTCATAAATGATAAATTAAAGCATCCATGATGTGTTGGACTGACTCAGCGGAATGAGAGAGAAAAAAGAAAAAAACAGACAATCTGGAAATTATTGAAGTCAGCACTTCAATTATGTAAATCACTGAAGGCATGTCTAAACTTGTGTGTGTGTGTGTGTGTGTGTGTGTGTGTGTGTGTGTGTGTGTGTGTGTGTGTGTGTGTGTGTGTGTGTGTGTGTGTGTGTGTGTGTGTGTGTGTGTAGTTCTTTTTTTCCAAGACAGTGTTGGAAGAACAATACTCAGATTTTATATTTAAGTAAAAGTAGCAATACCACAATTGCAGAAATACTCAAGTTAAAGTGCAAAAGTATTGGCATTAAAATATACTCAAAGAACCAAAAGTAAAAGTACTCAAAGAATAGAAACATGGAAATACTCAAGTAAAACTTTGTAAAAATATACTTAGTTCCTTTCCACAACTGCTGCAAGATGTTCCTTGCCCCCTCTTAGCTCACGTGTGTGCACAATAGCACACACATGCACGTGCACACACACACACACACACACACACACACACACACACCCCTCTCTTGTGGTACTCTGCATAACGTCTGTCGGGTGGAAACCTCACATGTCCAAAACTGTTACTTTTCAGGATTAAAAAAAAAAACGGCAAAAGTAGCAGATCTACAAGCTCAAAACGTGTCGCTTCGCACCACGTTTCGAGCTTATGGATCTGCTACTCTTGATGCTTTTGTGTGACGCTATGATAAAGTAGGGCGTTCATTTACGGTAAAAACACAAAAAGTTAGAATACAGAGATAAGAGGTTTCCGCCCGACAGCGACGATAATCAAAGTCCCTGCATAATTTGTTCCCCAAAAGCCCCAGTGGGCCCGTGGTGGATGTACTGAAGCAGGCTGCTGATGAGACACACAGAGAGGACAGAAGGCCTTTAAGAATGCATGGTGTGTTTCAGGTAATGAGGAGAAAGTCTGGTGCAAATGATGCTGCCCTGGGAGGTGTGTGTACTGTATGCACCTGAGGTGGTGGGAGAGCAGCTCTACGGCATAGAGGATAGACACCACATTATACACACGTTTTATGTTCTGTGATGTACTGTATGACCTGGCATCACCAAAGAAACATGCACTTCTGCAACTTTTTAAGTGAAACAAAACAGAAACAGTAAGAAAGTGGAACATTATCAAACAAACTGCCAGAATCCGGTAGAGTCAGATAATAGATGAACTCTGGGCTCGTAAAGGCGTGAGGCTGCTGGGTCCTAGACATTAAAAGGTTTGAGAACAACAACTGGTTTATGACGCCTACAGTATCTACCAGCACTTTCGCTAGTCCATATCCCGACCCTCTCAAACCCTCTCCAAAGAGCCTCTTCCTGTATGCCCTTGTTGTCCTCCATGTGGCAGCTGCAATCTCCTCACGCAACTGAGCCCCCCCCCCAACCCCCCCAATGTATTTACTCACACAAAAAAAGCAGCACAATGGCGTTTACATGATGCCCTTGAGGATCGCTTGTAATCATTTTACAACCCTCTCCAGAGGAAAGGGTTAACAAGGGATGAGAAGAAGTCCATTGTTATTCAGATGGTCCTGCATCCCTCTAGCCTTGCTGCAGGCCTGGAGGTGATCCACCAGCTGCACACAGGGCTGGGGTGTAGGAAAGTGGTTCTCAAACTTTCTCATGTCAAGCCGGTCCCCCAACATGATCATGTATTTGGCCACGGACCCCCCCATCTGAAAAGGTTTTGTGCCAGGGACCCCCAGAAGAGAAGATTTGTGTAAAAAAAAAAATCTGAATGATTAAAAAAAAAAAAAAAACGCTCTATTCATAAGATTGTTGCGAATTGCTGAAGCTACTCCTAAAGCAGTAGCTGTAGAAAGCAAGAGGCCTCTCTCCGGTCCAGAATAGGGCCGAAGTGTACATAGCAACAGTATGTTCCTGTTCCTGCCCATGGGGGTATTACTGAAGTCTGCATCAATGCCGTCGACACCAGCTTCATGAGCGAATGAGGGTGCTCCAGGTATAAGAGAGACGCAGCTGTGGATCACAGGAATGGCAATCTGGGAACCCAACGCCAAATGAAAAGGAAAAACAGCGCCCTCTGCTGTTTTTGACTATCTCAGTTGGCTCTGGGAGGAAGTTGACGTAGCACCCGTGCGCAAGGAAACCAGGGTTTTGGTCTGCCTTCAGCGCATCACTTCCCACTAACAATATTTCTACACGGAACACTAACACCACTTCTCCCAGAGAACATGGATCGTTTTGGTTATAAGCCCACTTGTTTCTATGATGAAAGAGCAAGTTAAAATGTGAATATCTTTCCGTGGTTTTGTCTGCTCCGCGGACACTATTGTTAAATTAGCTTCATTTGTTTCGAGTGGGGAAGGATCGACGGACACGTGAATCCCGCCCACTACATTTGATTGGGTAAAGCGCGGCCTGCTTCCTGATCTGAAGGCACGCCCACTTGTAGGCCAGTGCGTACGCGATATGACGAACCCCCCCAACAGATTCAAACGCAGAGCAGAATCTGTTCTTGAGAGATTACAGGAATGGAGATGAGAGGGGAGAAGGAAAGCTGGTGGACACATATCATATGGAATGCATGCATATATATATAACCCATCTCTGTCATTTTAGATTTTTTTGGCTATAAAGAATTGCAGATATACAGCTCTGAGCGCATATTATACTTATTTATATATATATTTTTGAAAAATCGTGAAAAAACATGATATTCTATTATAAGATTTGAGTTACAAATGTTCGCTTTAAAATATATATATATTCAAAGATTTGCACAAACTTTCAAGATTTTTCAAAAATAGCAGCGCGCTACGAGCTTGTAGATCTGCTATTTTTGAATAGCCAAAGTATGAAACAATGGTTATAGCTCAAATCTAAAATGACACGTTGCCGGACTGAATGAGATATACATACATACACACATAATCCTGAGGTCATGCATGCATGCAGACGCACAGGCACAAACCAAGAGTCACCCTGTCCCTTCCTGCACTTTCATAGGGCTCGCTAGAAGTCTATGAAATGCTGAGTGCATCAGTCTTTCCTCTGGTATGCTCCATCTAATCACATTAGCCCCGTTTCATTCACTTAAAATGTAAAAGCTGAGATTCGGCTAACACACTGCTCCAATAAAAACAACAACAACACCACACACTATAAGTACAAGAAGCACTGTCCTCAGCTTCAATGTCTCTCTGGTATAAAGTACCGAAACTATGCTCACAAACTATGAGCTATGCACTATGAGATTTATTTTGGCAGGGGTCTTATGTGCCTCAAGTCTTTGCCTTTCACACAGTCACATTTGTTCCTCGCCGTTTTCTCCGTCCAAAACCCGGGGAGGCAGCCAGGGGACATTGCACACACCCACACACACACACACACACACACACACACACACACACACACACACATTAGGGGAACAACAGGGTGAGAGAGGGGGGGACGCGCAAGCCAAGTCTAACAGTCTGTATGATGAGGGGTTTTGATTGATACTTTACTTTATTAACAGTTTGTAAAGACAAGCACAGTTCAATACAAGGTCTGTTAAGAGGATTTTAAATCCAAGAAAGCACCATGGCTCGTTTCCAGACATAAGATAGCAGCGCGGAACAAAGTGAAATTTTAAAATCTCAAAAAATGTTTGACAAATCTTCTCTTCTGGGGGATCCCTGGCACAAACTCTTTTCAGGCGGAGGAAGGGTGAGGGGTGGTGGTGGTTCCTGCAGGGCAACAGTCTGCTCTGAACAGGCCAGCTGTTCTCTGCCCACTCCTCCTGCTATGGTGCCCACTGAGCAGCCAGGCTGACAGCTATACCACACATCACTGACACACTAATGCCTTTACATACGGGGGTGTTCCGGATTCCCATTCGCCACCAGTGACCACCAGGCTGTCAGCTGTTTGCAATATACACAAATCATAAACAAATCAAAACAAGAACACAATCACACAACTCATACTTCACAAGGTTTCTCCAATATTCAACGCAAAATGACACTTTCAATGACTATGGCGATCCAAATATTATTCATCCCCTTCGTCGTGACAAACGTCTTAACCACTTAAAACCCCATATGGTTGAGAGGAGTCCCTCATAGCTCTATGCTAGTGTCTATTCTGTTTTCTGTTATTGTGGGGAAAGCTTTTGCTGAAAATAGCCGATCGACGCTGTGAAGCCTCTATTTTCCTGCAAAAGCTTTCCCTGCAATACGGATGCTGGGGTTTAAAGGAACAGTTCACCCAAAAAAATACTTGTTTTCTTAATTTGATGACCGGCGGAGTCTCCTACTGGAGACTCTTTCGAGTCTCCGACTCCGCTGGTCATCAAATTATTGGCTTAGGAATGCGACAAAAAAAAATCAATCCATGAATTCAAAGCTTCATGGGGTGTGTAATATAAGTGTGGAAAATAAGTAACCTTTTTGGGTGAACTACTCCTTTAAGTGGTTAAGTACTAAGTAGAGCTGGAAGCGACGATGGAAGGCTCGTCTAAGGAGAGAGAGAGAGAGAGTGAGAGAGAGAGAGAGAGAGAGAAAGAGCACTCTTTTGCTGTTATGACCTGCTGCAAACATGCTGCATAGCCAGACACCAGCTTCTGGCAGTATTCCTGAGGAATCTTAGTCCATTCCTCATGTGCAATAGCCTCTCCAGTTCACTAATTTGTGGGTTTCGCGTTTTGCAACCGCCTTCAAATCCCACCAGAGATGTTCTATGGGGTTCAAGTCAGGAGACCGTGTGTGACGGCCACAGTAGAAGTAAAAATCGGTCAAATGTGAAGAAAATCGGTCAAATGTGGTGGTCTAGGACTGTGGTTGCCAAACCTTTTAGCTCGAGACCCGAGGGAGAAACGTGATGTCTCCCCAGGATTTTTGAAATAATAATAATTAAAAACAAAATATAGGAAACAAAACATGATTTACTCGTGACCCATAAAGATATGTCCGCGACCCACAAATGGGTCCCGACCCAATATCTGGGAAACAGTGGTCTAGGACTCTCTAAGATCGGGATCAGCAATGGATCCCAAAATCGGGCATCGGTCGGGGTCTGTTTGTGATGCACAAATGGACACACATGGACACACACACACACACACAGAGGCCAGACTGACCGACCCAGCACGGCAGGCCAGAAGAGTGTGACCTCCAAGCACCCCAAGGAGGTGTTGATGGGCTCAGTGTGTCCCCTGGCTGGAGGGACTGCTAGCAGCTTGCCGACAGTGACATGTGTGCATGCTGATGGAGCACCGGAGAGACTGTGAGGCGAGGCTACTGTAGCCAGACATCTGTGCCCCCGCATGGGGCGGGATTAGGTCATATACCTAAGGGAGGAGGCTTAACGGATGCCTCCACTTTGCCTCTGCCATGGAGCATAGAGACAGGTACATGCAGTCAGAGCATACGGAACATGGCTCGACACAACCAGTGGCAGAGAGGGAGTTAAGCTTATAACTTAATTATGCTCCGTCGTGACTCGTGCGATGGTAACCGTGTGCCGAGAGCGACCAAGAATAGTAGACCTACATTGTAAGTTGGCTATTCTTGGGGTGCAGAGCGACAACGTATGACTCAGGTTTTATTATTATTTCTGCAAGCAATTCCTCAATCTCTGAGAATGGTGCCGATGCTTATTCACAGAAAAAAATGTATACTTCATTAATGAACCAACGTTTCAATCACATAGGGACAGTCATCGGGATTGCCCCAAATGCTTACACTCTTATACAATAGGGAATTACTTAAAGATAACACCTCACAGTCACAGCCTTAAGAGGCCATGCTGCTCCTCGCACCCAACTGGGAGGTTTTGCCATGGGGTCACAAAAATCAGTAGGGGTCATCCTCTGGGCGGTATGAAGGTCCACAACAAAATCCACAACAGCCAGTAGTTTTTTCGATAATGTTTTCCCAAACAAAGTGGTCGACGAACACAACCAACATAGTCACCCTTACAAAAATAAAAGTACAAAAGAAACAAAACCACCAAAAGGTCCCCAAATATAATTTAAATGGCAATAGTACAGAATGTAGCTTTGAGAGAAAAAAAAGTCCGCCGAACGTAGCGAAGCAGGCTGGATACCAGGCTACGTCTGATACACTATGAACTGATACATGTTATGTATTGGGATTGTTTTTGGTAAGCAGCATAATAGCAGTCAGAGTCGTATGGTAATGACTGTTTAATTACACTGAAATAAACCTAATTTGATTTTAAAACGACAGGAGAATGCAGGAAGCAAATGTGATGAATGCACTTCAGAAGTGAGCACATTTATTGCTATATTAGTACTGCAACATTGTTTGGGATAATTGCGAATTCTGTTAAAACAATATGCAGCTGTGTTTACTGTGTGTGTGTGTGTGTGTGTGTGTGTGTGTGTGTGTGTGTGTGTGTGTGTGTGTGTGTGTGTGTGTGTGTGTGTGTGTGTGTGTGTGTGTGTGTGTGTGTGTGTGTGTGTGTGTGTGTGTGGTTTCCAAGAGCAATACAACTTGGCCCGAACATCATTCCTATAAACATCTTGCCTCTGGATTTAACCTATTCAGACTTGTCTCGTCTTTTTCACGTTTTATTTTTAGTACTTTTTAATGTCTCTGTGAGAATGCCATGTTCAATAGTTGAAATGTACTGAGCCACAATTATGAAGGTATGTGAAACGTTTGCTGATTTTGCTGTTGTTTTTTGCTTCCCTGTGTTGCACGCAAACACACACACACACACACACACACACACGCAAATGCATAGACAAAGACAACGCAGACATACTGCAGGTACAACAACACAAAGCCACACACAGGATTATAGTAATACCACCACCACTACCACCTACAGCTGTTTGGCCTCCTCAGTGCTGGAAGTTGTTTTGCATGAAATAGGCTAATCAAACCAACCAGTATAAGCCTGTTTTACACTCATAAGACAAGTGTCTGTCAACAGTGTCAGAACAAACAAACAAAAGATTATGGATTCTCAAGTGAAAACTAACTTAGTGGAGGGGCCTCTATGGTCTACTGGCAGCGTTCACATGAGATCTTCTGCCGACAGTCGCGGTAATCAAGATTTACCGAAGACGCGAGGCGCCACAAAGCGATCTCATGAGTCGCTAACAGTCGCTGTCAGGCAAGTTTTTCCAATGGTGGTTACTAGGTGTTTGCGTCATGTTGTTTGTTGACACTTGCCTTAAAACTATAAAACAGCCTTAAGGAGACAAAAACACTCACATACACAACAACCAACATAGCCATCCTTACAAAAGAAAGGACCAAAGGACCAAAGCAAACACACGCTAGGGCTGGGCAATTAACTGAAAAACCGACTTAATCTTGGACATTTAGGTTAATCAAACAAGCCAGCAGCAGGTTTTCTTTTCTTATATATCAACAAATCGACACGAAAAAAATATAATGTGTCGAATGGCACCGTGTCATGAGCTGCTAGATGCTGTTTTCACTATCAAAAGACATTATCGTTTGTTAGTCATAAACGAGGCAAAAGTTTTAAATAATCGTGATATTGATTTGAAATACCGCCCAGCCCAAACAAATCACTCACACTCAATCACTAACTCACTCAAAAAACAATTACACCACCAAACACCAATGTCATCAGTGCTGCCATCAAAGCACTGAGCTCTCTGTGAGTCACCTGCTGTTTTATATAACATTGTTGTCGGGCAGAAACCTCTCATCTCCATAACTTTTTGTGTTTTTTTTTGTAAACTAATGCCCTACGTGCTCACACTACAACATCACACAAAATTATCAAAAATAGCAGATCTGCCAGCTCGAAACGTAGCTCGAAAGGCAGCTCGAAAGGCAGCTCGAAACGCAGCTCGAAACGCAGCGTCTCGAGCTTGTCGATCTGTTGCCTTTGCTGCTTTTGAATTTGAAACCTGAAAAGTAACAGTTACATATGAGGCGGATCCATATGAGGTTTCCACCCGACAGAGACGATAAGCAACAGATTCCAATGTCACATCTGCTTGGTCTTAATGAGCACTGAGGCTGGCTAATGACATTACTGCCTGGTACCCACACCGCACAGCATCCACCATGCAGTTCCGCTGTAAACATACTGTGTAGGACATTCCCAAACACACTCGCTTAAAGGCTGTCGCTACTCGTTACTCACGCCGCAATGCTGATGAGCTTCCATATGCAAACCAAAGTAAGCATGCGCGTACATATTCACTCACATTCATGCCATAAAATGACATGACATGCACACAGACACTAGATCTGTCACAATTATTTCATAATCCCCTGATTGCGATTATTTGAGATAGTCGCAATTATTGTGCATAATCGTCGATGATCCACACACACACACACACACGCACACGCACACACACATGTTTTCTGTCTAGGTTTGCTAACAGCAACCAGGCCAGCAGAACGTTGTCCTTAACAAGATAGAGGATGTCCTGCCTTGTCATCAACACCGGGAAAGTGAAAGCTTGCCACCAAGACCAGGAAAGTGAAATGCCATCCATCGAAATTGCATGAGGCTGGGGGACGTGGAGCCCGCTGCACGCGTTCCTTCCCCCAGAGCTTTGGTGAACTGGTCAAGACGCTCGATGTCTGAGCGAACACGGTAAACACACAAATCCAAATATAATCCAGGCTGACAGCGCTCAATAGAAATACACTTGGACCTTAATTCTGGATGCAATGCCATCATGTTCTGCGTGTGTGTGTTAGCGTGCGTACGTGTCTATGTTTGTCTACGTGCTTTAACATAGACTGCAGGTAGTCTAATGGTGTTCTGTGTAGCTGCCTTTCGTGAGTGTTGTGAAATACTGACACAATCAGTATTTCTCCCCATCAGTAGTTAATTATTATTATATAAAATATGGGGATGCAATGATGCTTCTCTCTCTCTCTCTCTCTCTCTCCCTCTCTCTCTCTTATTCATTGCCATTAAATAGTAGAAATAATTCTCTTACTTTATTTCTCGTTTGTAGTAAAATATGGTTATGTTTAAGATTAGGATAAAGCCGTGACTGGGAGCTTCTTGTAAAGTTACAGTGTGCGGACTTCTATTATTTCTTATATTAATCCTCTGTTGGTCCTGCACCTGCCGTCCAGCGGATGTGCCAGTTTTATTTTTTTCTTTAGTATTGGGATGACTCAGCTTTGTATCAGGGTTACGGTTAATATCAATCATATCAAAATAAACTAAACTAACATTACTTTTCCTTTGATACCGTTTGTGGCAAACCCCACCCATCTGAGGGGTTTGCCACATAGCTCTAAGGGAGTTAAAAACAAACATTCAGGATTATTTGCAGACATTATTTGACTCTGGCCATGTGTATGCGTGTTTCTGTGAATGTACTGCTGTTTACTCAGTGCTACTATAGTAAAAGTGACTTCAAGAAGTATTTGACCCAGTGTGTGTGCGTGTGCGTGTGCGTGTGCGTGCGCGTGTGCGTGTGCGTGCGCGTGTGCGCGTGCGCGCGTGCGTGCGTGTGTGTGTGTGTGTGTGTGTGTGCGTTGGAGCTTACTCAGCTGTCAGCCGACAGTAAGTGACAGGGCAGCACAGATGTCACGTCTAGCTGGTTAGACAAGGACACACGTGTTGAGCGTCACATCGGTGTCACTCACAGGACGAGCCGCTGATCGGACAAGACCATTGTGTAAAGGCAATTAAGGCTGTGTGTACACATAATCGTTAATGGAGCACATCAGGGATGGCCTGAAGCTCTATAACACTTTTAACACGCCGTTCCAATTTAGGGCATGTCATCGTAGGCGGAACATTTTCAAAAAGCGTCGCATCGGCATGGGCTGTGAGCTTGTAGATCTGCCATTTTTACTACTTTGTACTACGAAGTGTAAGGCATTGGTTCTCAAAGTGGGGCCCGGGGACCGCAAGGGGTCTTTGGCACAAAAAGGTTTGAGAACCAGTGATATATAGGGCTTAAGTGGTTAAAGAAGCAGACTAGTGACGGGAAGGGTGTTGGTTCAGGATGGGTGACTGTAAAAACGTACAGGCTGGGGAAAGTGAGCAATCCTCTTCCGTCGCTCATCAGCCACTGTTGCGGTGCCCTCGTGTTTAAGGCACTTAAGAAGAACATTTGCTCCAGCAGCACTGCTCAGAAGCCAACAGTAACGGTAAAGACTGGTCGCAATGGCCAGCTTCCAGGTGACAAATGGCAATGTGTAACAGTGTTGTGACCACGCTGCTCAAGGGCTGTGACGAGAAGGGGAGATGACGCACACAAAAATGCCGGCAAAACATCATTTGAAGTGCCAAAACACAAAACACGGGAGACAGACTGATTAAGTTGGGAATTATAAAGGGTACGGGCATACATTACACGTACAAATGCAGGTGAATGAACCATCGCCTGCCGGAGCAAATGTTGTATCTTGTTGTGCTGAGTGTGGACGGTGCAGGATGTGTGATCATGTACACAGAAATGAGTGTGCTAGTTTTGTAGTCTGTTTGAGTGGTTGTAGTTGTTGCTCCTTTATCTTGGCTCAATAAGAAAACTACAGCCAATGACAGCCGAGTGTGGTCAACCACACACACTTGGTTAAGGCCTGGGGTGTGTTCACAAAATACGCTCTGAGAGCCCTGGAGCGCACCTGGGGAGCTCTCTGGTCGGACATCACATCCAGAGCGGTCGGAGCTTTGAGTGCACAGTGACTGCACTGCTCCGAGTGAAAAGCCAGGTTGTGCCGAGCATCTGAACACTGGGGCGATGGTACTGTATGTGTTTGGTACTGTACAGTGTTCAACAAGCATCTACGTGTAACAAAACAGGTTATAATCATGTTCATACATGGAATGAATTAACGCTCAGTTGAATACATTTTTTAAAGATGAGATTAACTGATATCTACTCTGTTTTTTTTTAAATTATTTGTGCCAGGGACCCCCAGAAGCAAAGATTTGAGTTAAAATGTTCGCTTAAAAAAAATACATATATATATATATATACATATATATTCAAAGATATGCACACATTTTCAAGGTTTTTCAAAAATATATTTTTGAATAGCCAAAGCTAAGTGGTTAAAATGATTGTGACGCTATGCTAACTAATTTTGTTGGGGACCCCCTGGTACCCCCCAAGGGTCAGGAATATGCTCCGAGAGTCTGCTCCAATTTCAGAGTGCTCTATGACATAGGGCACTCTGAAATTGGAGCAGAATCTCGGAGCATATTCCTGACTGCGACCCCGGTCAAATTTGCACCTAAGTTGAACTCCACAAGAAGCGAAAGATGCAAATTTGCTTTGCCACTGGAAGGGAGTGTTTTATCCGCCCCTTTGCTCGCATAGAATGGAAGCAGATATTCAATTTGTGTGTGATCGTGCCCTAAGGCCTAGGTAATCACCAGCCAGGCCCAGGTGTTCTCAATGTAGTCCATGCCCCACCCACCAAGGTACCTGCCAACAGACACACCCTGACAGGCAGGGCGGGGGTGTGACAGTACACCGACACACACACACACACACACACACACACACACACACACACACACACACACACACACACACACACACACACACACACACACACACACACACACACACACACACACACACACACACACACACACACACACACACACACACACACACACACACACACACACACACACACACACACACACACACAGCGCTGTAAAAGAATGCTCTACAAACATTCCCTGAATAATAACAATTAGAAAAAATACTGTAGTGGCAGAACAACCTACTGTAAGTAGGAGAGTAAGAAAGGCCTCTGTGTGCAGAAAATGATGATTCATGATGAAAAGCATAAAATTGAGTACAGATACTTTGTTTACTCTTACTCTGCTTACTTTACCTAAAGTAAATGTTCTATGCATGATTAACAAACAATTAGTTCACGTCTGGGAAAATGACCACAAAGGGAGAGAAGATGGCTCCCACAGGAGATTGATCCGACACAAGAGGCAGATCATGAGTTGAACACTAGGTCAAAGTTAACTTATGGGGAAATTGATATATTTTGTTATACCTAGAAATCATGTGCAGATGACCTATGGCCTAGCTAAGATGGTTAATATTGCATAAGAAAGAAATAGATGAAAAGAGGAGGAGGAGAGACCTATTGCCTTGCCTACTGACAGAAGGGGTATAAATAGTACTACTAATGTGTGTGTAATATAGAATTGAACGGAGGAATGGAACGGAGATGATCTTGAGCATTGCTTGCTCATGCTATGCTATATTTGTAACCCGCCGGCATGAAATAAAGCCTGAGATTGAAGTTCCACGAATGACTGGTTTCATATCATTTCTACCGGTGAAAAGAATCCTTGATCAAACATCATTACGTTTTTATTTTTGCATATAAAATACTTTCAGTTTGTCATGTGGATATTACATTTCCTGAGGACAGGAAACAATCATTTCAAAAACACAATAGTGGATGTAGGGGGGCATCCTGACGGCTCGGACAGACATAATTGTGACATCATACGTTCCAGTTGGATTGGGTGTTAAAAAAAAATCCTTTCACCTTCTCCTGTCTCAGATGTCATTCCTTCTGTGTGTCCCTCTCTTTCCTGTCACTTTACAACGTGCCTCGAAAAGGGTCTTTAACCCGATAAGACCGGGAACGCATCTGTGTCATTTTAAGATTTCTTTGGCTATTCAAAAATAGCAGATATACAAGCTCATAGTGCGGCACAGAGTGCCGTGCTATGAGCTTGTAGATCAGCACATTTTTGAAAAATCGTGAAAATGTGTGCAAATCTTTGAATATATATATTTTAAAGCAAACATTTGTAACTCAAATCTTTGCTTCTGGGAGGGGGGTCCCGGGCACAAAATATTTTGAGATGGGGGTCCGCGGCCAAATACATTTTGGGGGTTCCATGACATGAAAAAGTTTGAGCACCAATGGCAACGTATGTTTTTTTTTTTTAACTGTTAGGATTTAGAAGACATTTGTAGAATCCCCCAAAAGCAAAGATTTGAGTCAAACATTTTCGCTTGATTTGCACAAATGTTCATGATTTTTAAAAAAATAGCAGATCTACAGATCTACATAGCGCGGCACTTGGTGTCACGCTATGAGCTTGTATATCTGCTATTTTTGAATAGCCAAGGTATAAGATAATGGTTAAAGTGGTTGAAACCTAAAATGACACATGCGTTCCCGGTCTTAAAGGGTTAAATGATCAATCTGCGAGCCAGGCTCCATCCATCTCGTTTTCCTCTTCAGGAAAGTCAAGCTTCTCAACGACCTGGAGTGACCCGCTACCTGCAGAACTGGCAGACTGTGGCTCTCCACTCCAGCCTCCTCGTCTCTGTTGTGAGAATCAATAATGATTCCGTTTATAGTTCTGTCTTTAAAAGCCCTGTCGGAAGGCATTAGCCAGGGGAATCTAGCTGTTTCACCACTTTACTAAAAATCTCAATACTGCAATGTAGAAGTACTCCGTTACTAGTAAATGTCCGGAAATTCAACATTTACTTGAGTAAAAGTACAAAAGTATTGGTATCAAAATGTACTTAAAGTACCAAAAGTAAAAGTATAAAAATGTTTGAAAATAGCCTAGGTATAAAATAGGGCTAAAGTGGTTAATGTATGTTTCATAATATCATAACTTACATCTGAAAAGTAACTAGTAACTTAAGATTTCAAATAATTGTAGTGGAGTAAAAGTACAATATTTGCCTCTGGGATGTAGTGGAGTAGAAAATTACAAATACTCAAGTAAAGTACAAATACCTCAAAATTGTACTTAAGTACAGTACTTAAGTAAGTGTACTTAGTTACTTTCCACCACTGCCCCTCCGAAACACAGAGGTCGTCATCCCGCTGGCTTCCTCTGAGATGCCGTGACACTAAATCAACAGCCATGTCTCACTGGCTTGTTTGGTTACACATGGTTTCTGCCTCTCTCTCTCTGTCTCCTCGGTACAGAGGCTATGTTCTGTGTCCTTCCACTTGTGACTCATCTCAGTCACAGCGGGGATGACAGTGTGGAGACAAACAGACAGCCAGAGAGAGACAAACAGATAGAGAAAATGAGACTTGGGAGTAAGAAGAGAAAGGCAGAGTGAGAAACAGCTGGGGAGAAACAGAGTGAAAGAGATCATGCATGAAGCCCTGATTCAAGTTGCTTCCAGTGGTGGAAAAAGTACTCAATTTGTTTTACTTAAGTAAAAGTATTGATACTGCAATGTAGAAATACTCTGTTACAAGTAAAAGTCCAGAATAAAAATGTTACTTCAGTAAAAGTACAAAGGTATTGGTATCAAAATGTACTTAAAGTACCAAAAGTAGAAAGTACTCGTTGTGCAGAATGTTTTCAAATGTATAAAATGTATTAAAATCTTTTGAAAATAGCCGATCTACAAGCTCACAATGCGTTGCATCGCGACGCATTGTGAGCTTGTAGATCGGCTATTTTCAAATGGCCAAAATGTATATAGGCCTTGAAGTGGTTAATGTATATGTTTTACATTAACCAGTAACTATTAACCAGTTAACTAGTAACTAAAGTTTTCAAATAAATGTAGTGGAGTAAAAGTACAATATTTGGATCCGAGATGTAGTGGAGCAGAAGTAAAAGCATTGGAAATACACCTCAAAATTGTACTCAAGTACAGTACTTAAGTAAATGTATTTAGTTACTTTCCACCTCTAGTTGCTTGCTTCCCATTGAAATCAATGGTTAGAAGAAAAATAGCGCGGCTCGCATGGTTCAACAGTTCACACTTTCTTTCTTCTCTTGAGAGGTGAATGCACAATTAAGTCTGTGTGTGATGATGTGTGACTACGTCCTTCAGATGTCTGTCCAATCGCTGGGAAGAATAGAAGAACCTGCTAAGTCACACCGCTGAATGGACGGCCTCGTGTATACTTGTGAATGGGAGGTGTAAAGTGGCCCGCCGCCACTGAAAACAATGGCTGTTGTGTTCAGACGGAAGGTGAATAAGTCACAAAAAGAGAATGTGTGCGCGCGGCAAAACCACAAAAACAACATGCACTGCCAAATCAGAATTTAGCATTTCGTGATTGTATACCCACAATACAAAGGGATACTTTTCCTAGAGAAGACAAGAGGAGGAGAGATGGGGAAGAGATACAAATAAAGACCAGAGGGATCCGGGGCATTCTTCTCCCATCAGCCATTATTGATCCATTCGGCAATCGAAATGTCCAGGTCATTGATCAGGGGGTCAGCCACGGACGGCCTCGCAACTCAGGACCTTAAGTTCATCCACGACAAGACATCTTGTGAGGTCTGACTGCCACCCCGCCCCGAGAGGGACAAACACTGGGGCTCCAGTCTGGCCCACGAGACCCTCTTAATCACCGCAACGAGAAAGTCAATACTGCCCACGAGTCAATTACCCAGGGAGAGGAGAGGAGAGGAGAGAGGAGAGGGTCTTGGGTTCCATGTGATCCAGGACTTATCCAGCCCCACCAATCTCTCTGACAACCAAATCATAGGCCAGCTTATTGGAAATCCAACGAGCAGAAGATGTTTGCATTAATAATGCACTCTGCCTGTGGCTGCTGCTCATTGGCTGAGCCTCTCCCTCGATGGTAAGCGCTGGACGAACCACACGGATGTGTCCAGCAGGGACGGGGACGGGGGAAAAAGAAATGCAATGCTTTTGAATGGATGGAAATGAGCCTCTCTCTCTGCAAAAGCACAGTTCTTTGCATCTCTATTTGCATCTCATTTTCCAGTCGTCTTCTCACGGGTTCCTTTTATATTCTTATATTTTTTTCGTTCATCTCTTTCCCAATGGCCATATCTTCTGGCCACCATGCTTTTAGTTCCTTCCTTCCCAGTGTGGTCCACTGATGATGGAGTGTTCCTGCCAAGTCTTTCCCTTTCACTATCTTTCTTCTTCCACTGCGCCGTGGCTCTCTCTCTCTCTCTATCCCCTGGTCCATTTCTGGTTACAACTCAATCGAGGTCATTGTTGATAGAACTCTCTAAAGGTTGTTCCCTGCTCTCTCTCGTCTAGCCTCCCCCCCCCCCCCCCCGTCTCCTGCTTTCTCTCCCTCTCTCTCCCTCTTCCCCAAGAACGTCATCCAGGCCTTTCAGTATGCAGTGGTGGAAAGCAACTAAGAATTTACTCAAGTACTGTACTTAAGTACAATATTTAGGTACTTTTACCTAATTGTAGTTTTACTCCACTATTTGACAGCTTTATTTACAAGTAACTTTGCAGATTTAGATTATTATTCCAAATATATACGTCAAGCCCTATTTTATATTTCAGCTTTTTCGACAACAGCTTTATCTGCAACACTTCACGATTCGACACATTGAGAGCTTGGTATTGAGAGTACTTTTTTTTTTAAAGAGTAAAAGTACTGTTTCCAATGCCTATACTAGAGTTGATGGAGAGATAGTCTTCTTGTTTGTGCTGCTGTCCCTGATGAGGCTCCTCGGTCACACACCATATCAAATTAACTGGCTGCACAAACCTATTACAAGGCGAAGCCCCCAGCAGGGCCCCGGGCCCCCAGCGCGCCTCACCTCACCGCACCGGCAAGCCCGCTCCATGATTGATAAGATGCAAGGCAAACACAAGCAGAAGGTTTTTTTTAGAGGGAGAGAGACACAGAGAGAGAGAGAGAGAGGGAGAGGGACACAGAGAGAGAGAGAGGGAGAGGGACACAGAGAGAGAGAGAGGGAGAGGGACACAGAGACAGAGACAGAGAGAGAGAGAGAGAGAGAGAGAGAGACAGGGATTCAAAAGAAGACGGACAGAGAAAGGGAGAGATAGAGCAAACTTTTTCATGTCAAGGATCCCCAAATTGATATGTATTTTGCCGAGGACCCCCATCTGAAAATGCCAGGGACCCCCAGAAGAGAAGATTTATGTTAAAAATTAACAAAAGTATTAAAATCGTCCAAACATTTTCAATATGTTTTAATAGCCAACGTATAAATGGATAAAGTGATAGTGATTCTGTATTAACACATTTTGCTGGGTCCCCACTGGAACCCAAGGACCCCCACTTTGAGAACCACTGAGATAGAGGGTAAAGTGATTTTGAGGTAGAGAGGGAGGTGAATGACAGAGATTGAAAGAGAAAGTAGAGAGAGGTAAAGTCTCAGATGTTACACTCTATATTTTCCATCTTGGTGGAATGCAGATGAGTGGACAAATGTCACATCAATTCCAGTGTGAATAACATGCATTTGCCTTGGCTTGCACCTGCCTTGACTACATTTTGAACAATTATGGTGCAATCTGCACACATTTTCAAACACAATTTGGAGCCACCTGTCATCGGCGGGGATGGCATTTGGCCACACATATATTATCAACGTTTTAAATCATAAAAGAAAATTAGCTAAATATCCCCAGAATGTCTTGATGAGACCGAAAGACAGACCATCATTTCTGTTTAATATGAAAAGCCTTGAAGAGCAAATTAAAAGGCTGAAGGTTTCCTACCCGGAATTCAAGCCCACGAAACGTCTACCACTCTTCCAAGAGGGAATCATCGTTGAACAGGGGAGATTCTGTGCTTCAGGTAGTACTACTTGTCAACCAGGTAGGTGTCCTAGGCTACCAGACACCAGGGTCTTAAATGTCTCAATGGAAGAGTAGGGAGACAAACCCAAACCACTGCAGATGTACTAACATTGTATTAACATTAAAAATAATGTTTTATTCATTGAAATGAGTTCTGAATCTCAGCTTTAACATTGTTTTCCAACAGGTCTCCAGCGGTACTGACTCTCTCCATCATTTGGTTTACATTTTGCACATAATGCATAGCCTATTAAGGTGTGTATGCTACACCTATCCTTAGCCTTTCCCATTGTGCTGTGTGCGTTGTTCTGTTGTGTGACGAGCGTCCAGCTGGCTAATTACATCCTAAAGTACATTTACACGCTCTGCTGAGGTTCAAAACCTCCCATGTGTCTATGCAATGGTGATTCATCGAGCTAATTAATTAGCCACCTCAACGTTAAGCATGGCATTGCTTTGAAAGTGTGACTTGTTCCCGAGAGGATCCGCAAAGAGCTTACAGTAGGACAGAGCCAATACATGTCCGATCTGTACTGCACTGTATGTCTGTATTTTCCATATAACCACTAACCTGAATGAAAGAACAGAGCAAAATGAAGAATATAGCAGTGGTTCTCAAACCTTTACATGTCAAGGACCCCCAAATTTGAAAATATTTGGCCGCGGATCCTTATTTGAAAGTAATTCTTTTTTGCACCAGAATTGAAGATGCTACAAAATTAATATATTGAATTTTGTACTATTTTAAATATATTATTTAAAATGCGAAATAATATATTATTGAAATATGAATAATATATTTATATTTTAAATATATAATATTCGACACAAAAAAAATAATATATGTTTTTGCGCCAGAATTGAGGATTGTCATTAGGAGTGACAGGGATTGATTGGATCAGAAATTACTACATTAGAGGCAGAAGGATGCTGCCAGGCAAGAGGAGAACAGGAGGTTTATGGATTCGGCGAGAGAGGACATGGAGTGACCGAGTTGGAGTGACCGAGACATGGAGTGACTGAGGAAGATGCTCAGAACGGAAACACATGATCCGCTGTGGTGACCCCGATGGGAATTAGCCAAAAGAAGAAGAAGATTTATATAGCACATTTCATATAGAGACTGCAGCGTCTAATAATGTGTTTAACAATAATTGAGCAAATACAACATAAAACGCTGCCTATAGCTGCAGCTTACGCACTCGACGTTATTAACAACATAAATTGGAGAGATAGAGTTGTGCTTTGGTGTAACGAGGGAACGTAATGCACCGGGGGAACGTCCACAAGATGAGAAAATGAGAAGTAAATGTTGAAATTGCACTGGAATAATGGCTGGATTACCCTGTGAGAGGAGAGATAACAGTGTGTGTGTCTCTGAAGACGAACCCGGAGAAGGTCACTCCAAAATAAATGTCATCGATAAATTGGCTCCCGGAGGGAGGGGGGGGGGGGCATGGGGACGCCCGGGTCGGCTTACACAGGACAACAAAGCTCATATAAAAGAGCTTCAGTCTAACGTCCATCACACTGAATACCTAGAACCCCCCTGACTGGGCTGGGGGGGGGGGGGGGAAGAGAGAGAGAGAGAGAGAGAGAGAGAGAGAGAGAGAGAGAGAGAGAGAAAGAGGCAAATGAATGGACATTATATGAGAGAGAGAGATGAATGTACATTATGAGGGAGAGAGAGGTAGGGGTGTAACAGTTAATTGAACTAATACATTTAATTGATTATGAAAATGTATTGATAATCGACAAATTAATAAAATGATCGATTAATAACCTATCCCCGTTTTGGGCGTGCCGTTATAGATACGTCTTATGAAAATTGTGCAAATCTCGTAGATCTGCTATTTTCACAATTTTTGCATGACACTGATTTGTTGATATATAAAAAATAAACATAAAAAATACTTGCTTCTCGGTTATTTGATTAAACCAAAAGCGTAATAACAATAATAATAATCATCATAATAATATCTTTAACTTGTATAGCGTCTTTCAAGAGACCCAAGGACACTTTACATCTATAAATAAACAAACAAGCAGCCACAAGCCTGTGTGAACACGTGTCTCTTCAGTGCAGACTAGTACAGTAGACGAAATCCATAGAATAATCACTACCAAAATAATCCATAGTTGGAGCCCTCAAGAATAGAGAGAGAGACATAGGAGAATGAGGGAGGGAGGGAGGGAAGGCAGACAGTGGCGGGTTAAGATGACGGCTTCATCAGATGGCCGGCCCCTCGGACCCCCTCCTCATCCAGCCCTGCTGTCATCCTGCTCCTCCTGCTCCATCACTCACTCCACCAGTCCCCTCAGACCACTGTGTTCCACACTTCACTCGGGGCAACGATACACACACATCGTTACTGTTGGGCAGAAACCTTGTATCTCCATATCAAAATATTTAACCAATGAAATGTATTAACAAGAGCTTGTGACTAAATAGTTACTACATTGGATCCACTGGATTACTGTTGTATTTTTCTGAAAAGTAACGGTTTCGGACATACAAGTTTCCACCCGACAGCAACGGCAAGCATGCAGACACACCCCATCAACACACAAACACTGTTGCACACATACACAGAGTACATGCACATGCACACACACACACACACACACACACACACTAGGACTTTCACAACTAGAGATTTTAACTGGTCGACTAATTTGACCCAGTGGTAGTCGACTAGTCGATGTTTACCTTTTTTTTTATGCCATTACTATTATTATTATCCTCCTGCCTTTATTTTTATGCCGTTTTAAGGGAAGCGCTTCTGGCACAGCAGCACAGCAGCGTCTCCAAGGATCCTCAAAAGGGGGTTATTGCCCAATAATAGGCTATTATTGGGCATACTTTTGACCCCCTTTTGATAAAAATAAAGGCAGGAGGATAATAATAATAGTAATGGCATTAAAACGATGCAAATGAACTATTTGACTAGTACAAACAAGGTCAACTAGTGGTTATACTAGTCGGCTAGTAGGTGAAAGCCCTAACACACACGCACAGTCGCACACGCACGCACACACACTCTCATTTAGAGCCATATGCTGTGGACAAGTTCAACCTGGCGCCCTTGTCCAATATTTGGCAACATTTCCACAGATTTGCCAACATTTCCCCCCAAAAATAGCAGATCTACAAGCTCACAACTCCTCACAGCTTGTAAATCGGCTATTTGTGCTACTGTGCTACTTTTACGTGACATTCTTGCATGACGAAGTAGGACATTTAATTTACAAATAAACATAAAAACGTGGAACTACTGGAGATACAAGGTTTCCTGCGCTGACGGTGACGATTGTTTGGGTGTGATTGAGCAGGCAGCAGAGATGTGATGGATCAGAGATATTGATCCCAGCAGCACGGTGCTTTTAGTGAAGGCTGGACCGCAGATGGTCCTGGGCCTGAACATAGGGTTATGGCGCACATGTGCCGCTACGCTGGCACAAGGCCCAGGCCCAACACACTTTAAGATGCATTAGGTCATTATTTTGCACGTGTGTGTGTGTGTACTTGTTTTACTGTAATTGTGAGGACCAAATATCCCTACCAGTATAGCAGAGTTTGAAAAATACTAGTGCTCACAATGTCTATTTTAAAAATAGACATTGTGAGCACCATTGTCTTGGTCTTCAAAAGAAAAGTAGTTGTTTTGTGGCGACAACGTGTTGTGCGGCGACGTCGTCCACCCCTCCAATATTCGCCCGCAGTATCCCTCGTTTTGTTAAGTTTTGCAGCCGTGTCCCAACCCCCAAACAATTTTGATATCCTTATTCCTTGTTGAGGAAAGACTCTCAAGCTTTCTATCTTTATTATTTTTGACAGATATGTACAGATATATGCTAATGTATATTGTGGCTGTGTGGGTAGAAACCTCTTATCTCCATATTCAAACTTTTTGTGTTTTTTTCCCCGTAAATAAACGCCCCACAGAGGCATCAAAAGTACCAGATCCACAAGCTCGAAGCGGCGCGAAGCGACACGCTTCGAGCTTGTGGATCTGCTACTTTTGAACTTGAATGCTGAAAAGTAACAGTTTTGGACATATGAGGTTTCCACCCGACAGAGACCATGTGCATTTTCGCCAATAAAAACGTTGATAATAACTGACCCTCTTACAGACGGCTAGCCTCCTGCAGAGCCACATTGTGAAAAAAAGTGTGTGCCTACATGCCTGTGTGTGCACGTACGGGGTGCGTACGTGCACACACAGTACAGTACAGACGTGCATTCATCTTCCAATGCGTCTTTTCTTTGTGTTTTGGTGCCCATCTGTTCTTCTCGTCCTTCAACAGCTGCAGTGTGCTAGACCCCCCCCCCCCGCACAGCCCCACCCCTCTCACACTCTCTCACTCACTCACTCACTCAGACCTAATGGAGGTTCTCTCTTTCTCACACAGCAAAGTGCCAACATGCCTCCCTTTTCCTCTTACCTCCATGGCATGAAAACACACGTCTCTACATTCACAAAACTATTCAATTCACTGCCAAAATATCTCTCTCTCTCCCTCCCTCTCTCTCTCTCTCTCTCTCATTCACTCACCTGCTCATTATCGCACTCGCTCGCCCACCTGGTCACTCTTTGCTTTTGGCCAGAAGGCCACATACTGTACCCACACACAGTACGATCCTCAGCTTTAATTTGCATTTTATAGTTATTATAAATATAATTTATAGTTGCCAGCCATAATACAGCATGCATGTTAACCCATTCAATCCGGGAACGCATCTCTGTCATGTTAAGATTTATTTGGCTATTCAAAAATAGCAGATATACAAGCTCAGTGCCGCGCTATGAGCTTGTACCCCCAGAAGCAAATATTTTAGTTACAAATGTTCGGTTTAAAAAATATATATTCAAAGATTTGCACAATTTTTTGCGATTAAAAAATATATAGCCGCGCTATGAGCTTGTATATCTGCTATTTTTGAATAGCCAAATAAATCTGAAAATGAGACAGATGCGTTCCCGGTGTTAATGGGTTAACTAGGCAGACAACGGGGTAGCCAGTATAGTGGGTATGAATGGTGCCCTGCCTGCCTTCCCTCTGCAGTGGCCGCTGAGTTGCGACTGGGATTAATGGTGTCATTAATCTTGCCTTTAAAATGGACGACTCCTGCAAACGCAACCTGTTCCTGGAGCCGCAGCCTGGCTCCTCAACACACCCCCCCCTCCTCACCTCACCCGTGTGCCCACCCAGCCACAACGGAAGGATGGAGGGTCCTCTCTCTCCCACAACAACAACAACTTCCATCCTTGGCTTGGCGCAGACTGGCACAGCTGGATATCACACACCGCCCAGCAGCTAACTCTGACAATGCTCCACAACACCTTGCACCACTGTCTTACCGAGTGTGTGTGTGTGTGTGTGTGTGTGTGTGTGTGTGTGTGTGTGTGTGTGTGTGTGTGTGTGTGTGTGTGTGTGTGTGTGTGTGTGTGTGTGTGTGTATGTGTGTGTGTGTGTGTGTGTGTGTGTGTGTGTGTGTGTGTGAGATAGAGGGGGAGAGAGAGGGAGAGTGTGAATGAGTGAGTGAGCGAGTGAGCGAGTGAGTGAGTGAGTGAGTAACGGAGAGAAACAGACTCAGCTCATGCCGCGCTATGAGCTTTATCTATAAAATAATGGTTATAGATACAAATTCCTGGATTGAATGGGTTAAGAGTCCTGATAAATAAAACCATAGGTGTGGTGAAATCCTATTAAAAGGGCTCACCCTCATCTCTTCAGGTTTTTCTTTCACTTTCCCCCATTCAACTTTCTTTCTCTCTCTCTCATATCATCTCCTGTCTCTCTCTGTCTTATCTTCATTTGATATCAGTAGTGTATCCTGCTAATGTCGTTTGTGTGTATTTGCATACGCGGTTAACCGCCCACATTCCAAAGGTTACACGTTTACAGAAAAAGGTCCAAAAGCCCATTCAGACAGTGAAAATGTATCCATACCAACTTAGGCATAAAGTAAGTATATAATGCCTGATGTATGCGTCTCATTCAGTAGACACTGTATATCTACTCTCTATCAAACATTATTAAAATGTCATAAAATAAGAGAATTAAACTGTTTTATTAAGTATCTGGATTGGGTACAGTGAACTCTTCTGCTTTTTAACAAATTCATAACAAACAAACAAAAACGAATAATTATTATAGTATAATATTATTAGCATGCATGTTCATTTATAGCAAGGGAACTTAACCCATTAAAACCGGGATAGCCTATACGTTGTTATACTTAAAGCATCCGTGTGATTTTAGATGTTTTTTTTAATCTTTTGGGAATTAAAAACTAGAAAAATGCAAATTTAGAAGCCGTTTGTAAAAGACCCAGGTCTAAATGGGTTAATGCAAATTTATAACCGTAGTGTTGTACTGCTGGCCCCTCCATGGATAAACTGGAGTAACTGCTTATACAGTATATTGCCTTGCCTAAGGGTATGGTAGTTGCTGTTGTTTTTTAACACAGTATACAGTAGAGTACATATTTATTTTTATAGTTGCCTGTGAAGATCTGATCCAGGGCATGAATGCATGCAGCACTGAGGCAATTATCTCTTAAGAACTTCTCAAAACTGTGCTGTCACAACTGTTCAGAATACAGAGAGGTAGACGATAATGCCAAGATTACCGTGTAATTAGAAAATAAAACTCTAAACCCCACTTTTCATACCAATTAAACACCTTTGTAAAAATGCCTAAAGAGAAAGAGAACAAAAAAACGAAATCTCAATTTCGGCGTTGTGAGGCTGTGACTGCCGCTACATGTTGCGGATGTTCCTCTGGTTTCAGCTGGGGGCCATAGCAGAGGGCTTATGGGCCGAGACATGTGCAGCTACATGGAGCTCTATGCCTCCACACTGTCCTGACTTACACTCTGTTGTAGGGCTACAACTAGCCATTCTTATCTAAGCCATTAGTTTATCCATACTATTTCAATTACTAGAATAATAAGTAAGCTGGCCCGGACCGTTGGCATAGCGGTCCGGGCGCCTGACGCAGCGTTGCGGGTTCGAGTCCCGAACCCGACGGCCTTTGCTGCATGTCACTTCCCATCTCTCTCCCCATTTCCTGTCAGACTACTGACCCATCTATAATAAAAGGCATAAAAAGACCCCTGACGTGGACAAAAGATCAACACATTTAAACTCTGGCAGTGGGTTTGATTGATTGATTGAATATTTGATTAGGCAAAAAGGTCCGTTCAAAAAAGTCCTTGCGGTCTCGTTTCCAATGAGGTCGTGTGGGTCGGGTGGGCGTGTGTGTGAGACAAGTGCGAACATGACAGTTTCATGGGGATCACGCCCGCTTTGTCGCTTCGCCTGTGAGATCGCCCGCCCCTCCCTACCTGCCCCGCTCGCCTCTTATTGAAAATTAATTACTAGGTGCGTCAATCGCCCCCCATGTGAAAAGGCCTTAAGAGTCGTGATAAATAAAACCATAGGTGTGGTGAAATCCTATTAAAAAGGGCTCCATTATCTCACCCTCATCTCTTCTTGTTTTTCTTTCACTTTCCTCCATTCAACTTTCTTTCTCTCTCTCTCATATCATCTCCTGTTTCTCTCCGTCTTATCTTCATTTGATATCAGTAGTGCATCCTGCTGATGTCGTTTGTGTGTATTTGCATACACGGTTAACCGCCCACATTCCAAAGGTTACAACGTTTACAGAAAAAAGGTCCAAATGCCCATCCCTGATAGGGTGCATACTTTCAGTTTGATATGCATCAGGCCACGGGACCTGAATTCATTTGTGTTATATTTTTCATCATTTGTGCCCAGTGGTCCCCGTACTCGATGTTGAGAAACTGTGTCTTAATCAATTGTTGCCACCCCCCCCCCTTCCCAACCACCTCACCTCCACCCTCTGTGTTCCCGTGCCAAAGAAACCATAGCCTTGGCAAAGGTTAGTAGCATTTACACAGCCAGAAGGGAAGGGTGGAGGGGGGGGGGGGCATGTAGGGCCACGCTATCATGAGTAATTGAACTAATAATCCAACAGCACTAACAAGTCATCCGCTTGGCACTGTGTGTGTGTGTGTGTGTGTGTGTGTGTGTGTGTGTGTGTGTGTGTGTGTGTGTGTGTGTGTGTGTGTGTGTGTGTGTGTGTGTGGTACCATCTACACAGGCTGGCAGCCAACGCCAAGAGACAGTTCCCAGAGAGGAAGGGACACACAGACAGACAGACAGGCAGACAGACAGGCAGGCAGACAGGCACAAATGTCCCAGAGAGGAGAAGACCAGTGGTGGAAGAATATGTCAGGGCGTTAATTTACGAAAAAAAACAAAACGTTAGAAGTTAGAAGTATATCAGATGTTTTACGTGAGTAAAAAGTAGCAATACTGTACCACAAAAATACTCTGGTACAAGCAAAAGGCCTGTATTGAAATTTTGACTTGAGTAAAAGTATTGGTATCAAAATATACAGTACTTAAAAGTAACAACCTAATTTATACATGCTCAAAAGTTGTCAAACCTTTTCATAACTCATAACTAAAGCTGTCAAACGATAGTCGTGAATGTACTTCGTTAATTTCCACCAGTAGGAGAGATAGACAGAGAGTGATACTAGCAGAGAGAGGGAGAAGGTTACTGTACAGACTCCAATGAGACAACCTTCATGGTGAAGTGAGTTTGTGATATGATGTGATTTTGTCTGGGGGCGTTTTGGACATTTCTTGAGTGTGCTGACTGAGCGTGACCTACAAGGCTGGCGGATGAGGACAAATTGAGGTTACAACTTTGACACGGCGTGTAATAAATTCAACCACTGGCGTGAAGTATTTCACACCGGAGGGGCTATTTCTGACTGGTGTTGCGCCGCAACGCGTTGCTATCTTCTGTGCACGACACCACCGCACAACTACGTATAATTTTTTTTCTAAAATTCGATTATACTTGTGGGTACATTTACACACACACACACACACACACACACACACACACACACACACACACACACACACACACACACACACACACACACACACACACACACACACACACACACACACACACACACACACACACACACACACACACACACACACACACACACACACACACACACACACACACACACACACACACACGCGCACACACACACACACACACACACACACACACACACACAGACAAGCACACCAACCCAATGTACCCATGCACACACACACATACAAAGGTGAAATGGCATGACCCAGGATTAACAACTGGCGAGTGAACAGGACTGTGTGCGTGTGCGCGTGTGTGTGTGTGTGTGTGCGTGTGTGTGTCAGGTAGGGCTCAGTCATGCAAGTTGTTTGCACAACAGCCCCTGCCCTATGGGAAAACTCTCACATGGCTGACTGGGGACGATGAGGCCCTGTGTGTGTGTGTGCGTGTGCGTGTGTGTGTGTGTGTGTGTGCGTGGAGCCCCCCTTCTTATATGATGTGACCAAATCTAAGACCCCCCCCATACGTGCTCGCATGCACACATACCCTAGTGTTTTTCAGACATGTTAATCCTATATTCCATTAGTGAAAATAGATCTGCAAGATCCACAACACGACACATTGTGAGCTTGTAAATTGTCTATTTTCTATTTTAAAACATGTTTGTTTGACAAGTTGTACTGATTTCCCATTGAGTACATACAGGCAGACAGACAGGGGATGAAAGCACGTTATGAATGTGATCTGTGGCGTCCCACCAAGGGGGCCAGGACCCCAGGTTAGGAACCACCGCGGTAACTGACTGTCACATTATCTGATTGCATCATGTCCTTTATAGCTTATATTTATGTGGACATAAACTATTTGTGTGTGCACAGCAGTGGTGTAAAAAGTGAAAGTATCAATACTGCAAGTAAAAGTCCGGAATTCAAAATTGACTTGAGTAAAAGTACAAAAGTATTGGTATCAAAATGTACTTAAAGGGATATTTCACTTTCAAATAAAATAAACGGCTATAACGGATATTTTTTAAAAATGAAAAAAGTTATGGCAAAATCACGGCCCCCCTCACACATTAGTAGGACACTCTAATGCGTGAGGGGGCCGTGAATTTTCCATTACTTTTTTCATTTATTTTTAATATATTTTTTAAATGTTTATTTTATTTGAAAGTGAAATATCCCTTTAAAGTACCAAGTACTAAAATGTTTGAAAATAGCTTTGCAGATCGGCTATTTTCAAATAACCCAGGTGTAAAATAGGGCTAAAGTGGTTAATGTATGTTTTATAATGTAATCATTTACATCTGCAAAGTAACTAGTAACTAAAGTTTTCAAATAGTTGTAGTGGAGTAAAAGTACGATATTTGCCTCCGAGATGTAGTGGAGTAGAAGTAAAAGTGTAGACTATTGGAAATACTCCAGTAAAGTAAAAGTACCTCAAGATTGTACTCAAGTACAGTACTTGAGTACATGTACTTAGTTACTTTCCACCACTGGTGCACAGCTATGTGCGTGTATGTATTTGTCATGTGTGCATATTACGTGTCTCTGTATGTGTGCTTAATTGGGTGTGTGTCGTGTACATATGTACGTACACACACACACACAGACTCAGGGAGTGCCATCCCATCCCTGCTCCGACAGTCGGTGAGAAATGGCCCGCAGTGAGTGTGTGTGTGTGTGTGTGTGTGTGTGTGTGTGTGTGTGTGTGTGTGTGTGTGTGTGTGTGTGTGTGTGTGTGTGTGTGTGTGTGTGTGTGTGTGTGTGTGTGTGTGTGTGTGTGAGAAATGGCCTGCAGTGCAGTGGGTGCGGGCCCAACCCTGGTACGCTGCTCCGTCAGAGCGCTGCAAGTCTCAACAGCTACAACAATGTATGAGGACACACTGGAGCGCACACACTACAACACACACACACACTACATCACACACTTACAACACACACACTGAAACACACACTACAACACACACTGGAACACACACTGCATCACTCACTGGAACACACACTACAACACACACTTACAACACACACTGCAACAGCAGTGAACGTAACTAGTAATCTTACTCAAGTACTAATACTTAACCACTTTAAATCCTATATGGTTTAGCGTAGTCCCTCAGGGCTCTATACTGGTGACTCTATATCGTTGCTGAGATAAACCTTTTTTTCATAAATGAACGCCCTACTTGATCATACTGCAGCGTCACACAAAGGTATCAAAAGTAGCAGAACTACAAGCTGGAAAGCTTGTAGTTCTGCTACTTTCGCTATACTTTTGAATTTGAATCCTGAAAAGTAACCTTTTGGACACCTGACAGAGACGATATGCCGTTTTCGCTCTACATCAGGTGGTCTTCAACGTTTTTCAGGCGAAGGACCCCCTAGCTGAGAGAGAGATGAAGCAGGAACCCCCTCTATATTATTGTATAAAATTGAGTTTCAGATTCAACTCTTTTTTTTTTGTACTTGGTCTGCTCTTTTTTCTCTCTACACCCAATACCTCTTTGACAAATATATATATATGATATTTTTTGGCTTAAGTTCTAAGGGATGCTAGGTTCAAGGATTAAAGTAATAATAATCATATCACACAAAGATTTGGCGGCCCCCCTTGTAGTAAAACTCTCAGGACCCCTTAGGGGTCCCCGGACCCCCTGTTGAACACCCCTGCCTGCTCTACGTTAAATATCTTGGCGGGAAAATAGCTGATGGCAGAGCTCTGCCCGGTCTGCTAGGGAACAGGAACTCACAGAATAACATTGCAACACTCACAATGGCAGCGTTTCTTTATCCGACAGGCAGGCTGGGCCGGGCTGGGCTGCCCCACCTGTGATTGGGTGGCGGTGTCGGTGTAGCTGGGGTATGTGAGGAATGGCCCCAATGACAGCTGAGGAAGTGGCGGTGTGTGTGTGTGTGTGTGTGTGTGTGTGTGTGTGTGTGTGTGTGTGTGTGTGTGTGTGTGTGTGTGTGTGTGTGTGTGTGTGTGTGTGTGTGTGTGTGTGTGTGTGTGTGTGTGTGTGTAGGTGTGCGTGCATGCGTACGTGCGTGTAAGCGTGTGTGTGTGTAAGAGAGAAAGAGAGCGAGAGAACGAAAAGAGAAAGACAGTGGTTTATCACAAGTCTGTGAGAAAAACATCACATTCCACACACACACACACACACACACACAGAGGCACGCACGCTCTCACACACACACGCCTACTGTACACACCTACTCAAGCACACACCCAAAAACAAACACAAGGAAACACACACACACGTTCTCATACAGAGATAGCGTATGTAACGTGTGCCACGTGCCTGTACAGCCATGCAGATATGACAAATATTCCAAGGCGCACTGTAGTGTAAACAGGCTGACACACACACTCACACACACACACACACACACACACACACCAGGGCAGGCAGAGTGGCTAAGCAGCACGTCTGCACATAAGTGTAGGTGGCGTGGTGGTGCCGCTCCATGCAGCCCAGCCAGGGAGCAGGGCGACAGGTTAAGGAAGTCATGACATGCCTTCCACCAGCAGCTCCATAAATCACCCAGCGCTATGCTCACTGGTGGAGGCCCAGAGATACGGACTAGATACTAGATAGACGACCATATCGTTGCTGTCGGGCAGAAACCTCTTATCTCCATATTTTTGAATAAATTAATGCCCTACTTGATCATACAACAGTGTCACACAAAAGCATCAAAAGTTCAAATAGAATTTGAATCCGGAAAAGTAACAGTTTTGAACATATGAGGTTTCCACCCGACAGAGACAATACACACGCTAGTCACCTGCACACACACACACACATAAAATATCTTTAGTTTTAGTAAACAGTCAATTTGTCATCAAAACAGGCATTAGGAGTCATTGAAGCATGTTTATTAAGACGGGGATGTCTACATCTGAGTCAATTGCCTTCCAAAGTGATGTTTGTATTGTAATAATAACTATTCTGTATAGTTTTGGCCTATACACAAACTGTATAGGCCAAAACATAGAAAACACAAAAGCACACAGAAACAGGCTCAGCTGAAGTACTTCTTGCCTTTAGGTCTCTCACGCCACACATGACACCATGTGGCTGACTGTGTCTGTGAAACATCGTGTAATCACATCATAAACAAACAACGTCAACAATAAACATGTTTCACTTCTGCGGCAATTACCGGGCTCTCGGGTTCAGAATATGCGGCAGAGTTGAGAAACGCTGTGCGCGGCAGACCTTTAAGGCAACGATTCTCCGTGGGAATCCTTAAATACCACACTATCAAAATTCATGGGGTTGCAAATGAGTCCATTAAACAGCAAAAACGTTGCTCCTTCTGCCTTCTGTTAGGGACGACGTTATAATGAGACCACTGTTATGATGTGAGAAAGGCAGCAAGAGAGCGCAGTGTTTGTTAAAACTATAACTGTAATTAATTTGTGCTGTACTGCAGTGGTTCCCAACCTTACATCAGACAAAAGATGAACACACACACACACACACACACACACACACACACACACACACACACACACACACACACACACACACACACACACACACACACACACACACACACACACACACACACACACACACACACACACACACACACACACACACACACACACACACACACACACAGAAACCACTGCATTATTGGATGGTACAGTGAAGAGACAGGAAAGAGGCAGTGTGAGTAAGTGTGCGTGTGTGCGTGCATGCGCGCGTGTGTGTGTGGTACCTCTATTATCTGTGGTGTTAGAATAAGTGTATGGTACCATCTATCTATGCAGGCATGGCTGCATGTGTTTGAGGAGACGGGAGGGTGCGTGTGAAGAGAGATAAGCCCCAAACCAACAGCAGAGCGGGCTAATTCAGTCTCCTGTTGAAACCTGAGCCCTGCAGGCTGGTCCACTGCTAGACACGTACACCACCAGCAATAAACCGCTACCAATAAAAAAAAGAAAATGAATCACAACTGTGTGATTTATCACCCGTGTGCTGCTTCTAATTAATTTGACACACTTTTCTTTTTTTTCTTTTTTTTTACAAGAAACCATTGCTCCGATTCAGACACGCTTGAGTGTTTATACAAGTCAAAGGTCCATTATTTGATGCGGAGGCGGACTAACGTCTTGATGGGTGAGGGTGACAAATTAACAACTTTTCACAGTGTCAAGAGCACTGGTTCTCAAAGTGGGGTCCGGGCCGGGGACCCACCAGGGGTCCTTGTGAGGGGGTTACAGGGGGTCCCCAGCTAAACGAGGAACAGTTTAAAACACTTTAAGCCCCCAATAAATGTTTTGGCTATTCGAAAATAGCCGATCCACAAGTTCACAACGCGTCGCGTCTTGAGGATCGGCTGTTTTAGAAAATCTTTTGGACAAATCTTCTCTTATGGGGGTCCCTGGCACACAGTCTTTTCAAATGGGTGTCCGCGGCCAAATACATATCAATTTGGTGGTCCTTGACATGAATATGTTTGAGAACCACTGGTCAATGGGATACACACACACACTCAGTGTGCAGCTATTGTACAGGGTGAATACAGCCATACTGATACTGATGGCAGGGCCGTCACACAGGCAGATGAATGGTCTGTATAGCAGACAGGCAACTGAGGAGGAACCAGGAGACAGACTGACATTGTTAGCAATTCAGACGGTCATACAGAGAGGCTACAATGAGTCTGGAGAGAGACAGAACAGAGGGAGAGGGAAAGAGCGAGAGAGAGAGAAGCAAGGACAAAAAGAGATAGAGAGATAGGGAGCCAGAGAGATATACTAGCCTCCCAATAAAGCCTGATTCATGCTTTGACGTACGATGGTGTCACACTTCGAAAAATAGCAGACCTACAAGCCCACAACGCATCGGATCCACGACGTGTTGTGGACTTATAGGTCTGCTATTTTCACACGGAACATGAAATCAGGCTTAAAGCCCCCCCACACTCTCCTCTGCAGTGGGCCATGGACTGGTGTCTTTCTCAGCAAGCTGAGCTTGTGATCAGCAGTTCTAAGACTGTCAGAAAGACAGCTCAGTGCGTTAGTGGAGAGTCAGCCATTACATTACTGGGCCATATAAACGGTTCAGAACCCAGGCTATCTGTCACTGCATTGATGTTGGGAGCCAATATTGGCTCATATTGGATCACAGCCTATCTACATCAGCATATCTTCGATTGTCGGGTGGAATCCTGGAATACTTTAGGGGAAATGAAAAAATAAAAGCTGTGTTCCGATGTCACAAAACTCTTGTTACATGTTTCTAAAAACCCACAGACAGACTTCAACCTGGTGTTCCTATTTTGGACTTGTCATTATAGGCATTATAAACTAAACTAAATATAGGCGTACATTTTCAAAAAACTGTATATTATACTTATATATAATATAGCATATTAAAGTACAATCATCTACTGTAAGGGGTAGTTTTGCTGAGCTCTGTATGCCTGTTCGGACCACCCCTCACTAAAGACCCTCTGCGACAACACACGGCAAGTGTGTTCTGAAGCATTGGCTATATATCACCACATTTCCTCTCCCTTCATCATCGACGCTCATGCTGGACGTTAATGGTCTGTATCAGCGTGTCCTGAGACAGAGGTGAGGGCACATTGCAGGTCTATGATCCCACCGAGGTTCATGTGTGTGTGCCACGTGGCGCGAGCGTTTAGAACACAACGCATTATCGGAGGCTTGATGAAAACTGAGAAAACTAGAGGTGGCGATCCATGTCTTGGAGGGAGAGAACAAATCCCCAGGATTATTATAGAAATATTAATGACACGGGAGAGAGCCGAGTTTAATAAATCCACACCGACAGCACTATTCCTCCAAACGGCGCCCTGACAGCTCAGTCAAAACTCAAAACAACAGAACATAACGGAACAATTGGCAATCAATAGAAATGCCTTACGAGGAGAGAGAGAGAGAGAGAGAGCAGGCAGGCAACAAACAATCCCCTCAAGGCTTTGGGATGACAAGCACAACTAGATCCTCGCTGTAAACTGAGGACTTCATCACGGGCAAACAAAAGATAGCTGCCGGCGCTGCTGCCTCCCGTTTGTCAGCAGGAGCAAAAATGTAGAGCTGTCTCTGGGCGAATTAAGAAAAGCCTGTTCCCTTGAACGTGAGTCGAAACTGTAAAACGACTTCACTGCACTTTTTTTCCTCCTTTTTCACCCCCCTTTTTTACAGCTCTGTTCATCTGGGGAAGGGACATAAATCAGGGATCGTTGTATTGGGACTGGGGCAGAGGTCAACGCAGAGAGACAGATGAAAACAAGAGATAGTCTTGCAGCCCTATTAAACGATGAGGAGGGGGAGGTGATGAGGGGTGGGGAGGAGGAAAGGAGAACTGGGGTATACTGTAGCAGGGGAGGCAGCAAAGCAGTAATATGGAACGAAACATGACAGTGTCAGAACCTCAGTACCAAATACCTGCCTGGTATTCACACCAACTGTAGAAGCCAGCGCTTTGAGCTGTGACATTCATTCCCAACATTCCTCTCTGGAACATGAAGGCATGCTTCCATTTTTCTTTTTTTAGTTCGATAGGGACACACTGAGCGCTGCCTGCCATGAGATTTCTTTCTGATAAATGCTCCATCATTTCATGCTTTGTTCTTTTGTCATTGCTGTTGCTCGTTTAGCCACAGAATGAGTACGTTTCGCTGACAAAAGCGAAGGCGAAGACAATGCGGTTTTCGACCGAGTTCTTGTGTAAGCGCGCGGCTATTGTTGGTTCTCCCAACAACAAAAAAACTGTCCTTCCTGGAATACCCCGGCTAAGTGGCTGTCTGTAAATGTGAACAAGCTTCAAGTGCAACACACAAAAACATATTTTCGCTTCGTTGGATACGTTCAGACGAGGGCATGCATTCAAAATCACTTTTCTGCTAATGCAATTTTTTGGAGAGCCCCGCCCCCCAACAACTGCTGTACTTGAAAAGTAATCTGTCTCTCGTCGCCGTTCCGCTCTGCCGCACCTGTCATATAAAGCATCATCTGGCCATCTGATAGGCCTGGGCGATATGACTTCACATCTACAGCACGGTTATTTCAAACTTTTGGCTCGATTACAATTAATGAACGATTTATTCATTCATTTAATTATATACAGTAGCAAAAATTGCCGATTTACAAGCTCACAATGCATGACGATGTGACGCGTTGTGAGCCTGTAGAAGGGCTACTTTCGCTATGTCTACGCCGCCAAGAATAATTGCACAAAGAAGTAGGATAATAAAAGGTTATGTGCTTATATAACCCATTAAGACCTGAGGCTGATTCTAAAAATGTTTTATAAATCAGATTTTTGAATAAAATTAAAAAATTCAAATATATAAAATAAAAATAAAAAAAAAATTTTTTTTATATATATATATATATATATATATATATATATATATATATATATATATATATATATATATATATATATATATATTAAAATATTTTGTTCCAGGGACCCCCGGAAGCAAAGATTTGAGTTACAAATGTTCACTTTAAAAAAATATATATTCAAAGATTTGCACAAATCTTCAAGATTTTTCAAAAATAGCAGATCTACAAGCTCATAGCGCTGCACTCGGTGCCACGCTATGAGCTTGTACATCTGCTATTTTTGAATAGCCAAAGAAATCTAAAATGACACAGATGCGTACCCGGTCTTAATGGGTTAATCAGAATAATCAATTTAGTCGATAATAATAAAAGAAAATCTATTAAAATTTTTCGTGTCAATTTGTTGATATATAAATAAGGAAAGAAACCCTACATGAGCAAGATTAAGTCAGTTATTGTTTCTAAAGGTCGGTTTTCGATACATTTTCGGTTAATTGCCCCAGCCCTAGAGCAACCACTTTGCCAACATATGGCCCAATACGTCTACATGTTAATCAGCCCTGTCCAAAGATATTCTACAATGAAGCCATAACAGAGGCACTGTTGCATTACAGGTCACACCACCCGGAGGGTGAAGGTGAACAGAGAGACAGACGCCTCATAAATAGGACGTCACAACATATGGCGGCAACGACACAAAACAGACATTTTCTGAGCGTTTAGGGCCCGAGGGGGAGAACAACAGAGATCGTTCATCTTACCTGCCATCATCTTCTGGGCTTCGTAGGGCTCCATGTAGCCGTCGTTCTCGGTCGTCAGACTCGTCACCTTCTCCGTGGCGGTCTGAGTGCCGAGTCCGATGGCCTGCTCGGCATCGAACGGGTCCGCGTAGTCTTCTAGGATGATGAGCTGTAAGGGGAAGGAAAAAATACAACACGTCATTTTCAAAGCCCTCGCATATTCTGAAACAGTGGTGGAAGTAAATAAGTACCTGCTCATAACGCGTCGCAGCGACGCATTGTGAGCTTGTAGATCTGCTATTTTAAAAAGATTTTAATACATTTTAGAACGTTTGAAAACAGGTTCTCAAACGGCGCATTCTGCTTAATGAGCACTTTCTACTTGTGGTACTTTAAGTACATTTTGATACCAATACTTTCGTACTTTTACTCAAGTACATTTTTAATTCCGGACTTTTACTTGTAACAGAGTATTTCTACATTGCAGTATTGATACTTTTATTTACTTAAGTAAAGTTTCCCACCACTGTTCTGAACTGAGAGCGGGTAATTGCTGTAGAAATGAAACATGTTTATTGTTGACGTTGTGGGAGAACCAATACCTTGCGTGATCTTTACCTGATGTGGGTTTACCTATTATGTTAATGTGTGGATATTTCACTGTCTTTGTTGCATGAACTGGTCTATTGAACACTGCACCTGCTGCTACCTTTCTTTTGGTGTACACGCCTGCATATCGGAGCTGTTGGGGCGGAAACCTCTTATCTCCACATTTTAACAGTTCTTTCCTAAATTGAGACGACATGATGCTAATGTTCTAAAGAACATGTACATACCTGCATTATGATGCCAATGTTCTAAAGTACCTGCATGTTCTGTACATCATGTATATCCTGTATCTTTTTGATTATTCGACCCGTTTCAATCCCATGTTTTGTTTTTGTTTTCTCTCTTACTCTCCAGCTCTTACTCTAAACTACAAAATGATGGGACTACAGAGAGGGAAGGAGGGAGAAATGGAAAAGGAAGGGGGATTGAGATTGAAAGCAATAGGAGCTCTTGTGAACACTATAGCACAAGTTGGAGGTGTCCAGGGAGTCACACGCATGACAGCAAACTGCTGCGGGCGGCCTGGGACAGTGTGACATGTGACACACATGGACTAAACTAACGCTGAGGTCAAAGAGGATGAACGAACGCAGTATAGAGCTGTGTTGATTTTGACACCAAACTTTGATTTAGTCTTTTGAATAAAATTCCATTTAGTCATCTGAAATGTTTCAGATTTTGTCTAGTTTCAGTCGACTAAATTTACAGTTGATTTAGTCGACTAAAATGTATTTTGGCGGTGCCTTGATGGCGTCGTAATGGCTGATTTTACACTTGGTTCAATGCTGGAAATAGCAGATCTACAAGCCCACAACGCTTGTATATCTGCTATTTAACACCCGAGCGCAACCAAACATAAAATGACTTGTCTTTTAGTTCTACTGGATCTCTTCTTCACTAGTCCCTCACTAACCTAGTTTTTATTTGTTGACGAAATTGTCAATATATTTAGTCTTAGTTTTAGTCATCATAGCTTAGTTTTTATGTAGTATTTATTTAGTTTCCGTCAGTGAAAAAAGGTAGTTGACGAACATTTTTCGTCATAGTTTTAGTCGACAAAATCAACACTGTGTATAGAGACACCATAAATAACACTCCACCTCCATGTGCCTCAGCACACCACCACAGCGCCTCAAACTTACACTTATGGCACAGTCTAGCTGCTACTGCCGGCCGCTCTAATTATATGACAGGCCAGTGACAGGCCTGCATTTCAAAAAAAGGCAGAGCTAGCTAGAGGACCACAAATGCTAAACTTCCTTAAGAGAAACAATTTGGCAAGATTTATAGCACACTGGCAGCCAGCCATGGCTAATTGCAGTCCAGCTCTTTTTTTCTTTTCTTTTTTCTTTTCTTCTACCCCCGAAGTATTTCGTGCAGAAGACGGCTATTAGGGAAGGATGTCCTAAGAACCAGAAATATGGTCGAATCTTAACCCATTAAGACATTAAGTCAGATTCTTCCAGGAGCCCCCAGAAGCAAAGATTTGAGTTACAAATGTTCCCTTTAAAAAGTATATATTCAAAGATTTGCAAACATTTTCACGATTTTTCAAAAAATAGCAGATCTACAAGCTCATAGCGTGGCACTCGGTTCCGTACTATGAGCTTGTATATCTGCTATTTTTGAATAGCCAAAGAAATATAAAATGACACAGATGCGTTCCTCGGATTGAATGGTTTAAGGGAACAGAACAACGATTCCGTCCACAGCAACCCCGGAAGAAATATTAATTAAAAAGTCCCCTTCCATCCCCATGAGAATGTTACTTCACATTAAGTAGTAAGAAGTAAAGAAGCTAAACTTTAAATGGGGCGAGGGGTGGTTGGGGGGGGGCGGGTGCCATCTGTCCGGTTGGACCCTGTTGGATCTAAATGAGGAGGCTTTGACTGGAGGGATTTTGGCCTGGCTGCAAAAACAGGCTGGTGGAAAAAAAGACTTTTGTTTTCCTGAAGGAACTCTCTCTTTTAGAGGAGTCTTATTCCAAGTCTGGCGGCCTTGAGGACGGACTGGAGTGCCTCAGGTCATAGAATCATTAAGCATCTTGATGGAGGGTTTCCTTGAGGGGCGGGGGGGAGGGTGGGGGGTGTCTGTAGAGGTATAAGAGCACTCGCTCACCGCCCTTAGTGGGCCGGGTTCAGGGGAGTGCAGCACGCATGGAGGGATTTGGCAATGACTACATAAGAGGAGAAAATGAAAAGAATATACCCCAAAAAAAAAAGAATCATTATATCTCTCACACACACACACACACACACACACACACACACACACACACACACACACACACACACACACACACACACACACACACACACACACACACACACACACACACACACACACACACACACACACACACACACACACACACACACACACACACACACACACACACAAGCCTTGCCAGCTTCCTCAACACACAAACAAGCGTGCATTTATACAATATACGTTAGTAGACACTTAGTAGGGCTTAGTGGACACAAACAAACAGGTTTGAATGGCACTGCACCCTAGTATATGAGTCATACTGTATGTTCGCTACAGGAAGGAACATGGAGTCTAAACAAGGTGCTCATCTCTCTTCTTCTGATCTAGAACATTGGTGGGGTCCGGCGTCCGGGGACCCCCAGGGGTACATTGGAGGAGTATGTTGGCTGTTCAAAAATATTAGATCTACAATCTCACAGAGCGCCACGTTGTGCCACGCTGCGAGCTTGTACATCTGCTGTATTAGAAATCTTGAAAGTGCTAGAGAAATATTCTAGAGTGTTAGAATATTTTGCTTTTTTTAAACCAAAACCTTCTCTTCTGGGGGTCCCTGGCACAAAACCTTTTCAGATGGGGGGTCTGCGGCCAACTACCTATCAATTTGGGGGTCCTTGGCACGAAAAGGTTTGAGAACTTGATTTAGAAGATGTGGACAGAACCGCCACCATCCATGTTCTGCCACAGCACACCTAATACTAACCCTACAGGGCCCACCCCTGAGAGATCACACACACATAAGTTTGTATTACTATACTTGTGAGGACATCAGCATTTTAGGACAGCAACTTTATGAATGGCATTTTTTTAGATTGTTGGCATTTTTTAACCCTAACCCACGTGAGTTTCTAGCTATTTTGGTTGCATGACACCGGAGCACATCTATGTATCGGGCATTACATTGACCCCGACCCCTAAACCTAACCTCTAAATGCCTAACCCTAACCTGAATCTTTTCCTACAGTCAGTGTAACCCTAATTCTAAAAGTCTTTTCGTTTTTTTGTGAGGACAATTGACCTGGTCCTCACAAGAGAGGACCAGGTCAATTGTCCTCCATTTCTTAAATTACACTCTACAACTTCAAGTATAGTAATACACACACACCTGCCAAGCCTCCGGGAAATCAGGGGAATCCAGGAGCACTAAACCAATTTAAACTGTGGGGATTTCAACTGGGGAAGCACATGCTATCTTTTACAGTTCTGATAAAAAAAACGTGGATGTCACTGAACTGAAATTTGGAAACTATTGGATGTGCAAAACGTTAAGTGGTATAAATTTGTACGGCGATTATGTCTCAACAGTGACACAGCGGCAGGCATGTTGGTGCACGGATCCTCCACACCATACATGGATTAGGCATCATGAGATAAGGGGAAGTACCGGGGCTGTGTTTCATAACGGCCACCGTGTGTGTGTGTGTGTGTGTGTGTGTGTGTGTGTGTGTGTGTGTGTGTGTGTGTGTGTGTGTGTGTGTGTGTGTGTGTGGAATCCTCCTTCTCCACCATTCCCTCTCCATCTCGTCTGGGACGAAACCTTGTATCTCCATAATCCATATTTCAACTTGTATCAATATTTTTCATAAATTAATGCCCTACTTTGTTGTATAATTGTGTCACAGAAAAGTAGTGAAAATATCTATAATAGTGAAAGTGGTAAAGAGTGCCTGTGGGTTTTATAAATATTTAATGAATGACAACGCACTATCAAGAGAGACTTAAATAACTGCATTGGAACACGGGTTCTTTTTTAAAATTTCCTGAAAAGTGACAGTTTTTTGGACATACAAGTTTTCCACCCAACAGCGACAAAATCTGTTTTGTTGAAAATAACTAGGACGTTTCTCTGCCACAGTGTAATTATGGGTTCCTCCTCTGTTTTGCTTCTGTGCATTTGAAACCCGGGGAGGGGAGGGGGGTGTGTGTGTGTGGGGAGGGGGGGGCCAACACAAACACTGTTTCTGGTTTGCTTTGCACCACAAATATAATAACATATCTCACTCACACAAGCCTTAATTGAATTCAGCCAAGTTGGGGGATTAGCAAAAATTTCCCTGGTTGTCAACGCACAGCGTTCACTCCCAAAATGGTGCATCAGTGTAAAGCATTGGTTCTCAAAGAGTGGTCCTTGGGGGGGGGGTTTCCAGGGGGTCCCAAGCTAAAGTAGTTAATGTAGCATCACAATCATTTTAACAATTTTATCCATTTATACGTTGGCTATTCGAAAACAGCAGATATACAAGCTCACAGTGCCGCGCTGTGAGCTTGTACATCTGCTATTTTTTAGAAAATCAGTTTGAAAAATGTTTGGAAACTTGTGAATCATTTTAAATTTCTTTTAACACAAATCTTCTTTTCTAGGGGGGTCCCTGGCACAAAACATTTTCAGATGGGGGTCCGCGCCCAAATACATATCCATTTGGGGGTCCTTGACATGAAAAAGGTTAAGCACCACTGATATATAGCAAAATGCGTTAAAAAAAACTGATTTAGAAGACATTTGTAGAATCCCCAGAAGCAAAGATTTGAGTTTCTACTTGTGTAAAAGGGTGATTTATACGCAACTACAAGTATAAATCAATCCGTGACAGCGTTTTAGTTCCTCTCACATCATCTCACACGTTTTTGTTGCAGGGAAACTTGTTCATCAGTAATCTCAGTGTGTGTGTGTGGCTGCCTTGTCCCAACCACAGATACAGTCATGGGAGACACAGTCCAGGCCTGATAATAAGTAACCCTGACCAAATAAACACATGAATCATTTAAATGGCAGGGACGAAGGCCACTGGCCATCTGTCTGTGTGGTCAACAACTAATCTTGTAGCTCAGTCACTAGTATATGGAGAGACCATGAAGGCCCAGGATGTGTGCCATAAAGTTTTATGTTGCTTTTTTATATTCATGCCATGGAAGTTTTTTTTTCTTTTTTCGGGAAGGAACATAATTTAGCAGGTTCTTTGTCAGAAGTCGCCCTGCCTCACATATATTCCGCGTTACACGACATGAATTCACGCCTGGGTGCTGCGGCCCAGTCTATACGTTTCCTTTGTTCCTTGTTAAGCGAGACGAGAGCCATAGACCACTTCCCGGGCAGAATGCTTCCCATCCTGTCTCGAACCTTCCAATCTTTAATATGTTTTAATACTGCCTTATTGGCCTCCAGGGAAATACAATTATATTAGGTTTGCGGTGAGATAGCACAAACTATTAATTAACTGATTGCCCAGACTCTCAATCAATTGCTTGATAAAAAGCCCAGACATTCATTTAGTTTCCTTTTGCCTTCTATGCCCTATGACCCCACAGTTTATAGTAACCCCCTAGACTTTGCCTGCCGTGTTTTAGGAGAATTGTGCTGTTTAATGACAATTATCTGTCAGATCAGAACACAGATTTTTTTTTTACTTAAGTAAAAGTACCAATAACACCCGGACTCCACTTTGAGAACCAATGCTTATTTATTTTTTCAGTTTCATTTTGCTAATCCTCAACTTGGCTGAATTCAATTAAGGCTTGTGTGAGTGAGTGATAAAATACTGCTACAAGTAAAAGTGCTGTATTCCACATTTTGCTAGAGTAAAATAACAAAAGTATTGAGGGTCAAACTACATTTAAGTACCAAAATAAAAGTTTTTCATTATTTGTCAAACATTTTCAAAAATAGCTTGATCTAGCTACAGATCTAGAACGCGTTGTAGGCTTGTAGAACGGCATTTTTTTAATAGCCAAAGTATAAAATAGAGCTTAAGAGGTTAACGTACGTTTTGTATCAATTAAATCTGCAAAGTAACTTCTAACTAAAGTTTTCTAATAATTGTAATGGAGTAAAAAGTGCAATGCTCAAGCAAAGCAAAAGTACCTCAAAATTGTGTGTAAGTACAATACTTGAGTAAATGTACTTAGTTACTTTCCATCACGGTCTGCTATACATAGTAAACATTAAAAACACATGACATGGTGTTTGCCTTTCCTGTTAATGTAAGTTTTACTTTGGGAGACACAAAAGGCTGGGTTAAGTACTGTCAACCAGTGACATCATCTGATTGGGAGTTGAACACAGATACAAATAGAGGCCTGTATTGCAGAACCAAAACACCACTTATCCACTGGAATATCCTTGACTCAACTTTAAAAAAGGTTCTATTATGCCAGGTCTTCTACCAGCGCAGAGACGGGAAAGCCCCCTCATATTTGTCTTTCAGTTGTTCTTGATCCGAGTCAAAACACTCTCAAGCTCAACAGAATTACACTGGATTCACGCTATACAAATGTATTATGCTGAAACAGAAAGGATGTGTTTTTATCTTGGTAATTTAAAGCCTTAATGGACATACCCTTATATTTCAAGGATATCTGAGTGTAAAAGCTCCATTTGATGAAATGATGTCTAGCAATATGATAGTAAGGCTCTTTATGGCAAACTTCCCCTCTATAAATTGTAGTGACAGAGGTTGTTTGGAGAGGTCTTAAACATAGACATAAATTGTATTTTTTCAATTACCGCTCTCTCAGCCACACATACTGTAGATCACAAGTTCAACTCACAAGTCGGTTTTGCATTTTTAAAGTGTTGTTTAAAGAGAATGGAGCAAAATGAGCTATGATGAAGGAAGTTAGTCAAGGAACATTCCATGCTAGTTGTATCTTGATGTTTTTTACTTTCTGTTTGAGTCACAAGGCTTATCAGGCCTTCAAGATTAATATTGTACTGTGTGTCATAGAGAAACCTTGCATAAGATAGCCTAAGGTTTGCAATTTTTTTATGACAGCAGATCCAGAAAAGATTCATCATTGCTGTATACAAGCCAAACCTTTGTTAATAGATTGTAAAAAGGTGTGAAGAATACAATAAAAGGTGACTCATGTGATAGGTCAGCTGTCAAATGTGTTCATCATCCAAGTTCTTTTTTGCGGCAACATCCAACTTCTTTCATGCAGTCTCACATCACTCATCTACTGTGAAACAATGTGCAAAATGTGCCTTGCTTAAGGGCACCTCAACAGAGTGGATATGATTACTCATTCACTTTCTCCTCACAGAGTTTCCCAGCCACTTAAAGAGTATTTTAACTGACCACTCTCCACTTAAGCCCAGGTTTCCAGACACTTAAGCCACCACCACCCTGCAGCTGAGGGCCTCAAGTATAGGTGGTGTTAGGGGGCTAATGTTCCCAAACTTCACTACACAAACAGTGATGGAAGAAGTACTCCGATGTTTTACTGAAGTAAAAGTGGCAACACAATGTTACAAATAAAAGTCCTGCATTCTGAATTTTACTTGAGTAAATGTACAAAAGTATTGGCAAAATATACTTAAAGTACCAAAAGTAAAAGTACTCATTATGCAGAATGTCCAGTTTCACACGTTTATTCAAAGGTTTTCCAAATTTGTCAATCTTTAAAAAATTGCATATCTACAAGCTCACAGTGCAAGTACAAAGTAGTGCTTAAGTGTGTAAGGTATGTGTCATGTGATAATAATAATAAATAATAATAAACCTACAAAGTAACTTGTAAATAAAGCTCTCAAATAACTGTGGTGGACTTGAGTCCACCACTGTACACAAATGAGTAGTACTCTACAGCAGTGGTTCTCAACCAGTGGTCCTTGAGGGGGTTCCAGGTGGTCCCCAGCTAAATGATGGAGAGTTGGTAACCAAATGTACCCTTATAGATCTTTAACTCTTGAGAGCGTAAAATTAAACCCTTACGGGTCCATTTGGTTTCATTTTACGCTCTCAAGAGTTAAATTATTGTTAAACATCTGCATGACTTAATTTACAAGAAGTCTACACAATTAGAGAATGTAGAAGAATTGTTATTTTGGATCAACGTTTGCCTGTTGTCTCTCCTACGGTACCAACATCAATACAGCATGGAATTGTGGACAAAATCGTATCCAAAATATTCTTAAAAGGATAGTTCACCCAAAAAAATGCTTATTTTCTATCCATTACTCACCCCATGATGCCTTGAATTCATGGAGATTTTTTTGTTTTTGTCGCATTCCTAAGCCAATAATTTGATGACCGGCCGAGATGCTAATGTCTCCCATACTGATGAAACGGAGCCGCTGCTGGTCATCAAATTATTGGCTTAGGAATGCGACAAAAACTAAAACGTCTCCATGAATTCAAATCTCCATGGGATGAGTAATCGATAGAAAAAAAGTAATTTTGGGGGTGAACTATCCCTTTAAGTCGGTATCCCCCTTAAGCCAAACGGTGGTCCGTGGCTCAAATGCCGAAATAAATAATGGGCCTTGATATGAAAAGGGCTGAAAACCCACTGCTCACTACAGTAAGACTGAAGAGGAGTGTGGAGAATAGGAGGAGAGAGGAGCGCTGCCTGCCTGCCTGCCTGCCTGCCTGCCTGCCTGCCTGCCTGCCTGCCTGCCTGCCTGCCTGCCCGCCTGCCTGGGGACACACCATCTGCCTCCTGGCATGCCAGGGCGTGTCAGGACCACAGCCAAAGAGCCACACTTGTCATGAAAGTCAAATTCACCCTCAGTGCAAGACTGTAGTAACCTCAGCATGGGGACCGTCCCTTCACTAAAGCAAGGATGTAAGCCTTTAGCCTCGCACAAAGGCAACCTCGCTCAGGCTTAGAGACACACGTCCCCCATGGTAGCCCGGGCGTATCGCTAGTCTGCAGAGCAGAATAAAGCACTTACTCAATTACGCTCATTCCAGAGCCACAATGAATGGCCGCCCCGAGTTGGCCCGGTCTTTTACACCTGCCAGTTCTTAGGCCAAGCTCGCAGTGGTGAGAAGGAACGGCGGACGGCCAGTGGTGGAAAAAGTACTCAAGTGTTTCACTTAGGTATCAATACTGCAATGTAGAAGTACTCTGTTACAGGTAAAAGTCCGGAATTTAAAATTGACTTGAGTAAAAGTACAAAAGTATTGGTATCAAAATGTACTTAAAGTACCAAAAGTAAAAGTACTAAAATGTTTGAAAATAGACAATCTACAAGCTCACAACGCGTCGAGCTTGGAGATCTGCTATTTTCAAATAGCCTACGTATAAAATAGGGCTAAAGTGGTTAATGTATGTTTTATAATGTAATAATTCATATCCGCAAAGTAACTAGTAACTAAAGTTTTCAAATTATTGTAGTGGAGTAAAAGTACAATATTTGCCTCCGAGATGTAGTGGAGTAAAAGTAAAAGTATAGACAATTGTCTATACTTTTCACAAAATCCAGTAAAGTAAAAATGACCTCAAATCATTACTTAAGTACTGTACTTGAGTAAATGTACTTAGTTACTTTACACCACTGCGGGACGGCCCCAGACTGCTTAGAATGCATCGTGGCTCGTGACGGAACGAGGCTGATTCAAACTCGGAGAGCAACGGGGAGAACAATAGTGAAGGGAGGGGGACCGCAGCAGGCACCTGCCACTTTGGCATTCAACAGCTCCTAGGATTACAATTCAATTGGGCTCCCAGTCCCTTCCATTAGCAGTGAAAATATGTGGCCGAGAATGCATCTCCTTAAAACCCTGAATGGAGAGAGAATGGGTTCCCTGGCACAACACAGGGTTAGTTTTCTAAAGTAGTTTGATCAGATGGCTTAGGATTTGGTTAAAACACTTAGCAACCGGCGTACGCTGCTATTATGGCAATTATTGCACTTTGGAACAAGTGCAATAAACATTTATGTCCATTGTTGGTACTTGTTGTTGGAGCATCAAACTACTTCAACTAAGCACTAAGCTTAGACTATACACAGCCTACTATGAAGTGATAAACACAGACATACAAAGTTGAAGTGAATGAGAAACACACTTCCTCAACAAGTACCCTAAAAGGGCCACCATGGAAGACTGGGTTGTTCTATTGCTTGCTTTTCCCATTGAATCCGGGAACGCATCTACTGTACAAATGTCTTCTAAATCCTAACAGTTTTCTGAAAACCGTATGTTGCTATAATATCAGTGGTTCTCAAACTTTTTCATGTCAAGGACTCCCAAAATCATATATATTTGGTTTGCGGACCCCCACCTCAAAATATGTTGTTCCAGGGACCCCCCAGAAGCAAAGATTTGAGTTAAAAATGTTCACTTTAAAAGATATCCCGGATTGAATGGGTTATTGCCTTTTGCATGTTTCTTTGTGTCCTTGTTGTTGTATATACTGTAGGTTTACCATTATTATTATTATTATTATTACTAGAACAGCGCTACTTGATAGTCAGGAACGATGCAAGTCGGGAGTACATGCCTGTGCCGACTTGTTTATGCCATTTCCTCACACGCCGCCACTTACAGTATGTTGGCAAAGCAGAATACATTCTGATTGAGGAGCAGGGAATTGCACCCATAGAGCAGCTGTGCTCAGTCGACTTTCCACCGAGCATTAAATTAAGAAAAAAATAAGAAAAGAAGAAAAGACAGGTGCTCTGATGATTGATGGCAGTAATGGTCAGGCCTCCCAGTCTCCTGACAAGGCCCGGTGAAAGACTCCACATAGGAATTGTGATAGAATTGTCACGGCTGGACGATATGTCTTCAAATCAATGTCACGATTTGATTGATCATTTCAAACTTTTGAAAAGCAGATCTAAAAGCTCACAACGCGTCGCCATATGCGACACGTGAGCTTGTAGATCGGCTCTTTCACTATTTCTATAAACCCCCTAACACATTGACTGCCAATCGCGTAGATCTACGCGAACCTATTTAAAGCCGCCACGTGCCAATCGCGTAGACCTACGCGAAGTGGTGTTTTGTTTTTGTTTTCGAAAAAAAGTTCACATTGCACTTTTTTTCACTTTCGATACGGCACATTTCATTGTAGCACCACCGGAAACGGAATTATCCGGGATCCGGTTTTGCCGATCCCATCGGCCTCCATTCTAAAGCGGACACTAAAACGCCATTTTCTCGTTTGTAGTTTTTCTCGTCGCTGATCGCTGTTTAACATAAACTGTTGTAACTACAAGATGGCGACTGGGTTTTTGAAGGGGATTTCACTGGACGACGCAGTCGGATCGGCTGTGTGTTTACAAACAGTTTTATGCTAGATCTAAAGGGATTTAACGAGGTCTGTGGCGACGTGAATAAAACAAAAAAACAACAATAAAACGCTGGCACTGGTGATTACATTATGAGATTAAACTCTGGCGTGGAATGTGTTAACAGACAACGTCACACTGGCTCCAAACGTCATACTGGCTCCAAATGAAACCCATTCTGTCAGGTCTCGCTAGGACACGCCTCACTAGCCAACACACAAGAGGAGGTTGGGGTGTGCTGAAACCAGCGCACCCCAAAACAACAGGTTGAGAATTAATTGCATGAAACTATCACCTGTGCATCCAGTCTCAATGTTAGTAAACAAATAATTGGTCTATCCACTACACTTTGTACAAATAAAGTATAACAAATCAAACTAATCGATTTAGTCGAATATCCAAAAAATCTTTTAGAATGTATTCGTGTCGATTTAATAAGTTGATAAGAAATTAAAAAATATATATATTCCATTGACCTACATGAGCAAGATGAAGTCGGTTATAGGTTCCAAACATGGGTTTCCATATATTTCCGGTTAATTGTCCAGCCCTAGATTAAGATGCATCAGCACTTCCCTCATGAGAGCCAGCAGAAAGGCCAGAGAGGAAGCACAGAATGGGAGCAGGAGAGAAAAAAAAGAAAAGACATCGGTAAGACTGACTACTAGTGTGATTTATGTCTCGCGCCTACAGGGGATTTCAGACACCGATAACCTGATATGACTCAGAGCTTAGCAGTTCAATTGGGTTAAGGCATTTCGGCTGTCGTTTACTCATTTCGTTCTTCAGTGGGAAGAAAAACACCAATCCTCTACCTGATAGAGTGGTTCCCAACCTTCTTTCCCCCCTTCTTACATCTGAAAAAGACGAGACTCCACCAAACGTGCACCCACGGCAATTGCAGTTTGCAGACGTGTTAACCACATAAGCCCTACATAATTCTCGAACGACAAAAAGCGCAAAAACACAATCTACAAGCTCACACCGCGTCACAGGTGTGAGCTTGTAGATCGTATTTGCTACAGCATATTCAATCTGGACCCCAGGTTGGGAAACAGAGGGCATGAAGGCTGCTAGAGCAGTGGTTTTCAAAGTAGGGTCCGGCGAACCCCCAGGGGTTCTTGAGGGGGTTCCAGGGGGTCCCCAGACAAATGATGGATAGTTAGGAACCAAATGGACCCTTATGTGGTTGTAACTCTGAGAATGTACGAATGGAACCAAATGGTCCATTCGTACACTCTCAGAGTTATGGTGGTCCGTGGTCTAATGCAGGGGTTCTTAAAGTGGGGTTCAGGGACCCCCATGGGCCATGGCCCTACATATATCAGCTATTTTCAAAACATCTTGACATTCTTTGAAAATGGCACAAAGAACCACTGTGGAGGAGAGGAGAGGAGAGGAGAGGAGAGGATGGCTACAGACGTGTAGGCCTATTGCTCAGCTGACTGACATCCACTAATCAAAGCAGAATTCTGCAACACATTAACTCTTTGCCTCTGCTGTTAAGACTGTCCACCTTATCTTGTCTTACAAAAAAACCAAATGGCAAATTCTCTGATGCAGTCATCTGAAGAGAGAGAGAACTTGGCAGCGGTTTGTTTTCAATAGAACATCTTGGCAAGACACGTCCATCCCCTCAAGGCAATTTATTTGAGCAGAGACGATCACAGTCAGCCTCTCTCTCCGTTGACATAATGCAGTTACTATCAATAACACACTTCTTAGGTTTGTAAGAAGCGGAGCGCAAATCTGGTTAGGATTCAATGGAACCTCCCTCGTGGAGGGTCTGAGCCTTGCTGGGATACACAGCCCTGGAAATTAGATGAGCAAAGGGTGGAGGAGAACTGGTTTTTCACAGACAAAGACACAGTGCTACAGCAGTTTACCTCCCACAATGCAACTGTGACAATAATAGACTTCATTTGAAAGGTTTCCTGAGAGACAAGGTTATTGCTGGAGCACTGAACACACACACACACACACACACACACACGCACACGCCACACGCACACACACGCACAGTGCCCCAATGGACTCAACTGGCTCTGTTCCACTACGAAGGGTAACCCAGAACCTACCATAATAACCTGAAACGTTTCACAACCCGTGGAGTTCTGATTTGTTTTGTTGATTGTTTTTGTTTGTTTCCATTGTAACCAGAGAAAGGTAAGCCATAAAAAAGTAATAAAATAAAAGAATGAATTGATCTACAAGCTCACAAGCCGTAGTGTGTGTAGAAACAAATCCAGAGCCTGTGAAATATGTTTCACAGCACGGTACTGTTAGTTCTTATAGTGGAAAAGTTCCAGTAGTTTCAGAAAAATAAGCAGCAAATTATAATTTTCACCATGTAATCCCTCTTCGTAGATCAATCAGTGGCTGGAGCCAGCTGAAAGCAATGAGACCAATAAGTCTGCAAGAACAGCTAAAAGGCACAAAAAAAAAACGTTTGTTTTGTCTTCAGGCGAATTAAGCTCGCTGACACAGCTTTTAGTCTAATTGGAGTGGCTATTCAAAGTTTCCAAAATCATGTTTTTTCCTCAAAACAAACTTTAAAGTAATTAATAAATGCATTATGCCGAGTCATCCTGCTCCCAAAGGAAATGCCGAGACGAGAAGCTTTTTCTTCTCTTGTTTGTTTGTCTGCCTCGCTCCGTCTATGGCTGCATTTCATCACACATAACATACCGTTTTTGCAAGGTCAGGACTGTGGATTTCAGACACGTTCTCAATGTTCAACAGGCCTCGTATGTTTTCAGGGATCAGAGGCAGTGGTGGTACTCAAAATGTTTTACTCAAGTAAAAGTAGCAATACATATCGTTACTGTCGGGCAGAAACCTCTTATCTCTGTATTTTAACATTAATGTATTCCCTACTTGATCATACTACAGCGTCACACAAAAGTATCAAAAGTAGCAGATCTACAAGCTCGAAACTTTTGAGCTTGTAGATCTGCTAGATCATGAAGTTTCCACCCACGACAGAGACGATATAGAAATAATCTTTAGTAAAAGGCCTGTATTCAAAATTGTACTTGAATAAAAGTACAAAAGTGTTGGCATCAAAATATACTTACTACGTAGGCCTACAGTACAGTAGGGAAAAGTACTCAAATCTTTCAAAATCTGTCAAACTTTTTGGAAAATAACAGATCCTGCAAGCTCACAACTCGTAGATCGTCTATTTCAAATAGCCTAAGTATGAAATAAAAGGTGTAGATGTAGTGGAGCAGAATTATAAAATATCAAAAATGGAAATAATCTAAAAAGTACCTCAAAATTGGACTTCAGCACAATACACGAGTAAATGTACTCAGTTACTTTCCGCCACTGGGATCAGAGGTAGGTAATCTCCCTTTGCTCAGCCAGCAGTTACACATGTGTGTGTCCCTCCCAGGCATCTGTGTCGTTCAAAGCCCACAACTCACTTCTTCTTCTTTTTTTCCCCCCCTTTCTTTTTTTTTCACATGTTGCCTTATTTATTATCCCCCTCCTTTAACATTCAGACCACATAAAAACGGCTCGCCGCGTTAGATCTCTGCACTTTTTTTTTACCCATGCGGAGTGGCTTTCGCACGCCAGCCAGGGTAAACCCCCCCCCCCAGCCCCCCATTCTCTCAGATGCACATGATTCAGCCCCCCCCCCCCCCGTCATTGATCATCCTGTTATACGCCACTGGTTTTCAACGACCACCAGGGGGTCCAAATGGACCCTTATGGGTCTGTAACTCTTCAGTTAAATACAGTATACAGTCCCAGCGATTAGAAAAAGGGCATCAAATGGGGGGTCCGTGTGGCCTGATGCATATCAAACTGGATGGGTCCTTGAAATTAAAAAAGGTTGAGAATCACTGACTGAACTAAACTATACTGGAACTCCAATCTACTCTGTAGATCTCCAGTGCTTATATAACCCATTAAGAAGATTTCTTTGGGCTATTCAAAAATAGCAGATCTACAAGCTCATAGCACGGCACCGAGTGCTATGAGCTTCTTTTTTTTTTATCGTGACAAATTTTGAAAATCTTTGAAAAAAATAATATATATATATATATATATATATTTATAAAATATAAAATAAATATTTTTCAAAGAACGTTTTGGTTTGTACAGACCCATAAAGGGTCAATTTGGTTATTTTGGTAGTCCCCGGACCAGACGTTGAGAACCAGCACTGCAGGCATGCGGGGGAACACTTCCAGATGCAGCGGTGACGGTGATAGCGATGCCCCGGAACGAGGGCTGGCGTTAAGTGGGGAAGGAACATCAGAGCTGCATAATACAGAGGAGCAGTACGAGCCACTTGCCATTTGGCGCTGAAGAGAGAAGCACACACACATACGCACGTATATGACACACGTTCAGTGCAGCTGGAGAGCACTCATCTTCTCAGTCCCTTCCCACTAGAAAGAGGATGAGTTAAGCCTAATTTATACTCCCTCGCACGACCTTGTCGCCCGCGGCCCGCCAGAAGTCGCAGAATCTGTCATCTTTGGGTTGAGTGATACGGTCGTGTGATTAAAGCATAAATGTGGCTTTGCTGTGATTTGCAGGGTCACGTGGTTGCCAGTGTTCTGTCATTTTGACTGAGGCTTCAATGGCTTTGTGCTGGAGCTACAGCTAGCTTATTCATCAGTTATGAATACAGAGGCGTACAGTCACATACAGTACACACACACACACACACACACACGCACACGTTGGAATAGTGAGGACTATATTCATCAGTTATGAATACAAAGGCATACAGTCACATACAGTACTCACACGTTGGAATAGTGAGGACTTCAACATTTTAGGACGGCAATATAATTATATTTTTTCCTTTTTGGGGGGAATTTTATTATTATTATTATTATTATTATTGGTATAAATCAGACACTACCACAAACATCAACCCTTAAACCTAGTAACCTACCCTGGTCTAAATACCTAACCATTACCTTAAAATATCCCTTTCTCTTGCAAGAACCAGAAGTATAGTAATACAAGTACACATGTGCACGTGCACACATGCACACATGCACACACACACACACACGCCACATAAGGGGAAAGGTTTCAAGAGGACTTCAATCAGGAACTGGAAGAGGGCGTTGTGTGGTGTGGTTCATATTCACAATGCTTATTATAATACATGAAATGCACACATGTTTGTCTACTAATGAGTTCCCATGAAAACAATGATGAGCTATAATACAGGAACGAGACAACCTGCTCTTAAAACAAGGTCATTACACATGCATTACACTTTGGAGTCTTCTTTCCAAACAACCACTTCCTTCCTTTCTCACCATAAAACCTGTGATAATTCCCAGTCTCAAATATACATGTAGAATCCTGCCTCTTAGCGCCTTAGTTACAATATGTGTGCTACAGTACATAAACACTGACAATAAACCCCTACTGGTGGTAAGCAAGCACTGCAATGTCTGTTGCTTTGGGTGTTGTGTGCGTACTATTAATATTGATTACTATGTTAATGTCATACTGTATTTGATTAACTGTTTTTGATCTTTTTCATTTTCTCCCCAATTTAGCCATTGCTATGAATATGAATATAATAGTAGCCTATCTGTATAATAAATTGCCTTCCTCACTGTGGTCAGTTTTTCTTTATCCACAGACTACTTCCAGACGACTTCCAGTGTACAGTTTTAATAGTTAAATAAGTCAAAAGGTGCAAAACATTTTCAAAGTTTAAAATGTTTAAGTTTGAATGAAGTTTCTAGGTGAAAGTATGATACAGCTAGTGCAAGCCAAAGTTTTAAGAAGAATAAAAAGAAAAAAAGAAAGAATTGTGAGAAGAACATAAGTAACTCAATCTCCGTATTTGGAGACAATAATGGCGATCGAGCCACTCATAATAATACTCAGTATATTATAATGTACTGTACATATAATGTTCTTATGTTGCTGACAATATTAAGAAAAGTAGTACATCATCCTGTACAGGTGCTGTCACTCACTTTCTTTCATTTCACTTTCACATGGACAACATTTCCAAAGGACTTTGACAGCGTTTTACACAGGAACTCATGAGGCCCGGCTTATTCAGCAAAGTCTTTTTTCTGTGTGCCGGCCATGCTTTTCCCAATGAAAGGATGTCCTCTTTTGACTTCATACTGAATGCACACCAGCATAACAAAGACCTAAGACCAAAGAGCCAACCTGTCCCCTGAGGTCCTCTACCTAAAGCAGTGGGTTTTCAGCCCCTTTCATATCCAAGGTCCATTATTTATTCACCATTTGAGCCACGGACCGCTATTTGATGAGATTTAGACTCTCAGACTCAAAACTTGTTATCGTTGGATACGATTTTGTCCACAATTCCATGCTGTATTGATGTTGGTACCATGGAGAGATAACAGGCAAACGTTGATCAAAATAACAATTCCTTAATTTAGTAATGCAGATGTTTAACAATAATTTAACTCTTGAGAGCGTAAAATGAGGTTTCATTTTACACTCTCAAGAATGAAAGATCTATAAATGTCCATTTGGTTACCAACTCTCCCAACTCTCCCATTTAGCTGGGGACCACCTGGAACCCCCCTCAAGGACCACTGGCGGTCCCCGGACCACTGGTTGAGAACCACTGACCTAAAGGACTGGAACTCAAAACATTCGCGATGCAACACATTTCCATATAGCCGATAGGGTTAAAGTGGTTAAACTGATTTTGATGCTATATTAACTAATTTTGCTGGGGACCCCCTGGAACCCCCTCAAGGACCCCACTTTGAGAACCACTCGGAGAGAGCGAGAGCGAGAGAGAGAGAGAGAGAGAGAGAGAGAGAGAGAGAGACCTGCACTCTAGGAAGGTGCTGCTCTCACCGTATTATCCGACAGATATTCTAGATTAAGTACTTGACGACACGCTTGGCAAAATCCAATTTCCTTGCTGGTACTCCCCCCCCCCACCACCATCCTTCTGTGATAGATTTATTAGAAGTGTTTCTGCACCACACACACACAACCAGCAAACTCTTCCTCTGGCACTACAATGGAATTTGGGAAATTCATAAAAATCGGATAATCCCTTGCAGACACTGTACATGATGCAATGTGCATGACGTGTGCTCCATGTAACAAATCATTTAACACTGAGTGTGTACACATCCGTACGGGTCCATTTGGTTGCGTTTTGTAACAGGCTCAGAGTTCAATTAACACCAAGGATTTTTACTGTGCACTTTCCCTCACTGCCCGAGCAGCTATAACTTTTTATGGAAACACTGATTAGACTTCCTATTTCAAATGGAGGAAGTAGGATTGGGGGGGGGGGGGGGGGGGTTAATAACGTGGGTTGTTAGCCAGCAAACACATAAGCATGACCACATGCACAGTACACACAAACATACTTTGTTGCAACGAGTACAAGTCCAGCATTCAAAATCTTACTTAGGTCAAAGTACAAAAGTATTAGTTTAAAAAATATACTTAAAGTAGCCAAAGTTAAAGTACACATAATGCAGAATGTCCCATTTCACAGGTTCAAAGTCATTCCAAAATACTCAAATAGACGAACAAAATCAACATCTACAAATAACTTTAAAGAAGTACAATATTTGCCTCTGAGATGTAGCAGAGAAGACATGCAAAGTATTTAAAAAATGGACACACTCAAGTAAAGTAAAAGTACCTCCAACATTTTACTCAAGTACAGTAAATGTACTCAGTTACTTTCCACCGACTGTAAACACGCGGCTGACACTTACACCTGCACCAGACGCAGGCAAAACATGCCATTGTTTGTGACGGCGGACACACAAAGACAGAGAAACTGACACACAACTGCAGTCTGAAAGCAGGGCTTCACTAAACAACTTAGAGTGGAAATCCTTTGGGCTTTGATTTTGGGCGTTGTGTGATTTATGGAGGAGAGCACCGGAGAAAAAACAAGCCACAGCCTGGGCCCATAAACAAAAGCCTGAGATTTTGGATTTCTTTTTGTTGTTTTTTGGACGCGAGGATGACTTGATTGCGGTCGGAAGCGGCGTGGCCTCAGATAGCCTCGGAGCGGTGAGCCGTGTGACCGAAGCCCAGATACAGTCAGTGCGTCTCTGGACTGACAACACAACAGAAGCCCTGCAGGGGCGGAGTCCCATATCAACCAGCCATGGCTACGTGTAGTGGTGGAAGAAGCACTCAGATTTTGTTCCAGGGACCCTCAGAAGCAAAGATTTGAGTAAAAAAAAAGTCTGCTTTAAAAAATATATATATTCAAAGAGTTGCAAACATTTTCATTAATTTACGAAAAAACACAAAAGGTTAGAATATGGAGATAAGAGGTCTCTACCCGACAGCAACGACATTATCAATAAAATCGTAGAGTTTTGCCAATTATTTGAGGGGCCCACTTACAACACCCTAACGGCCCACCACCGGGCCCCCGGGCCACGGGTTGGTAAACACTAGCTCTCCGACATGTACGTGCCATAAAGTATTTCTCACGTTTCCACCGACATCCAGGCTGCTCAAGTTGAAACAGGAGTGAACATTAACCCTGGTTATATTTTAGCAAGGACACAGCAGCCAGTCAACATTCCCGTCCCTCACAGAGGGAGGAGGGAGGGAGGGAGGGAGAGAGGGCGAGCTCAGGCCTGTCCCGTTTTAAAAAGGGAATGTCACCATTCACCAAGTTGTAAACACTTCCTGCCAGGAAGGGAGCACTTCCTTAATCCTGGAGCAACCCCTCACTTCCTTATTTTCCACCAAACAACAGCAAAGCAGCTGCCTGCTTTCTCCAGTTCTGTTCCTAATTAAAGTACAATATTGATCTACTTTGACTTTACTTGACTATTTCCATTGTTATTTTATTTTATACTTCTACTCCAGTACATAGAGGCAAATATAGTACTTTTTACTCCACTACAATTATTTGACAGCTTTTGTCACTATTTATTTTGCAGATTTGGATCATTCATTCCCTGAAGAAGACCTTGCGTGGTCGAAACGTTGGTTTCCAAATAAATCCTGCATCGTGGCTACGAGTGTGCAGCCTTTTTCTTTATTTTCATATTTACTTACCAAGGTCAGCACCAGCACCTCACCAATACTGGTGTGGAGATGAGATTACTGGTGTGTGCCCTCCTCGCTTTTGTTTGACAGATTTGGATCATTAACACAAAACAAACCTCAATCGCTAAAACCCTATTTTTATACTTCAGCCATTTGAAAATGGCTGATCTGCAAGCGCACATCGAGATGCGTATGTAATTTTTCATTCATATGCATCAGTGTTCAACAACAAAAAGCACAATTCATCGAAATGATCGAAATTATTCTTGTGACAATGTCAGTTGTCAGTTATGATGACTAAAACTAAATATATAGACAATTTCGTCAACAAATAAAAACTATAATATTAGGGAGAGACTAGGCGAGAAGAGATCCAGTAGAACTAAGACAAGTAATTTTATGTTTGGTTGCATGCTGAAAATAGCAGCTCTACAAGCTCAACTTGTAGATCTGCTATTTTCAGCATGCAACCAAGAGTAAAATAAGCCATTACGACGCCATCAAGGCAGCGCCAAAATACATTTTAGTCGACTACAACTGTAGCTTTAGTCGCTTAAATCTTATGATGTTTAGTCAATTGAAACTAGACTACCAGCAAAACATTTCAGATGACCAAAATATGACTAAAACTAAATGGAATTTGATTCAAAAGACTATGACTGAAACTAAATCAAAACTTGCTGTCAAAATCAACACTGCCAGAAACCGATGCCAACAACATCACTGTCGATGCAACTGATGTTTTCAGACTGCTGCTGCCCTCAGAAGGTATCATCGTCAACCAACGGAATGCATATAAATGGGAAAATGAGTTGTAAGAATGCTGGAATAAGAAATAGAATAGTATTGTGCTTTCCCGGTGGACACACAGATAACAGGGCAGCTCTTACAACCAGTACAACAGCCTTACTATAATTACACTGTAATCCACTATAACTCCTGCAGTGGAAACTGGAAACACAGTCAACCCCATGCAAAGACATTATTTCTGTATTACAGACATTATAAATACACACACACACACACACACACACACACACACACACACACACACACACACACACACACACACACACACACACACACACACACACACACACACACACACACACACACACACACACACACACACACACACACACACACACACACACACACACACACACACACACACACACACACACAGTAAAAAGGGAAAGCAGAGCTGTCATCTCAAAAACAAATATAGGCCTAAAACACAAAACACATACCAGTACCAGTACGGGGTAAGCCTGACTGTGGAGCCTGATATAGACTTGAGCTTATATTTATTATATATTTTATATATATATTATATATATTTCACGGGGAGCGACACCGACATGCAATCACCTATGAATTAACCACTTAAACCCAGTGGTGGGGAAAAGTACTCAAATGTTTTACTTAAGCAAAAGTATCAATACTGCAATGTAGAAATACTAGTTTGGTATCACAATGTACTTAAATTAAGTACCAAAAGTAGAAAGTACTCATCATGCAGAATGTCCCATTTCACAAAGTTTTTGTATACAATGCATAAAAATGTTTTGAAAATAGCCGATCTACAACCTCACAATGCGTCGCATCACGACACATTGTGAGCTTGTAGATCGGCTATTTTCAAATGGCCGAAATGTATGTGGGGCTGAAGTTGTTTTGTAATAAAGTAATAAAAATCAAACGTGTAACTAGTAACTAAAGTTTTCAAATAATTGTAGTGGAGTAAAAGTACAATATTTGCCTCTAAGATGTAGTGGAATAGAAGTAAAAGTACTGAACATTGGAAATACTCCAGTGAAGTAAAAATCACACCCAGTGTGAAGTGAGTGGTGTCATCACAGTGATGGAAGCTCACTTTTAAAAAAAAAATGTTTTTGAAGTACGTGGTACTATTTATAGGTTATTAATTTCATCATGCGTCTCGCTAGCCAATCAAAGCAAAGGGTCTGAATAGAGTCAGCCAATCACGGTACGGCGAAAAGGGTGTGAATAGAGTCAGCCAATCACAGTACAGGGAAGGACGGAAAGGGTGTGAATAGAGTCGGCCAATCACAGTACAGGGAAGGACGAATTCCCAACCCCACTTATAGGAGCGGCTACACCGCTCAAAAAATACCTCAAAATTGTACTTAAGTACAGTACTTGAGTAAATGTACTTAGTTACTTTACACCAATGCTTAAACCCTACACACAAAATTGACCGGAATCCATCAGGGCGCTATACTTGGTCCGCGCAATTTTTCCCTCTACACACCAAAGACAATAGCCAACCTACAAGCTCACAACGTGTTGGGCTGGGACTCATTCTGAGCTTAAAGTACTGGAGATCGGCCATTTCTCCCGAACCGTTCCCCTACATATTATGAAATGGCCGGAACAGGGGATGCTCGGGTTCAAGCTGGTTAAGCATTACCGCTGGCAGAAAAACGAGCAGTGTGTAAAAATACCAAAATCTGCCTCTCGCAGATTCTTCCCATTTGTGCCTCAGATGGCATACAAACCTCAGGGCTCAATTTGTTTCCTTTTAACCCATTAAGACCTGAGGTTTCCAATTTTACAAAATGTCTTCTAAATGCTAACGGTTTTCTGAAAAACTTATGTTGCTATATCAGTGGTTCTCAAAACCTTTTCATGTCAAGGACCTCAAAAATTATATGTATTTGGCCACCGACCCCCATCTGAAAATAAGTTGTTCCAGGGACCCCCCAGATGATTTGAGTTAAAAAAGTTTGCTTTAAAAATATAAATATTCAAAGATTTGCACACATTTTCACGATTTAAAAGAAATAGCAGATCTACAAGCTCATAGCACGGCACTCGGTGTCGCGCTATGAGCTTGTATATCTGCTATTCTTGAATAGCCAAAGTATTAAAAAAATAATGGTTTAAGTTACACAGATGCGTTCCCGGTTTTAATGGGTTAATCAGTGTGTGTGTGTGTGTGTGTGTGTGTGTGTGTGTGTGTGTGTGTGTGTGTGTGTGTGTGTGTGTGTGTGTGTGTGTGTGTGTGTGTGTGTGACGATCTTTGCCTTGCCCCCTGCCTGCCTGCTCGTCGGCCAGCCCAGCAGCAGCAGCGCTGCACAACACTGTCATTAAACAAAACAGTGCCATGTGTCTATGGCTCCCCGACGACCCGGGCTCTCTCTAAAACACTAACATACACGGCTAATTGTGACCCGGTGGAATTATGTGACCGTGCAGCGCTCCAGGGACATGCATGGGGCTAAAGAGGAACTGTTGCTCAACATCTGGTCCCGGGGGACCACCAGCCAGCGGTCCAAGTGGACCATTTATTTACACGAGGTCTGAAACTCGTCTCTGAGAGTGTAAAAAGTATGGTTTTAGTTTGGTTATTCTCAACCTTTTTTTATTTCACGGACCCCCCCCCCCCAGTTTGATATGCATTAGACTTACATTTGATGCTATTTTCAATCTCTTGAGACCCACAATCTACACTGTAAAATCATCAGTGTTCATCTAACTCTGAGTGTACAGAATGAAAACAAAACGGTTCCATTTGTACACTCTCAGAGTTACAGACCCGTAAGGGTCCATTCGGTTCCATTTGTACACTCTCAGAGTTACAGACCGTAAGGGTCCATTTGGTTCCATTTGTACACTCTCAAGAGTTACAGACCCGTAAGGGTCCATTTGGTTCCATCTGTACACTCCCAGAGTTACAGACCCGTAAGGGTCCATTTGGTTCCATCTGTACACTCTCAAGAGTTACAGACCCGTAAGGGTCCATTTGGTTCCATTTGTACACTCTCAAGAGTTACAGACCCGTAAGGGTCCATTTGGTTCCATCTGTACACTCCCAGAGTTACAGACCCGTAAGGGTCCATTCCATTTGGACCACCAGGTGGTCCCCGGACCCAAAGGCTGGGAACCAGCTGCAGAGACGAAGGGGCTCGCTACCAGGAAGAGAATAAATAAATAAATAAATAAACAAACCAACGATGGGCTAAATGCCATGCTTTCCAAGAATTATAACTTTCTTTTGGGCAAATGAGCAGCGGTTACATTATAAAAACCCCACCATGAAAACCATCCGACATACTGCTATCTAGTGATTATTCCCAACGATGCAGAATTACTGCTCTGCGATGGAAACCTAATTGGATCAGCGGGGCCCGCCAAAATGACATCTGTGATGAGGGGGCTGAACCTTCTGAAAGCTAAATTGAATAATGATTTGCTTATGTTGTCTTTTTTTAAACCGGGTGACATCATTCCGTTCGACCATATGAGAAGCTTGGTTGGCGCGCGACCAGAAAAAAATGCAGCCAGGCATTCCGTGCTTCCTTCCTTCAAAAACTGCCCTTCTATGACTCCTTGCTTCCTTCCTTCCTTCCTTCAAAGCAGCCCTTCTATGCAGTGGTGTAAAAGTAACTAAGTACATTTACTCAAGTACTGTACTTAAGTACAGTTTTGAGGTACTTTTACTTTACTGGAGCATTTTCAATTGTCTATGCTTTTACTTCTACTCCACTACGAGGCAAATATTGTACTTTTACTCCACAACAATCATTTGAAAACTTTAGTTACTAGTTACTTTGCAGATATAAATGATTACATTATAAAACGTACATTAACCGCTTAAGGCCTATTTTATACATAGGCTATTTGAAAATAGCCGATCTACAGGCTCACAACGCGTCGCATCGCGACGTGTTGTGAGCTTGTAGATCTGCTATTTTCAAAAATGTTAGTACTTTTACTTTTGGTACTTTAAGTACAGTTTGATGCCAATACTCTTGTACTTTTACTCAAGTAAATTTTGAATTCCTGACTTATACTTGTAACAGAGTACGTCTACATTGCAGTATTGATACTTTTACTTAAGTAAAACATTTGAGTAGTTTTTCCCACCACTGCTTCTATGAACTCCCTCGCCTGGACCACGGCGCAAATCCAACAAACGGCCTCTCTGACACTGGCAGTGCCAGAGCGTTACGCTGTGTGAGCTGTTCAAACAGTTTGAATATCTCCCAAAACACTAGAAGAACATAAAATGACTCGAGGACAAAGTGGTTGGGATTCTTGGAATTGTTCCGGAAGCGTGTGGCATGCTTGGAAGCCGCTGTGAACAATGGGCTTGACTGGCATCAAACGTCAAACACTCATTCACACATCACAGACTAGACTTTGAGACAAATTATCACAACAATGGAAATAACTCTTCACGTACTTGAAGTTGTGAGTCATATCTGGCATATACACACAGTTCTCTACCGTAACATGGCAACAAATTCAAGCTCTCTTTCTCAACAGCTCCAGCCCTCTTAAGGATCTCAGCCGTGTGCAGTGGCGTAACAAGTACGCAGATGTTTTACTTAAGTAATAGTAGCAATAATACCACACTATATAAATACTTTGTTGCAAATAAAATCCCTGTATTCAAGATTTCACTTGAGTAAAAGCACAAAAGTATTGGCAGTATAAAGCAGTATATAGTAGTGACAAGTAAAAGCACCTCAAAAGATTAAAAAGTACACAAAAAGCACAGTACTTGAGTAAATGTACTTGGTTACTTTCCACCACCGTCTCAGCTGTGAAGCCTAGTATGACACACTGACCACAGCGGTTTAAAATTAATGTAAGTGGGAAGTGTCTCCCGTTTCAACATCAGTGTATGCAATGCTCCAAGTACATAAATCTCCCCACCAGGCAACAAGGGAACAAATACAACAATATGATGTGAGTTTATGTACATACAGCACAACACCATGGAGCACAACGTCTCTGTCGGGCGGAAACCTTGTATGTCCAAAACCGTTACTTTTTTTCAGGAAATGGAAAAATAACCTGTGTTCACAATGTAGATATCATTATGTAGTCACAAGCTCTTGTTAACACTTTTCATTTGTTCAATATTTATAAAACCTTAACTACTTTCACTTTACCCATTAAGACCTGAGGCCGATTCTACGAATGTCTTCTAAATCCCAACAGTTTTCTGAAAAAACTTTCTATATCAGTGGTTCCCAAACTTTTTCATGTCAAGGACCCCCAAAATGTATTTGGCCGCGGACTCCCATCTCAAAATGTTTTGTTCCAGGGACCACCAGAAGCAAAGAATAGAGTTAAAAAATGTTCGCTTTAAACAATATATATTCAAAGATTTGAACACATTTTCACGATTTTTCAAAAATAGCAGATCTACAAGCTCATAGCATGGCACTCGGTGCCGCGCTATGAGCTTGTATATCTGCTATTTTTTTAATAGCCAAAGTGTAAAATAATGCTTTTTAGCTCAAATGAAAAAGTGACATAGATGCGTTCCAGGTTTTAATGGGTTAAAATGTTTTCAAATTAGCAAAAACAGCAGATATACAAGCTCACAACGCATCACGTCGCTTGTCGATCGGCTATTTTTGCGTGACAGTGTAGTGTGGCGAAGTAGGGCGTTAATTTACGAACAAATCTAAAAAGTTGAAACGTGGAGATACAAGGTTTCTGCCCGACACGACAGTGACAATAAGTAAACAGGTGTGTGTTTGTGTGTAGAGACCTGTGTTGTTGCTCTGAAATCAAGCTCTGCCTGGCTGTAATCCAGCCGATTCTGACAGGCACTTAAAAAAAGGAGCGTGGGGATATAACAGAAAGGGATGGCATCTGATGTGTTCCATTCCATCCATTCTTCAACAGATCCCCCCCGTTCAGAGACCCAGTTGATATTTACGTGCGCGCTTGACATTCTTTTTCCTATACCGCTGGCGGAGGACACAGCACAAACAGGTATAGAGATAGGAAATGGAGGATGCAACAAACACTGTTCACCCTCAGACTGGAATGTCAGGGGTGATGGCTGGCAGGAGGAACAACGGATGAGGGAAAAGTTCAGCCATGCAGCGCAACGTTCCAATCTCGCACCGGGCAGGCGAGGAGGAGAGTCCCCGTTTGACCACATTGGATCGTAAGATTGCCGTCTTAGAAAAAAAAGGCGGCCTAATTCAGTTCCTTCGCATGCCGCAGTACGCTGCGAAAAGGAGGGGGAATCAGATTCAATCAGAGGCATAAAACATCAGAACAGATTGAGAAAAGACTCGAATAAGACACAGTGTGAGGCTGTGTATATCTGTTTGTTCCCTGGGAAATCAAAGCAATTGCAACATTGTGTTCTCTGTTGAAACTCTGTCACCGCATTCCCCAGATTTGTTTACCAAGTGAATTACTGGACTGAAAATATTTTTTCCACTTCCAAGTAGGCTACTATGTGCCATCTTTCTACAAGGACTGACAGCGGGAGACACCCAGGCATGACTTTTGCAAGGCTGTAAACACTTTACGGAAAGTACACCTTATATCAGTGGTTCTCAAAGTGGGGTCTAGGGGATCCCCAGGATTCCTTGAAGGGGTTCCAGGGGGTCCACAGCAAATTGTGTTAATATAGCATCAAAATCAGTTAAGCCCTGGCCTATACATCGCCTATTTGAAAATAGTCGATCAAGAAGCTCACAACGTGTTGCGAGCTTGTAGATCTGCTATTTTCAAAAGATCACAAATCTTATAAGGGGGTCCCAGGCACAGAATTCGGATGGGGGTCCACAGCCAAATACAGTACCTATTAATTTGGGAGTCCTTGACATGAAAATGTTTGAGAACCACTGGCTTACTGTGCATATCCTCAGGTTTTGAGTTACAATTCCGTTCAGGGACATCTGCACATTTGCTCACTTCTTCACTTGTTCAGTAGAGATTTAATAGGCAACGTGTGAGTAAAGGACCTTCTTCGGTTTCACGTCTTTTGCCTCATGAAGGGTCCTTGACTGGAACGTTGCCTATTAAATTGCCGTTGAGCAAGTGAAGACAGTGTGTCCCTGATTCCTCACAGTATAAATGTCTACTCCACCAACACACCTGTCACAAAGATTTCACTGAGGTGTGCAAGAGACCTTCGGTGACGAGTAGCAATGGGTTAACCACTTTCAACTTGGCGTCCCTATTTTGGGCATGTCATTGTCATCCCCCCCAAAGAAAATCTTCAGAAATAGAAAAAAATAGCCAATCTACAAGCTCACAACGAGGCGCATCGTGATGCGTTGTGCGCTTGTAGATCGGCTATTTTCGCGTGGTTACCAAATAATTTGTTATCAACCAATAATACAAAGTCTTCTAAAACAGAAAGGGATTATACCCAGTCTTTTGGTGGCCTGATAAATTGCTTGTACTGTATCTACCCCCACACAAAACAGACACACACACACCACGTCATCCACACTTGCTGCCCAGGAGATAAGCTAATTACCCACAACTGTTCCTTGAAGGACTCTGCTGCTAGACAGCATGCGATTGGCTCCCAACGGATGCTCCCTTTCTGATTCCATTATCAGAAATGTGATCTGGGCCACAGGGGCGAGGGAGGGCAGCTGATGTCCATTTGCAGCATCCTTCTTTCACAGACACAATGCAACCAACAACAAAGTCAATTTCATTATGTAAAATCTTCACGCATACACATGAAAAAAATGGAAAAAATAAGGGCCACCGAAACAAAGGAAATTGAGAGTTGCAGAAGGGCTGGACAAAAGAGACATGACATGCCTAAAGTTCATGAATCCTTCATGGTGAAATATAACAAGAACAATTTGTGTCACGTCCCCATGAGTTCATGAGCTCTGACCCAACTATCTACTCTGTATTAGAGTTCTGTACCACTACCATAACCAGAATGGCTTGTAGAGATTAAAACAATAAAAAAAATCACCGCAACTGCAACAGAGATAAACATGTTTATAATAATACGCATTTTCAGTGACTGCAGATTGTGTAGGTCCCATCCAAACAGTTTTCGCATCGTAGAAATGAATAGTTTGGCTAAAAATCTATCTATCTTCTATTTTCATCCTACCAGCGCCCACACAGTTTAAATGGAACACTGACATCCAGCTGAGCGGAAACTGGATTTCAAAATGAGACCTGAATTGGGTTCGAAGCTTCATTAGTCACAACACGGGTAGCTATCGTTTTGATATTCACCTAGCACTCGCTTACCAGGTTTTTTTTTCCTCCCTAGTTCTAGAAAATAGAATTTGGCTAAACAAATCATTTTCACGATGTGTGAATACCAATCAGCCTCCGTAGCAGCAGCGTGAGTTTTGATTTGTTTTTTATTAGAGTTCATGTAAAGGAAAACAACGGTGTGCAGCTGAGAGCGTGATCGGAGCCATCACTGGTACACACCGTGATATGCTCAACCCAGAGCTATAAAAAGGTTATGCAGGAGGGGAAGTAAAAGAAACAAGCAGTGTAAGGGGAAATCTGTCGTTCCAGATGCCTCTGCTGGCTGCACAACAGCTGTCTGCACTTACAACCCAACTGCATGCTTCTATAGATAGATTAACGCAGCCTGGTTTATAGGCAGACTGCGTGAAGGGACCCGGAGGCCCAGGAGGATACCGAAAAGTCAGTGCTTTGTGAACAGCGTTTCCCCCGGGGAGCCAGCCAGGCCTAGGCTGATGACAAGCTGCATCTCAGACTGAGCAGGACAGCGTGGCGGTCCGGTTCTGCCCCTATTTGTTTTTGTTTACAGTCCAGGGGGTCTTCAACAGGGGGTCCGGGACCCCTGGGGGGGTCCTCAGAGTTACTACAACAGGGGTGCTGGCAAATCTTTGAGTGACAGGCCTTTTTCTTTTTTTACATTAACCACTTGAACCCTATCATCCCTATTCAGGGGAGAACTTAACCACTCACAACACCTCGTGCTGCGAGGCGTTGTGAGCTTGTAGATCGGCTATTTCCGGCAAAGAGGTTCGGTGTAGGGGGGGGGAAAGAGCAGACCAAGTACAGAGTGAGAGGTCAAGTTTACTAAGTATTGACGGTTTAAGTGGTTAAATGTCTGAAAATACACATTAACATGAATCCATCACAACACTGATGATAGTGCGGTCAAACAAGTCTATGAAGCTACCTATGAAATCTATGAAAAGGTTTAATCTGCAACACAATTTTACGCAATATGTGGGGGGGGTCCCTGCTTCATCTCTCTCTCTCAGCTAAGGGGTCCTTGGCCTGAAAAACGTTGAAGACCCCTGGTTTGCACATCTCTGAGAGTGCACACCGTCATCACTTAGAAGTGTCCTTGAGAGAAGTTGGGTTGGTGCTGCTGAGTGAAGCGATGAAGTGGGAGATGAGGCCTTTAATTAGCTCAAAGCCATGATAATTGATCATCTCCTCCTCGGGCTCGCTCTACCGTGAAGGTCCCCGGCATTGTTATAAACAAACATGCACAACACAATGAACCTGGAGAGGAAACAAACCACGGCCTTTCTTGTGCAGCTGTTGTGTACATACTGTATAAGGCAATAAGGCATTTTTCATCCGTTCGGGGGAAATAATAGCAGATTGAACATAATGTCATTCCAACATGAGATATCCACCATCTGAATAAATTGACACATTCAATATGGAATGCAGCTGAAGTGGAGTCAAGCCTGAGACATTTGAATTACAAAATGGTAACATCGTCATAGGATGTTAGCGTCGCATTTTGATTAAGTGTAAAACAAAAAGAGAGAGAGAATATATCATATTTAGTAGAGTCAGACCGATCGGTTTGGTCGATATCTCACCCATTATTTGACCTCGACGACATAGAAAATGTTGCATTTTGTCAACATATCGGTCAAAACATCAGTAATCTGTGGTCCCTCTAGGACTCTCCAAAATTGGGATCGGCATCGGAGCCAAAAATACGCCATTGGTTGGAATCTAATATTTAGAACTGGAACGTACACATTAAAAATGTATGTAATGTGCTCTCCAGTGAGTGTGTGTGTGTACTGTGTATCTATCACCTCTAGTATCCTAGTGTGCTCTCCAGTGAGTGTGTGTGTGTGTACTGTGTATCTATCACCTCTAGTATCCTAGTGTGCTCTCCAGTGAGTGTGTGTGTGTGTATCACCTCTAGTATCCTAGTGTGCTCTCCAGTGAGTGTGTGTGTGTATGTATCACCTCTAGTATCCTAGTGTGTTCTCCAGTGAGTGTGTGTGTGTATGTATCACCTCTAGTAAGCTAGTGTGTTCTCCAGTGAGTGTGTGAATGGAAGTGAAGTGCTTTGGAAAGCTGAGATTAAAACGGACAAAAACACTTGAAGTCACTATTGGCATTTCAGGCATTAGCTAAACAGTTATATAATTAGCATCCATGAGTCAAGTAATTAAAACATCAATGTAGCTGAGCGGAGTGAGCGGTGCTTCTAAGGCACTGCTTTTTAAGGCATTTTCCCCCCCACGCTCAGTGTCTCACTAGTCAGCACTTAACCAGCACAGTTACGCCTATGCAGACTATCATATACTTACACAGTTGTGCGTCAAAACATAGATTGGGCATCTATGTCAGTGCACACTGTCACCAGGCTAACAACGAATCCCACAGATTGTTGTTCACGTAATACCTTTTTTCAAATTAATGTCAGTCAAGAGGGCTCTGCCTCGGACGTGTTGTGAGCTTGTAAATCTGCAATTTTTGACTAATGTTCCCCTCCAGAAGATGGATGTTGGGGTTTGAGTGGTTAATGTTTGTGTTTTTTTAATGTGAGTGTTTCAGTGAGGCAGTGGCAGAGGGTAGGGTTATGTGTGGGCGTAGTGTGTCACTATTCAGCACTTAACCAGCACAGCCTAATGCAGACTATTATATACCGACACAGTTGTGTGGCAAAACATAGATTGGGCTTCAGAGAGACAATGAAGCATCTGTTAAAACTATTGTCTCTCTATTCTGTTTCACAGGCTTGTGGTGTGTGCGTGCCACATGAAGTCAAGAGACTCACATGGTAGCCACACTGTTATTAGTGTGTGTGTGTGTGTGTGTGTGTGTGTGTGTGTGTGTGTGTGTGTGTGTGTGTGTGTGTGTGTGTGTGTGTGTGTGTGTGTAGAATTGTGTTCTGGAGTACATGCTTGTTCACAAATCGACACCTCGAGTCCATAAACAAGGATTTGCAAAACAATTACAATGGTCTACCTCTGTAAGCCACAGTAAGAGGGACAATGCTTGGCTTCCAGACAGACAGTAATCCTCAAGTAACGTTGTACCTAAATCCTCCGACTGTTCCACACAATGTTTTGTCTCAAGAAATAACAGGTGTCTCCTGAGCAGCATGCTGCCCGAGTACCTTGAAGTGCTCCTTCCAAAAACTAAGACATTCAGTAACGCCAAAAGGTCACGCCATTCATAAAAATCTATCAAATTGTTCAAAATGTATCAAAATAAAATAAAATCTTATAATGCATTATAATCACTGCATTACACTAGCAGTATATGTCACTATGAGTGGTCATTTGTTGCTTTTAAGAAACATATGCAAGATTATATTATAATACCTGACCGTATAACGAAAATGTTTTATAATGTGTTGATGATGATTATTGTTATAAAGCACTATGAGTATTTGTGAGTGATTAAAACTATAATTATACAGTGTTATCATCAGATTATAATGCATTATAAGTATGTTTCTCACACATCATAGACGGGATGCATGGTAAGTGTTACCAACTATTTTAATATGTTTGAAAATCTTTTCAAATAATAATGAAATAATAATCTCTTAGTAAACAGCTTTAGCTTCCCATCATATCAAGGATCAATTAAAGTAGATTTTCCCACAAGCTCATTCACATTGCAGGGTGTGAGGCCTTTAAACCACAGCCACACACTAATGTGCTGTCTGTTAAGTCATAATGTGCACAGTGAGCGTGGTGAGAGGCAGAGGTAACTGCATTTCTCTGCTTGGGGCCTACCATGCCTAATTAACTTGGGAAGATCCAAATAAACATCAATTAATGAAAGGCAGCTATAATCCTACTATAAATGCACGAAATCTCTGCATTGCGTATCTGTCCTTCACGTAGATCTTGAGAACTGTCCGACCGATCGACTACTACGTCTAGAAAGTTGTTTCGGTAATTGGTGGGCTATTAGGACTGTCCAAAATCGGGATCCACATCGGACCCCAAACCCTGGCATCGGTCAGGCTAAAAAAAAAACAGCAGCAAAAATTGGGTGAGGATGGAATACGCAATTCTAGATCCCTCGCCCACTGCAGAGCCAAGTGGCTGCCTGCCTACCCAGCTGTTTGTTATCTCATTCTAAAAGGCTGCAGGAGAGTTAAGGTGCTCATTTCAGAACCCACAGAGTGCAAAACTTAAAAATATAAAGCCTATTTTATTGTATGATTCAATGGCTCCCACCCTTTCCCTGTGTCATAGATACCCATGACACAGCAGGAAAATGCAGCTCACATTAAAAGAAGATTTGTCTCGACTTGTGATATCCAAGTAGAGCACAAAATGTTTTCTTCTTTTGCATAATAGCGCTTCAGTGACAGGTCACTGCGTGAGCAACGTGAACACACAACAGAACTCTGGCAGACTTTACGACTGACAGAAGAAACAAATCCTTCTTGTGCAATGCAGGGAACAGCCGTAGACCACGCCTCACAATACAGGGAACAGCCATAGCATAGACCACACCTCACAATACAGGGAACAGCCATAGCATAGACCACACCTCACAATACAGGGAACAGCCATAGACCACACCTCACAATACAGGTGGGAAGGCAAAACACACAAGGTACGTACTGTATCACCACGTAACACAAAGGCGAAAGCAAAATGACCAAGAAAACCAGCACCGTGAAGTTCTCCCTCCACTCACTTCAAGTGTCATTTTGTGAATACCCAACGCTGGCAGTGAGGTTCAGCACAAGCAGGGTGTTGTTGGCAGTGCCGCAGTAGTGGTGGAGGAAGTACTCAGATTAGTTTTTGTTTTCTAAAGTAAAAGTAGCAATACCACAACATAAAAAATACTCTGTTACAAGTAACTGTGTCCAGTAATCAAAGTTCAAAGAATGTGTCGCAATGCGAGTCTGCGACGCGTTGTGAGCTTGCCTTGTAGATCGGCTATTTTCGAATAGCCAAAGTATAAAATAAGGCTTAAGTGGTTAATGTACAACATGTACGAAGTAACTACCGTAGTAAGTAACTAAAGCTGTCAAATAATTGTAGTGGAGCAAAAACTACAATATTTGCCTCTGAGATGTAGTGGAGCAGAAGCCTTTTTTTTAATACTCAAGTAAAGGTACCTCAAAATTGTACTCCTGCAAGTACAGTCCTTGAGTAAATGCACTTAGTTACTTTCCACCACTGGGTTGTTCTTGGTGTAACAGAGCCCTCATCTTTACACTTCACGCTTTCACCTCCTGTGTGTGTGAGCTACACACTGGCACATTCCATTGTGAGATCACTCTCTTCTACGTCCTTAACCCCATTGACATTGAAAAGTCTCGAGTTTCTGCAAATGAACCAACACTACTCGGGGTGCATGAATTCCTGACGAGCCTGACATGGCAGCGTGCTCCGGGGCACTTGTCGAGCGCTGCGGTGCCTACAAGCATTCTGCCCCGTCTGTCTACAAGCATTCTGCCCCGTCTGTCTACAAGCATTCTGCCCCGTCTGTCTGCACATTCCCTTTCTGGTGATGAGTGTGCAATAAGCCCCCTGGGAGGCAGAGTACGGGAAGGAAAAGAAAGAGGGTAAGAGGGTGAACTGGGAAAGAACACTGTATAGAACTGTCAAATCAGAGCTATACCACCACCACGCTATCAGACCAACCAGAGGCATAGAGGCCAGGCCATCATAGTGTACTTGGCCTGTCTAGCAAGTAACATAGAAATGTAAGTACAGTAGGTTACATTATAGTTTAAGCAATTGTGATTTAACTCTGTTCCACAATACAGACATATATAATTGCAAATGTGATTTAGGCTAACTCTGTACCACATACATACACGTATAATTCAATTGGCATTGCAATGCCAAAATAGCCACCAAACACTTGTGGAAGCCAAACTGACCCTTACATGGTCCTGACAGGAAACGTGCTACTGTGTTATTATGCCTGTGTTACACACACACAAACACACACACACACACACACACACACACACACACACACATGTGTTCAAGTCCTTTTTTCCAACATCAAACCCTATACAGTTGGAATATAATCCTTCCTGCAAGCAGATTACCAAGTAAATGATTGTATTTGAAATGGGGTTAATGTCGCAATACACAGTGGACAGCCATTGTACAGATTGAAAACAAGTTTGGCCGGTTGTAACGACTGTAACGAGTCATTGCTTATCTGAATGGATACAGGTAGGCTGGGTGGGTGATTCATAAACTCGCGTTTATGACTGTATTGTACCAGCAGCACTCCTTGACTTTATAGGCCAATGATAGGCCAGTTTCATTAGGTCAATCACGTCAAAACATAAGACAAATAGTTTAATATGACAATATGAAATGTTGTGTTTTCCCAAACTAACTTGAACTTCCCATCTCTTTACAGTCTTGCTCCGTGAGGGGACTTCACTTAAGTCTTTCCTTTATTTAAATTATTATATTTAAATTATTATTATTATATTTAAATTAGTATATTTACTTTAATATAAATACATATATACATATATTATACTTTATTATAAAGTTGTCTTTCCTTTATTTTTACCAGTATTGTAACGGCAAAAAAAAAAAAAAAAAAAAAAACTTGAAAAGTTGTGTTTCCCAACTAAACTTGAACTCACCTTCTCCTTACTGTCCTGCTCCGTGGAGGGTGCGCTAGAGGGGGACTTAACGCTCCCCACAGCCACAACCTGGCTCACAGTGATCGGGCTCTTCTCCACGGTCTCCACCTTGATGAGCCGGTGCTTGGGGGACACATACTTGATGTCCGGGGAGCCCACCGTGCTCAGGCAGCTGGAGCCGAACGAAATATTCCCACCCGGCGTGTACGGGTCTTCGAAGTCCAGCTCCTTCTGTAGTTTGTAAGCAGCGAGGATGTCCGGCTGTGCGGGGGGGCTCGGGTAGAGGCCGAGGGTGGTCGCCCCGGGGCACGGCGGTGGGTAGCAGCTGATGCCAGGCGAGCCGGACAGGGGCACGCCGGTGTGACAGTGTCTGTAGTCCGGCTTCGGCGGCGCCGGAGGAGGTGGTGCTTTGGTCGTTTTGAATCCCAGGTGCTCCTTGAACCACTTGGCCATGCTGCCAGTGCATCGCTCAAAAACTACCGACTCAATGTTAAGTTTACACTTCTCCACCTTTCCTCCCCGTGTGAAGTGAAGTCTCCCCCCGGGGGGGTTCTTTAAAGCCGTGAAACGTGGGGGTCTTTTCTTTTGGCTCCGCTGGTCCGACTTCGGAGCGTCTCCTGCGGCAGAGAACAGTGCGCTTCTTCTTCCCCCCGCCGGCAGCCACAACGTTACGACGGCACTTTGTGATGTGACTGGCTAACTGCCGCAACTCTGTCACACTGTTGTCGCTGCTGTGCTCTCTGCTCTGCTCTGCTCTGCTCTGCTCTGCTCGCCTGGCTGTTCTGTCTCCACGTCAGGTTTGTAACGTCTACTACGCTGCTCTCCACCCCCAGCCGGCTCGGCTCAGCCCTCCCCTACCTGAGAACATTCACTGCCATCTACCGGACTTGTGATAATAACAGGAGTCACTCACATGCGAATCTCCCCACAGGACACAGAAAACTCGCCCCAAAACACGCCCACCCACCCCCTTTTTTTTTTTTTCGCGGACCGCTCGCCCCCAGCGGTTCTTGTATTCTTTTAATGTGTTTTACTGAATATAAGGTTAGAAATACGTTTAGGGTTAGTCGTAGTTTTACTGAGGTTAATTTTAGGAATAAGGTTAGGTTTTGACACCGTTTTACTGAGGTTACGTTAGGAATTTATTCCTAAACGTAACCTCAGTAAAAACGACCGTTCCGAGGTCGCCTGATTTGCCCCGGGATCGACGACTGTGTTTTGGGGCGAGCGTTTTGGTATTCCTTCCCAGCTGATAAGTCACTGAATCATCATCATCACTACACGTGTGCGTTTGCATTTATAGCATTTTGGTGGAAAAAGCGTGTCCTGATTTTGTGTTTAGTAGGCTGAACTTGATATTCTTTGTTAAAACAAAAAAACATTTTGTTAAAAAGGTAAAGCTCTATATTATGATACAGTAGGCATTGCTCTATTATATAGATAAAGTGTTTGTTTGTTCAGTAACAAGGGTCTCCCTGTCAGCTCTTAAATAAACAGAAAACATATGTGCAGGTGAGTTGACGATTTCATCCAATCAGGAGACAGTAACCCATTTATCAGCTTCACTTTTATGGTGTTCCAGTTGTGTCTACTGCTCACATGAGTTCTCTCTCCTGATTGGATTAAATTGGTGTCTCGAACTGAAAGTACATGTTTATGTTCATTAAAGAGATGGGGAGACCGCTGTTACTGACCAAACACTCTATAGCAGATTACATTCAGAATGTAGAGCTATTTATTTTAGCAAAAATTTGATTTACTATACTGTTAAAGTTTTTAAATGCCATATTTCAGGACTATCTGTCTCTATGCCCTATATTTAAGCCTATGTTTGAGTATGTATTCTTACATTATTCACTGCAGTGGTGCTCAACCCTTTTCATTTCAAGGACCCCCCAGTTTGATATGCATTAGGCCACGGCATGGACCCCCATTTGTTATAGTTTTCCTTTTTATCTCTGGGACGCCATCTATACTGTAAAATTGTCAGTGTTAACACAGAGAGTGTACAAAATGTATGAAATGTATTAAGTCTAACTGTCAATCTTTACCTGCCCCCTGGACCCCCCTCAAGGACCCCTGCAGGGTCCCTGGGCCCCATGTTGAGAAGCAGCGTACAGATTTTATCTCCATAAATATGGGCTTTGAGAAGGCAACACATATTGGTCTGTGTCAGCCTATAGAGCACTTTAACAGTAGACGACAGAATTCAAGGGTGAAATGTCCTCTATTCAAACATACTAGTTCTTTGTCCAGATGGTCACATGCTGTCTGCTGCTGGCTGATTTGATTGCAAATTGCATTGCAAATGACCACTGGAGAGAGTAGACGGTGCTTTTATAACCTCCTTCTACCGCCATCGCTGATTGTTGTGCAAAGAACAGCAGTAGCTATATGCCACCCACTTCACTATTCAGTGAAGCAGTGGTGGAAAAAGTACTCAAATGTTTTACTCAAGTAAAAGTATCAATACTGCAATGTAGAAGTACTCTGTTACAAGTAAAAGTCCGGAATTCAAAATTGACTTGAGTAAAGGTATAAAAGTATTGGTATCAAAATGTACTTAAAGTACAAGATCTTGTAGATCGGCTATTTTCAAATAGCCTAGGTACAAAATAGGGCTAAAGTGGTTAATGTATGTTTTATAATGTAATAATTTACATCTGCAAAGTAACTAGTAATTAAAGTTTTCAAATAATTGTAGTGGAGTAAACATTTGCCTCGGAGATGTAGTGGAGTAGAAGTAAAAGTATAGACAATTGGAAATACTCCAGTAAAGTAAAAGTAACTAAAAATTGTACTTAAGTACAGTACTTGAGTAAATGCACTTAGTTGCTTTACACCACTGCAGTGAAGTCATGTTTTATAAGTATAGATAATTGGACTGTTCAGAAGGATGGAGGGAAGATTTATTTCCAGGGCATCCAACGCCACTGGTCTGTGTGGTAAACACTAATTGCCTTTGCAATCAAGGGTGGGGGGGATCCCATTTTCCATCACGAAGACACACTCCAGCAATGAATGGTGTGCATTAACGGAAGTCACTGGCTGCAGTGCAGTGGTTTTATGAAGCAATATTTCTTTTTAATAACGCCACACACACACACACACACAAACACACACACACACACACCGCCTTGGGCAAGGCCCTGTGTATAGATGTGAGTTTAACCCTCACAGACTCCTGGGACAGACTTCTACAAACTGGGAGATTAATTCCAAATCTATTATTGTTTCTTTGCTGAAATCCTGCCCTCCTTGCACTTTGAGTGCATGCAGAGAGATAAGTCAATCCAATGCGGTACCTGCTCCTTTTCAGCCAACATTTCTTCTACGTCCAGTGCATCTGCTTGCTTATAGCTATACACTTTTTTAGTATCTCCACCAGCCCAGAAGACTGAGGGCGGAGATTGTGTGTGTGTGTGTGTGTGTGTGTGTGTGTGTGTGTGTGTGTGTGTGTGTGTGTGTGTGTGTGTGTGTGTGTGTGTGTGTGTGTGTGTGTGTGTGTGTGTGTGTGTGTGTGTGTGTGTGTGTGTGGAAGGGGCATCATTCTGAAGGGTTACAATTAGAGTAGGGTCTTTGCCCAGAAGAAAACCGAATGATGCCATGTTCTGTTGACATACATGGCAACCTGGGAAACTCCCTTTTCCCCTTAGAGTCCCCTTTCTTACGTCTGACAAAATCTGAGACCCCCACATGTGCATGCAACCTTCACTTGTAGTTGAGTATCTATACTTTGACTCAAGCACTGAGGTTGAGTACTTTGTCCAGCACTGCCCCTCCGCATTCGTCCCATCCGCGCCTACCCCATCCGCAGTCCCCCAAAGCAGTAAACCAGGGTGAACGAAACACTGGCTTCTGTAGGAGGTATCTTATACACATGGCAAGGATAACCATGAACACAACCCTTTCTGACAGCATATTATTGCATAATGTATAAACAACTGATTCTCCTCCGCCTTCCAGGAAATGCATAGATCCTCAGAGATAAGTCAGCAGGTACAACAACACAGAGGCTGGCAGTGCCTGTGTACTACTGACAGTCCCAGCTCAGCTGCTATATAAATGAATATGAATATAATATATATATTTATAGAGCAAACATTTCTAACTCAAATCATTGCTTTTGGAGGTGCCTGGCACAAAATATTTTCAGATGGGGGTCCGCGGCCAAATATAAACAAATTTGGGGTCCTTGACACAAAAAAAGTTTGAGAACCACTGAACTAGGGGAGGAAAATTTTCAATCTGGAAAAGCCAGTCAGTAAGAAGCCTGTCACCATGCTGTCCCTCCAGGCAGCTGGTTTGATTGATTACAAAACAGGGTTTTATTGAACGTATAGGCAAGGATTTCAAGAACACCCTGCCTGCATATGGCTACGTGTGACAGGCACGTTCTTTTTGTGTAGTATACCTGGTGTCCGGTACTCCACAGACACCGGCGCATATATCTGTCGGAGAATCTCTGAGCAGTGGTCAGTGGCACTCTAATGATGTAAGTTGGGAATACACGCCTCACCCATTGCGCAATACTCCTGTTATCTGATGTACACGTTGTACCCTTTGTCAGCTCCACGCGCATCCTGTTTTGCTTCACTCCATTGCTTTCATGCTTCACCCATGAGCATTGATATGGTAGCCTACTATTTGTTCCATTGCACATGCTGACAGTGGTCAGTGTGAAACCCCATATTTGGGCAAGACTGATCGGTGGATCGGCAGGGCGGTGGATATGGGAATTTCTTTTCACAACGTGTGAAGATATTAGGGGATTTACTTGAAATGTGGATAAATTTGGTGTTGATCGGTCCAGTGGTTTGCAAGATTAGCCCCGGAGTCCAGGCACACAAACAGAAGGAAATACATCACAGGGTTGAAAACATCTCCCTCCTTGCCTTCGGCCTGACTGAGTAATGACATACAGAAAGGTGTGCTCGCTGTGAAGTGCAAATCTCTGCCAGCAGGCTGGTTTCGCTTATATATTAACTGTTTTGTTTGAAAATCGCAGCCGTGACTATACGGATCCCATAGCCTGTATAAAACACGCTAATAAAAATCTTCAACCTCTACATATCCCAATAGAATGGTCAATGCCCAAGTTTAGATCCATTGCCCACTGAGGAGAAAAATGAGTGAGGACGGACAGACGGACAAATAGACGGACAAACTGACAGAGTTTTGTTCATTGTCATTGTATAGTTGGATGTTCCGAATTGGGATAAATGTTTGAGCAAGTTCTTTGGAAACAGCTATCCTGTTGGAGAGTGTTACGTGCATGTGTTTGAGTGGGATTGCGCCAATGTGAGTATGTGTCTTTAATTGCAAGTGCTGCCCATCATCTAACTGCCGGTTGCCAATAACCGGTGCCTCCTGTGATTGGTTGGGGTGGAATATTTTATATATTTAAGAGCTGCAAACATCTGTGATGCACGGCACCATTTTGTAATGCTGTTTACATGCATGCTCTGTGTTTTGATTATGATTTGTACCATTCGCTACCCTCTTTGTCAGAGTTAACATTCGCTAGCCTTGATTACGATGCTTAAGAGTAGAGGGCATATGCTAACAAATTGTGTTGATCAGCCAAGTGAGAAGACTGTTTTGATTAAACATTGTTCCTCATAGCAGACACTGAGACACTGACGCCACATTATTTCTTTACACGTTTTGTAGCTTAGATTAGGGTAGTTGGGGTTGTATTTGTTATTTGTTATTTTGTGTCGGTTAGGTTAGTCAGGGATTTAAAACCGAGGGTATAATGGGTTTAGGTTGATTTAGTTTATTTCTTTGAGCTGCTCTGTGTTGTTGTGTTTTGGTCATTCAAAATAAGCTTCACTCCCAACTTTATGTTGCTTCACTCTTTCTCCTAGTGTTTCTGGGCCCCAAAGATGTGTGTGTGTGTGTGTGTGTGTGTGTGTGTGTGTGTGTGTTGGGGGGGGGGGGGGGGGGGGGTCTCAGCTTGTGTCAGATGTAAGAAGTGGGGCTCCAAGGAAAAAAAGATTGGAAACCACATGTGAAAGAGGTCAGGCATGATACACGGCTACAATACAATACGTTGCACCTGCTTCCACTGTCTATTGTTCATCACAGCCTGTAATAAAACACTTACGATATACTCTTATCTCATTTCTATGCACAGCTGCATCCAAGGAGAGAGGGACCACAACGCACACTCACATAAATCAGATTATAAATCTATCCTGGTCCGGGAGGAGAAGTGGAGGCACTTTTTAATACTTCATTTTTATTCATTCAATTCTGTTCAATTTGAATTCCCAAAAACTTTATTCATCCCTGAGGGGCAATTCGCTGATGCAAGCATATAGTAGCCTAAAAATAAGAATTAATTAATTCAACCATGTGTAACTGACAGTATACAAATGTAACCAAATGCACCATAGGACATATAGAGACAATACAGGATAAACAAACAGACACATTACTGTCCACAACAGTGAAAATACACAGTAAATCATCAGTGTTAATTTAACCATGCATAATTGAAAGTGTTGTGTACGTGCATTTGTACACTCTCGGAGTTAAATAACACATTTTACGGTGCAAACTACAGTGACCATGTAGTAAAAAGTTAAGCCTGATTTATACTTAGTTGCACGCTGGTGTTGCATGCCGTAAATAGCAGATTTGCAAGCTCAAAACACGTGAGAGAGCTTGCAGATCTGCTATTTACTGAGCACGACTCCAGCACGCAACCAAGTATAACTGAGGCTTTAGAGTCAAAATAGTCAAATGTTCAGCAGTCATTTTGTCTTTGGTGGTGGACCTTGGTGGAACATCGGCAAGGTGACAGCCACTGTGTTGTCACATGAACTGCAAAGAGCCGCTTGCTTTCAAAGCGCATTGGCCTGTACTTTGATTGACAGTAGAGGGACCGCAGACAAAGCAGTGCAATCACAGAGCAGGGTTAGAGGCGTTGTTCCACACAGAATCTCAAATGAGACCAAAAGTGGAACCACATCACAGCACAATGCTGCTGCTTTTTAATGGAAAAAAAAAGTAGACAAAATATAACTGCCCAGTGTCCACACCACTGGTGTGTATACACTCTGTTCACATCCTCTGTAAAGTTTAACCACTTTGAACCTGGCATCCCTCTTTTTGGCATTTCATTATAGCCGAAAATGGATATGTAATTTAGTGAAATTTGTCAGGAATTGCCACAAATTGTCCATTTAAAAAACCAATAGACAATTTTTGGCAATTTTTCTTCAAGCTCACAACGCGCCACAATGCGACACCTTTCGAGCTTGTAAATTGGGCTATTTTAGCTAGTCGTTTTATGACAAAGTGCTCAAGTTAACTTTAGTTGGAATATGAGGAACCAGGGCACACGAGTGTTGAACATTTTAATGCGGCAAAATGTGCCCACCGTCTGCTCCAAGCAGGTGAATAGGTGAAAGCTCATGGAATTACCGGTAACTTCAGTTATTGAATTAACCTTAGCTATGAAGATATCTGAAAAAAGTGGACTAGTTTCAGGATCCTTAAGCAACAATGCTGCACCTTCATAATACAGTAGAATAGATGCACACACATTCACACCTGGGAGTTGCCCAGTGCAAACACGTCCGTCCCCGGCCAGCTGGCAGCTTCACTGGCATTGCTAAAGCACTCAAGGGCACCGCAGGTGTAATTTACGATAAATGCCAGAGGCAAACTCCTGAATGTTGAATTACTGTAAGTCTGAGAGTAGAGCTAAATTAAGGCTTTTATACTGTGTACATAATCACTTTCCCATGGCCAGACAGTCCAGGCAGCTCGGGAGGATTAACAGTGAACTTCTGGTCACTCTATTTCTCATCCAATTTGATGCTTTGGGAGAACCAAAGGACATCGACGCAGAGGTCATATTATTACTGCATTGACTTTGCGGCGTTCAGGTTATATTATTTAACTGTGTGGAAGCAGGGTTTAGCATTAAATCAGTGCCGTGGTCTGGAGGATGTTATGTTTACTAGATCTACGAGAAGTATAAAAGTTTAGATGAATTATTGATGTGTTGAAAGGAGCTTAGCGTGAGACCATGTTCGGGATAGGTCCATGTCTTGAATGACTGAATCGCTGTTGAAGGTACCCTGCTTTGCGATGAACAACACATGTGCATGTGCATGTGTGTGTGTGTGTGTGTGTGTGTGTGTGTGTGTGTGTGTGTGTGTGTGTGTGTGTGTGTGTGTGTGTGTGTGTGTGTGTGTGTGTGTGTGTGTGTGTACGTGTGTGCTTGCGCGCGTGTGCGCGCATGTCTGTGTGTGTGTGTGCATGCGTGTTGTAGATAGGCCAATAAACGTTTATCATTTATATATCGTCTCTGTCAGGTGGAAACCTCATATGTCCAAAACAGTTACTGTTCAGGATTCAAATTCAAAAACGTCAAAAATAGCAGATCTGCAAGCTCAAAACGCCCCACTTTGCAACGCGTTTCGAGCTTGCAGATCTGCTATCTATGATGCTTTTGTGTGACGCTGTAGTATGATCAAGTAGGGCGTTAATTTATGAAAAAAAGTCAAAATATGGAGATAAGAGGTTTCAGCGACGATATGCTACAATTTCCACTCGGGCATCGAAAACCACTCACCTTCATGTTGTCTCCTCAGCCAGACGAGAGGAGCCTGCAACACAGTGCAACAGCCACCATAAAGTAGGAAATAAATGTCTGTGTCCTTCCATACCCCAGTTGTTTGGAGGAAATCAATACTGCATGGCCAGTGATATTTATTTGTTATTCAACTCTGAAGCATTCGATTCAAACACCACTCTGTGCATGCAGAGTGTAACATGGCGTTTATGACTAATACAGTCGTTCTCAAAGTGTGTGGGGTCCTTGAGTTGGTTCCAGGGGGTCCTCAGTTAAAATGAGTTAACATAGCATCACAATCAGTTTAAGACTAGACTCAGTTTGGCTATTGGAAAATAGCTGATCTACAAGCTCACAGCGCGTCGCAATGTGACGCATTTTGAGCTTGTAGATGATCTAGTTTATTTTCGAAAAACCATTGAAAGATTGTGACAACTGGAATCATTCTGAAAATAATGTACACAATTCTTCTCTTATGGGGGTCCCTGGCACAAAATATTTGAAGATGCAGGCCTACGGCAAAATACATATCATCATTGGGGATCCACTGGACTAATCACGTACATATAGCCATATATTTCACAGACAGCAATTGATTCCCCCTAGTCTTAAACTGCTTAAATTGCTTATGCATTTTCATAATTAGTGGGCTCGCTCTGGGAGAGCAGCCACTCATGTTGTTTCCACTCTCTATTATTGTCTCCGCCAGGCCGAAAGGCATGGCGAGAGAGTATGTTTTACCCTCCGTCCGTCCGTCCGTCCGTCCGTCCGTCCGTCCGTCCGTCCGTCCGTGTGTGTGTGTGTGTGTGTGTGTGTGTGTGTGTGTGTGTGTGTGTGTGTGTGTGTGTGTGTGTGTGTGTGTGTGTGTGTGTGTCCTGTCCGTGTGTTACCAGCTAATCTCCGGCACCGTTGGCCCGGTCGCTGCGAAACTGTGCACACCCACTCCTTGGATGCCAATTCAGAACCTCTGCTCCACATTTTTCACATGGGCCTGTTATAGCGCCACCAGGAGGCCGATTTGTGCAAAACCCATTTTTTCCCATTACACCTACAGCTTTTAACCAAACGTCATGCAAATCAGTACACAGTATCTCTATAGTCATGTGATCAACCCGGATCTGTCCGATTTCCCGTATTGCATCCTCATTGGCTAAGGTTGGCTTCCAAAGTTTGCAGGATTGGTCCGTTTTGAACAAACTGCTTCCAATCATGAACGCAGCTTGCCATTTCCATAAAATTGCACACGCACATTCCCACTAGGCAGAGGAAGAAATGCCAGTTGAAATTTTTCAAATCAGCCTCATGGTGGTGCTATAACTGGCCGATTTGTATTTTTAACTATGACTGCACCGATCTGCGTGAAACTTTGCACGCACACTCCCTAGAGGCCAAGGAAAAACATCTGGACTGCATTTTTCACATCTGCTTTTTACAGCGCCACCAGGAGGCCGACTTATGTCAAATACATTTTTGGAGATTATTCCTTCAGATTCTGTCCAAAAAACACGCAAATTGGTACACTGCATCTCCATAGTCATGTGATTCTGATGGATCTGTCCGATATTTCATATTCCATCCTATTTGGCTTACAGTGGATTCCAAAGTTTGCAGGATTGGTCAGTTTTGAACAAAATGCCTCAAAACATGAACGCAGTGTGCAATTTCCGTGAAATTTTGCATGCAGATTCCCACTAGGCCGAGGAAGAAATGCCCACCTTTTCACATTCACATTGGCCTGTTATAGCGCCACCAGCAGGTCTAATTTAGCAAAACACATTTTTGGAACAAAATGCCTCAAATCATGAATGCAGTGTCCCATTGAAAGGCCTAAGAAGAAATGCCACCCTTTTCACATTGGCCTATTATAGCGCCACCAGGAGGCCACAATAACCTACCTGACCTGGTGGAGACCTGTGCTCCGAGGAGCACAGGTTTATAGTGGGATCACATGTTTGTTTCTCTTTTTACAGGCCTATGTTGTTTTCAGTTATTGTTGGCACTTGGCAGTCATGACAGCCAGTTCCCACCTGAGGTCATGAGGGAGTTCAGACTGCTCCAGACGGTACTGAATAACTGCCAGCTTGCATAACATCTTCAGATTAGACATTAAATCTAAGATATACAGGTCATCGGATATGCGCCATCCTCCAAAGACGATAATACGATCTCCCACCATGCAACAGCTCATCCAAGACATCCCACACGGGTCTTTTCCTTTGGGCTCAACCTTCTTCCATGAGCAGGTCTGTGGATTGAATTTCCACAGATCATTGAAGGACTGGTTGTACTTGTTGCCACCAAATATGTACAGCTCTCCATTGTAGGCAAAGGCTGAATGACCAAAGCGTCCTTCTGGAAGAATCTGTGCAGAAGGTGTGCTCAGCCAGCAGTTGGTCTCTGTGTCAAACACTCTGATGTTGTTGTAGTATTCCCCATGGGGCCCGTAGCCCCCAAATACAAACATCTTAGTCCCGATGATGGTTGCAGAATGACTCAATGAAGTAGGTGCTGGAGTTCCTCTGGTGTTAATTAAAGACCAGACCATTGTGGTGGTGTCCAGCTTGTAGATGTCATTACTGCATCCAGTCAGCTGGTTGTATCCTCCATGAATATACATGACCTTCCTCAAGACACAGGCTGAGTGGACGTGCCTGTCCTCTGGAACAGTACCAGAAATATTGGGTTTGGACCATCTGTGGTTGTCAATATCAAATGAATAAAGCACGTTACAGTAAGGAAGTCCCCCCCAGATATAGACCATATCTTCCACCTGAACAGCTGTGTGGTAACTGCGCGCGCAGGGAACCTCAAGGGGACGTTTTCCTCTTCCAGTTGTCACTGGAGCCAACTTCACCCAGCGTAGAGACACAGTGTTCAATATGTGGACTTCAATCTGACCACTGTTGTTCATGTTACTGTTACTGTAACCTCTAAATGAGTACACCTTGTGTCCGACTGCCACAGCAGCGCAGCTGTAATTCCCATGTCCTCCTTTCAGATGTATCGTCCAGTGAAACATTTCACACACCAGCACCACTGTGAATCAGAGCAACTAATTTACAGAAGAGGTTAGAAGGCAGGGGATGTCATTGCTACAATTTGCTGAAGGGAGTTGTGTTGGAAAATAGAAAATAAAACATTTAAAAGGACAATTGTATTGGATGTGATGACTACAGTATGTTGTGATGTCATTCCTTGATGACGTCATTATATGGAATAGCTAATGACGTTACTCCTTAGAACTGCTGAATCATCTGGTATGGAGATAATTACCTTCAGTCATCGCGGTTTTGCCGGACGAAGGACCAAATTTGTAATGGAGAATATTGTGTTGTACGGTGTAGTCTGTCCTAATCGTTCCTTAGGGTGCTGGTGTTGGCGAGTGCGTTACTTAAGCCTCGGTGATGAAGGCGGTAGCGGATCCCAAGATGGAGGGCGAGGGTTTAATCCTTGAACTTACGATGGCAAGATGGTAGAAATGGAAGTAGCCCAATATTGGTGAGACTTGGGTGTTTAAGTTCCAGGTCCTGATGGTTTGATATGGTCGCCGACTATTGCTGCCTATAACGGGATAACGCTATAGTGCTGACAGCCTAATTGACTTAGTTTCGTTTTGCCTCTATCGGGAAGATATAAGCTAGTATATCTAGTCTGACAGCAGAGAGCAAAAGAGCTGATTGGTTTCTTGGTTTCTTCTATAATGGCTAGTGGTGGAAACGAGACGTTTTCGATGGGCGATCACTCTGCAATGGAGGATTGCGTTAGAAATATTATTGTTCCAGGCGTTAGTCGGGACCCGCCACCATCGTGCACGCAGCTTTTGTTTACATCCGCGTCCTCGTCGTGGCGTCTACAGCCGTAAACAGTGCGGCGTAAACGGTAAGAATGCCAGCACCAGATGTAGCCTGTTTTAATATACCTCTGGCGCCCCAAGTGTTAAGAGTCGGTGGGGGCGGGGTGGGGGGTCCTTAGTTTATATGAGATTATTTTGGGGGTTCACGGCCTGAAAAGTTTGAGAACCACTGGTCTAGAGGTGTAACCTCGAGTCACATGACTTGGACTCCAGTCATAGATTTGATATCTTCAGAATCAGTTTGCCTAAATACAGCCCAAATCCAAACATAATATCATGACACAATGTACTTGAAACAAAATCTTCTGGACTTCAACTTGCCCTGATTATTGTCTCCGCCAGGCCGAAGGCATGGCGAGAGAGTATGTTTTACCCCCTGTCCGTCCGTCCGTCCGTGTGTGTGTGTGTGTGTGTGTGTGTGCGTCCGTCTGTCACCAGCTAATCTCCGGCACCGTTGGCCCGGTCGCTCCGAAACTGTGCACACACACTCCCTGGATGCCAATTTAGAACTTCTTCCCCAAATCTTTCACATGGGCCTGTTATAGCGCCACCAGGAGGCAGATTTCTGCAAAACCCATTTTTTTATATTACTCCTACAAATTGTATCCAAACGTCATGCAAATCAGTATACAGTATCACTATAGTCATGTGATCAACACGGATCTGTCCTATTTCCCATATTCTATCCTCATTGCCTAAGGTTGGCTTCCAAAGTTTGCAGGATTACCTATTATAGCGCCACCAGGAGGCCAGAATAACGTACCTGAACTGGCGGAGACCTGTGCTCCGAGGAGCACTTTTTCTAGTTTATTAGTGGGCTTGCATAGTGAGCAGTCATGTTCAGTGGTGGACAAAGTACTCAACCCCAGTACTTGAGTCAAAGTATAGATACTCCTGGTCAATATTACTCAACTACGAGTGAAGGTTGCTCTGTCAAATTTGACTTAAAGTACTGGAGTACTGCTTTTATAAATACTTAAAGTTATACAATGCAGAATCCCAAATAACGATTTTTAGCAACCTCTGCTGGTCACTACCGTCACTGCATACAATTTCCGTAATCCTCGATTACCCAGAATTCCATTCGTTTTCACCGGAAGCCGGAAGCGTTTCAAAAAGCGATCTTTTAATTGTTTTATACTATCTACGGATCGTTTCTCTTAGCCAGTGGAGCATTAGTTACCATGAGCTGTGCTTTCTTTTTCTGTTCTTTTTCGATCTTCCAATCCTACATTATCTTAACATCAGCGTGAGGTTCCTTTTTGTTATAGCGCGGTAGTTCCTGGCCAAACAGGAAACCGTTGCGGTAGTTCCTGGGGACGTCGGCCACGACGTCATGACGTTGGCCAGGAACGTCATTTTCCCGGGAAAGTCCCCCCAGTCCACTTTCAATAGAAAATATATAAATAAAAGGCTTCCGGGGGTGAAATTCACGGAGTGGGTGTTGTGAAACTTTTGCCACTCGCAAAAGATATACAATTTAACTTTAGTTTTGTTGAAAACGTTACCTAGTATTACTTTAAGTATTCAAAGTACATATTAAGAAAGTACATTCTATGTCCTCCTGGTGGGGGCTCCTCACTGGCAGGTGAGTCAGTAGGATATGACAGCAGTGACAACGCAGACATTTGTGTGGGAAGGAATCAATTGGCATAACGACGAAAAACGGGGTAAAAGATAATTGGCTACTCTAAATTTAGAAGAAAAAAACAATGTCTCTGAAGAAGTCAGTTTTACTTCCAGTTGGCACCATTATTTTTCTGTGTAGAACATGCAGAATACCTGCTGAGATGGCCTACTTTTCTTGAAAAGTATTAAATATTCTAATATCCTCCAAACCCCCTTTCGCTTTTAGATGTTTTATGTTGTTTGCGTTTGACCTTCTCTCAGCAGCAACTCATCCTCCCTCTCTCTCTCTCTCTCTCTCTCTCTCTCTCTCTCTCTCTTTCTCTCTCTCTCTCTCCCCCTCTCTATCTCTCTCCCTCTCTATCTCTCTCCCTCTCTCTGTTTGTCAGATCTCACTGGGCCCTCTTTCTCTCTGCACATCTCTGTAACAGACTATTTATTGAATTATTCAAATTACTGAATCCTCCCAAAACATTTTCTCCCGGCCATGTTTAATAACTCTGGTGTCACTCAATGCTTGCCAAGGAATCTGCCCTTTTCTGCCATGTGAGAATGTGAGATCCTCTTGATGACGTTACCTATTGAACCCTGCTAAGAATGTCACCCGCCTTGATAGGATCCAGGGAGAGCAGGCCTGACATCCTCCTGTCAAGCTGTACAGCGAAGGATTTGCCGGTTATTATTAACTGGGGCTCAAATTCAAGGTTTCAGTGCTTTGGCTGTGCACTGTAGCCCAATCACTGCCTTGGAAATGAATCAAACATATTTGATATTATGTGTGCAAGCTCTCAACATTTGCATAGACAGGAAGAGTTAGAATAGGGAAAGAGAGAATATAGAGTGGTCCTCTAAGTTGTCCATATCAAGGACCCCCAAATGTATATGTATTAAACAAACCGCAGACCCCCATCTGAAACGAGTTTTGTGCTAGGGATCACATACAAGATTATGTTGTTAAAATGTTGCAGAATTATTCAAAATCTTCGCAATGTTTTTGAAAATAGGTGATGTGATGTGTTATGAGCTTGTAGATGTAGATATATATGTATATAGGCATAAACAAATTTTGACGCTATTTTGCTGCATGGGGACCCCCTGGAACCCCCTCTAGGACCCCTAGGGGTCCCCGGACCCCACTTTGAGAACCACAGATATAGAGAATAAAGGAAAACAGAACAAGTCAAATAAGAGGATGTCAAATCAAATATACCAACCAATACTGCATGATTAAAAAATAGCAATGGATAAATAGCACTAGGAAGCATAAATGCTTTTTATGCTGGTGGAAAACATATCCAGCACAGCTGGGTATGTTTTTTTGTGTATCTGCTGCTACCTGCTGCTATTTTATATGCTTGGCCAGCACATGAAACTAGCAGCAGGTATGTAAAATCACAGTTTCGCGCATGGTTAAATGTGTCATGATTAAATAAATGAAAAACAGAGAATCGGGTATAAAATCACATCAAACAGCAGCAGGTGTAAAAGTATGGTTTTATGTGGTCAATATAAGCTAAGGGGTTATAATCATTTCGTATGCTCAGTGAATAGCAATGCACTGTATGACTGACTGCAGCCTATATGTACTTCTCTCATAGTTCATGCATGTCCATGTCTGGAAAGGGTTCCCACAGCAGGGTGGGAGCCAATAGCACCATGCAGGATGGAATCTCTCACCATGAAATCTTAATTAAAATAAAGATTAATAGCACAATGTGCTTCAATGTGTTTCTTAAGTAACTCATTTCAAATGAAAGCCATTTGTGTCAGGGTCGCAGCAGCAGGGTGTTCATGGGGACTTGCACGGTCTTATCCAATTAAAGTATGTTGGAGCTGAAAACCATATTGTTAAGACCACTGTCCATTACCTGCGTTGCTTGGATAAAACATACCTTAATCTCTGCTCTCTTTGAGTGCTCCTGCATGGTGCAAAGGAGCTGTGTGGTTCTGTGGGTGTGTGACTGTGATGGATCACAGCTGTATGGTCCAACAAGCCTGCCTCTCCACTCAGGGTGACACAGTCAATAGCCTTTGACAAATGAAAGTTTACAGGCAAAGCCAGCTTTGTTCTCCCTCCTCCTCCAGCGCTTGTATGCAGTGGTGGAAAAAAGTACTCAAATGTTTTACTTAAGTAAAAGTATCAATACTGCAATGTTAGAAGTATACTCTGTTACAGGTAAAAGTCAGGAATTCCAAATTGACTTGAGTAAAAGTAAAAAAGTATTGGTATCAAAATGTAGGCCTACTTAAAGTACCTAAAGTAAAAGTACTAAAGTGTTTTAAAATAGCCAATCTACAAGCTCACAACGCGTCACGATGCGACGCGTTGTGGGCTTGTAGATCAGCTATTTTCAAATAGCCTAGGTATGAAATAGGGCTAAAGTGGTTAATGTATGTTTTATAATATAGTAATTTATACCTGCAAAGTAACTACAGTAGTAAGTTAACTAAAGTTTTCAAATAATTGTAGTGACGTAAAAGTACAATATTTGCCTCTGAGATGTAGTGGAGTAGAAGTAAAAGTACTGAAAATCGGATATACTTCAGTAAAGTAAAAGTACCTCAAAATTGTACTCAAGTACAGTACTTGAGTACATGTACTTAGTTACTTTACACCACTGCGTTGTATGCATGGCTGTATGTGTGCTCGGCGCCATATGGCAGGTCACAATATCACACGTCCCCGCAGGCTTGGTTAATGGAAGAGACAGATCTGTATAGAACGCTGCTGTCGAGCAAATAGCCGGTTCAGTTATCGTGATGTGTGATTTTGTTTGAGTTAGCCCTGACTGCTGCTAGTTTGTTTGTTGCGCCAGATGGTTATTTATATTCCCCTGAGGCCAAATGTATTAAACTATGTGTATGTTTAGGTGTAGAAATTATGTGTATGCACAAAGTGCACATAACGCGCAGACTTATGAAGTTAAAACCCTATAGCCTGGTTCCAGACAACGGCAGATTAGGTCTGGCCCCTCTCAATAGAGATTGGATTTCTCTCCCTCCGACCAATCAGGGCCCAGTATGCAAATATGGGGCGGGTTTATCACCAGAGGCATTTTTTGAATTTGCCCCTCGGAAATGCAGGCTCCACACAGTGATATTAGTCTGGCCATGCCAGGCTAAAAACCCTATGTAAGTCAGTTTTATCCTGATGAATTTTAATCACCTGAAATTGTGTGCACATGGACGAGTCTTCTGACCATTTACTATAAATGGCTTCCAACACGCCCCCTATTAGAATTGTTTGCACCAAAAGGGACAAAAGTTACGTTTTGAGGATAAATGGTGGAACCATTTAAGAGTGGGAAGAAAAACTAAGCACAAATGTTTCACGCCGTCCGGTGTTAGCGGTGTCCGAGATTAGCTGTACACTAGTGATGTGCGGGTCGGGTTTTTTCATGACCCGCCCCGCCACGGAACCCAACCCGCCTCAACCCGCCCCGCGAACCCATATATAAATCTATGGCTCAACCCGCCCCGCGACCCGCGGTGGGAAAAAAAAGATCATCATCATAATAGCTCAGATTTATATAGCGCTTTTTTAAGTACCCAAAGTCGCTTTAAATGTCTACAGTAGCACAACATTGTCATGGGCTAAATAAACAAGCATGTTGTTCAAAATATATATATATATATTTTTTTTTTTGAGAGCGGCTGACCCGCTCACTTCGCCCGCATAATTGCCTCTGAAATCCTGCCTCGACCACCCGTGCCGCGGGTTGACCCGCGGGTTACGGGTCGGCCCGCTCATCACTACTGTACACACAGACACAACATAATCTCCCCTTCCTGGCCTTTAGAGCCTGTTAGAGATACATAAAAAAAACACTTATTAAGCTCTGGCATTACAACAAAATTAAACATGTTGAACGGCAGAAAGTCATTGAAGCAGTGAACGCCGTATGAGCTATACGGACCATGGAGAAGATAAAGAAAAAAGCATGAGGCCAAGAAGCGCATTGTTTCTCACAGCGTTATATGGGGGACACTGCAGGAGGAGGGGGGACCGCAGCACTCTCTCCGCATGGCTTGTATCCTCAATTAGTGGCTTTGTGCCAGATGACTAAGGAGAGACAGATTCACTTGCCCAGATGGAACTTGGTAAGTCGCCCAGTTTGAATCTCGTTGTAATCAAACTTATTTCGAACAATATTGTATTCATAGATCCTGATGAATCAGAATCAGCTTTATTTTCACATGACAGGTTTACAGTTATAAGGAAGTGGGTGGGGAATCATTTTTTTCCCCATGCGCGGGGCATCATTAGCTTCCATGAGAAGAGAGAATAGAGGTAGAGTATGAGCAGGACAGAACAAAACACAGGATAGAAAACAGGTTAAGTCATCAAAGATATATACATACAGATATCATAGTATACTGTAGTAGCAGGTATGTACAGTATAGGCCTACATGTTTAGAATATCAGCATCATATGCAGGTGTGTAGCTACATGTTCTTTTAGAAACATTGAAATAGAGTCTATAGGGAAGCACGCACATCCCAACAGGTGCTGTAAATCCACCTCAGGTAAAGACCCTGTACCCTGTGAGTACAGCACAGCTATGCCACAGCCATCACCATGTGCATGTGTCCCGAAATAATTAGAATGAAAGTGTATCCATCCCAGTGTTTCCCAAACAATGATCGGGAGTAAATGTTATTTTTTTGTTTTGTTTGTTTGTTTCCTACAGTGTTTTTAAACATAAAAAAAACTAGTTTTTCAGAAACAAATGCAAACATTTTCCAAAAACATTTCAGACATTTTCTAAAATGAAAATAGCAGCTATCTTCAATATTGAATAGGGCTTAAATTATTCATGTATTTTTGTAAGTTTGGGTCCCAAGCAGACACCAAATGTATCTTTTGTGTCTCGAGCTGAAAACGTTTGGAAACCCCTGCTATAAAACACGCACGCGCGCGCACACACACACACACACACACACACACACAGTGTTCACTATACCGTGCTTACAGTCGCTGCATCACATCCAGATGCAGATGGACTTGTGTTGCAGCTGGCGGGTGTTCAGCATGGGGTTCAACGGGGGCATCGTGTCTCATGCGTTCAGGTGGGAGCGGGGCTGCATTCCTCACCGCCAGATCATGCAACACAGCACACGCCTTCATCATTACAGCTAACTTAATTGGCTGGTATAGTAGTGTACCACCTGCAGCATCCAAGCATCCCTTTTAAAAGTGCACCACATTATAGGCAGTTGTGTGTTCCGGGGGTTTGTAAGTGTCCTAACTAGAGCCAATTGCTGCAATGGATAGCCATTGTTGTCACCTATAATATGTGTGCATTCAATGGTTTGAATCAGTGGTAATCAAACTTTTTCCTGTATAATTAATATGTATTTGGTCACGGCTCCTCATCTTAAAATATTCCTTGCAAGCAGGGACCCCCATACAAGATTTGTGTTGGTAAAATGTTAAAAAATTATCGTTTTTTTCCGGGAAATTCTATCAAGTTCCTGAAAATCGCAGCTGTGAGCTTGCAGATTGGCTATTTTCAAATAGCCGATGTATAGAGGGTTAAAGTTGTTAAACTGTTTTGATGCTATATTAACTAATTTCACTCGGGACCCCCTGGAACCCCTTCAAGGACCCCACTCTGAGAACAACTGGTTTAAATTGCATGAAACGGAAACATAACATAATCATCAAAGGTCACAAATTAATTACATATCTTACCCAGTAACCATCCATCTTGCAGCGCTCCAGCTTGAAGTCTCCTCTCTCCACACTGCATTGAGACAGTATGAACATTGGTGGCTTAACCCAGGCCATTTGGCAACCACATTTTGTTAGCATCTTCTGCTGATCCCAGATGATTTTGATGGAGTGAAAATGTTTCCAATTAACATAAACAAATTCATCCTCCCAAGGTGGCCGTATTGCAACATGTGTGCATTTGATAGCTCCAATTACATTTGGGAAACCGCACATCGCTGCAAATTGCATTTTGATGTTGGTCTGTTCAGCTGCTGTGTAAGTGAGCCTGACGTATCTATTACTTATGGAACCCCTCACCATGGGCATGACCCGGCTCAGGGAAGACTGCCATATATATCACTGATCTGTCTACCTGTCTGTCTGGTTTCTAATACAGGGATGGCATGGTTTGGGAGCATGTTAAAGGAGCATTTCGCCCTAGGCGTTTTCTTACCATTATTTGAGGTTGATAACTCATCATAAGAGTGGTCCAGGACCCCGAGTTCATAACGAGCGATGTTCTCCATTTCGGGGGCCCCCCCCACAGCAGCTCAGAACGGGAGTGTTTGTTGCTTGGATAAATCCACTTATTTCTGTCGCTCGAAAATAGTTTTTTCTTGTATATACTGTATCTGTCGTGTATGGACCGTCTGATGTCCGTGCAGTGTTATTGCTACTAGGCGCCGCCATTACTGTTTACAAATCTGCTTTTACTGAAATCACATTTGAAATCTCGTCTCGCGATACTTCCGCCCGCCGGTCTGGAAAGCTGCGGGCTAATTAAAGAGGTGGTGCCATGTTTTTGCACTTTTTCTGTTTTTCATGTGTCTATGAGGTTGATAGAACTTCATTAAGCCCCCCGGTGGTGTTTTTATGGTGTTTTATGTCTTCTCTGACTATTTGGAGGTTCTTCCTGGAGGCTGAAACCTTGAGGGTCAAACATGCCAATAGAGAAACAGCGCTTTAGTGACATCACAAAGCCATACCCTCCCCCTCATTATCATAACACAACAGGTGTGGGCATGAGGAGGAGGAGGGACTAGGACAGGTGGGTGGTGCTAAGGTGGTGGAGGAGGTGCTAAGGTGAGAACCAGGTATACTTAATGAACTGGAGGCGTGTCCACATAAAAACAACATTTTAACACTTACTGTTCACTTTTTTTTTGTTGAAAAAAATCCTTACATAATAATAATACCTTATGATCAGGTTTTAGGGTTGAAAAATATCATGGCACCCCATCTTTAAGGTTTTAAAGAAAAAATAGCATTAATAGTTTTTTTACATTTATTTTTAATGGTCCTCGCCGAAGACTCTTGGGTCAGTGACCCTCCTGGAACCTACGTCCCCTCCCCTCATCCAATATGATTCTCATTATAACATACTTGTTGTGTGGTTCTTGATTCGTGAAATGGTGTTGGGAACAACAGATGTTCAGGAGGCAGTGAAGCAAACCTTTACTCTGTCCCCTCACCCAATCATGGGCACTATTTATACCCTGCCAGAACTACCCAGAAACCTCTATGCTTTTCGCTTCACACATACCACGTACCTGCAAGCACGTACCTGTCATTGTCAAGGACCCCCAAATTGACCCCCAAAGTATTTGGACCCCCATCTGAAAAGATTTCGTACCAGGGACCCCCAGACGAGAAGATTTATGTAAAAAGAAACTCAAAATTATTCAAAGTTTCCCAAACATTTTAGCTATTTAAAAAAAATCACCAAAAAAACCCAGATATAAGCATGTAGATCTGCTATTTTTGAATAGCCAACATATAAATGGATAAAGTGGTTAAAATGATTGTGATGCTATATTATCTACTTTTGCTGGGGACCCCCTGGAACCCCCCGAAGGACCTCTTGGGGTCCCCAGACCCCACTTTGAGAAGCGCTGCTTTAGGGAACATAGGGCTTAGTTCAGCACACAATTCCAAGAGAACAGGCTCTTGGAAATCGAAAGTGGAGCATTTAGCCAGTCATTATCATGGGCCAGAAAATCAGTACGGCCTCCAAAGACTCGTTCTCGCTTAAATTACACAATAGTAATCTTCCAGCAACGCCAGAGCAGCCATTGTATCATTTGGCACAGCCATTACATGACTACAGCCTTTATATAGTAGTGACGTTTTAACGACCTGTTAATTGGTCACACTCCTCAATGATACAAAATAACATAATAACATATTTATTTGTTATTGTTTTATTCATTTCTGCTTTGCTTTTGATAGTGACAGTGAGCGGAGAGACAGGAAGGAAGGAAATAATGACATGAGGCTCTTTGCTGCGTAGCCTCAGGTCAGATTTGAACAGTAGTGGGAAAAAAATACACAGATTGTTCACTTTAGTAAAAGTAGCAATACTAAAATGCAGAAATACTGTTGCAAGTGTTGTAAAAGTACAAAAGTATTGGAATCAAACTATACCTAACGTATTGAAACATTTTAATTGATAAACTGATAGCCCTATCTCCGTCAGGGAAGCCCAAAGATTATGTTTTCGCCCCTGTCCGTCCGTGTGTTTGTGTCTGTTTGTGAACAGCTAATCTCTGGCGACCAATCGGTGTGAAACTTTGCGCACACACTCCCAGTAGGCTACCTAAAAAATGAACGGCCGCTTCACGATTTGGCCTATAACTCTTGAACACAGGGGCGCCGATATTTGTCAGCTCTATTGGGTACGCTAGCTGGCACGCACGAACATTTTCGGTTTCTGGGCGGATATTTTACTTTTTTGGGGGGGTTTTGTAACTTTAATTCGGTTTAATTACCTGCTAGGTGAAGACAAAGCCTGGAGCCGGCAAAACATAAAGAAATGGGAGCGCGCTGCGAGTACGAGCGTGCGGCTGCGCGCTGCGCGCCCCCCCCCTCGCCCATGGGTGCTCGTCATTTCGCCTGGGTGCTTCTATAATATTTTGTTTTTGCTCTCACATCACCATGCATTTTAATACATTCAGACACCTGCTTGTGAAGTCGCGTACGCACACATTCCGTGTGTATGTATGCATGGTTTATACATTTGGACCCCGGTGTGTCACGTCTAAATTCTTCCCTGATTAGTTGTCTAGATTAGAATGAAAACCAGCAGTGCTCTGGTCCCCAAATACAGAACTGCGCACTACTATAGACTGAGAGGGAACAAAAGTGTGCCGCTTGTGGCTTGTGGAATCGTTTTACAGTTCAAACTCATTGCATCATTTTCAAAAAATGCCTGAGTATCCATCAAAACCCATAAGGAGGGGATAGTAATCACTGCAGACATTTTAAAGATACAGTGGCTTTCACCACACAGCAGAAATAATTTCCATCTCTTTGTTTTATTCCCCTCATGGTCTCTCCCTCTCCTGTACTCATATCAACACAATGATCATTATGTCGGTCATGCCCCAGCTTGAGCACGATTTCATTATTCTGAAGCGCAATTACCAAAGTGAAAATTGCAGAGGGTTAGGTTCATATTGATCGCTACGCCGGAGGTATACCCGCTGACTGGATGTTTCAGCCTCCTCCTCTCCCCAGCCCCTGTTCCATTTAAATTTTGTTCTAATGCCTTTCTCTGATAGCTCACATCTCCAGCTGTGAGGGTGAGCTGTGGCTACAATCAGGTGTGTCCGCCTGGCGGCAATTAGAGACGGCCTGCACCGCAGCAATATGACCTCCAAGTCTTTAAGCTGGTTACAATGGATGTGGAGTGAAGGAGGAGGAGATTGCGCTTAATGGAGGCTCTGTTGTTGACAGAGCTCCCAGAGCTTTAGAGAGAGGGTCTCGGGGGTGCCTTTCCGGGGAGAGAAAATGCTTGAGCGCTGCAGTGTTTTGGGGACTTGGAGAAGATGAGATATGTGACCCAGCAGCATTTGTTGACAGCGCAGGCATCATTGTAATGCTAATGCGCTGGCAGTGGCCGGCCGCGCATGCATGCCATAACCGATTGCATCCTGATTGCGGTCTGTCCACATGCAGAGCCATAAAACGGTGCACACTCGTAATTCTTTCCTGAATTATGCTTTCAGGCTGCAGAGCAGCCCACTTCCACCTCTCTCCTGTCTGCTGGGGGAAAAAAAGCTGATTCAGAATAGGGTAATGATCAGTTGAAGAAAGAGAACTTTTTCACCATGAAGGATAGACGGAACACCCAGAGTATATTAGAGGTCTGTGTACGTTCATTAGACCACACAGACCCCCCACAACAATAATCATAATCAACGCATAATAATTAACCAATTTAATATTTATTTTAGCTATATTTCATATTCATAAATGCAAAGCTAACAATTCTAAACCTTTTAAAAACTCAATGAGTTCTACATAATCAATTTAATAGTTATTTAAGCGATTTTTCATACTCAAAGTTAAACATTCTAAGGCTCTCTTCTAAGATCCCCCCTGCGTTTGAGTGTGTTTTTTGTTTGTTTTTGTTTCTTTAATGTCGATAAATATGTACAAACAAAAAAATAAAAGTTCGTCCACTCATTTGAAAGGCAGTTCCGCGTTCCGGGTGCGTCACAGAACTGGGCGTGGCTTAATGACTCGGCTCCGCTCGGCTCGACTCGGCTGGAGTCGGCTCCGCCGTCTCCCGTCTCCCGCAAACTCAAAATGAGCAGAGAGACCAGCTGACAGTCCGTCTGCGCCTCTCGCCTCCCACGCTGAGGAGAGAAGTGGAACTGCCAGAACGTACACGGACCCGGACCAGATCAGTGGTTCCCAACCTGTGGGCCGCAGCCCACCTGGTGGGCTATGAGGATATTGCAAGTGGGCCCCCAAATAATTGGCAAAACACTAAGATTTTAATTATAATATAACATACATTTTAAGGAATGAATGTGAAGAGATATCATGGTATTCTTTCTTTCTTCAATGAGTTTTCATTGTAATACCGATAAATTGGAACGTAAAGTATACCTTGGTTCCGTTGATCGAAGCCGGAACACAATGGATCGACTGATCATTAAAATAAACTCAAACGCGGACCCTCCCATCTGACCACTTAACAAACAGATGGGTGGGCCACAAACACTTAACAAACAGATGGGTGGGCCGCGAACACTTTCAACATTTTCAAGGGGGCTCTGATCCAAAAAAAGGTTGGGAACCTCCAGAGCCATAAGCGATTGCATCCTGACTGCGGTCCACATGCAGAGCCATAAAACGCTGAATGGTGCACAGACTGCAGAGCACACTCGTATTTCTTTCCTGAATGATGCGTTCAGGCTGCAGAGCAGCCTATAGTTCCACCTCTGTCCTGTCTGCTGGGGGAGAAAAAGCTGATTCAGAACAGGGTAATGATCAGTTGAAGAAAGAGAAGTTTTTCACCATTCTCTCTACTCAAGGACACAGACTGACAGGGAAGGCAGTAGGAAAATATCCAGCAGCAGTAAGGAGAGGATGCTGCATCCAAGCTGATGAACTGAAGACTATAACACTCAGAGTATAGATTAATTACATTCAATGAATGATAGAGAGAGAGAGAGAGAGAGAGAGAGAGAGAGAGAGAGAGAGAGAGAGAGAGAGAGAGAGAGAGAGAGAGAGAGAGAGAGAGAGAGAGAGAGAGACGTGGGGAGGATAGGTTATCTGTACCTTGTCTTACAATGTCTGATTAGAGAGAGAAGCAATTATTTTATGCATTGGTGAATGTACAAACATTCCTGTGTCATTCCATCCATGTTTCATCTCTGTGATAACCCAGACATGTTTACACCTTTGTCAGCCAATACACCAGATGTTGTTGTGGTTGATGAAGATGCCAGAGAAGTGTCTGTATTAGAGATAGCTTGCACCTTTGACCCTATAGCCTAGAGTAAGCCCTTATGACCAAGGTCATTAAATACCAACCACTCCTACATACCATCTCAGAGCTAGGCTATAGGTGCAGACTATTTGTTTTTATATTTAGCATCGTAGTACATGCCCATGGTTGCTTGTTAGAGGATTCAACAACTTGGATACCCAAAAAGGACGCAAAAAGGCTGACAAAGTATTGTGCTGTCGATCATTGGCAGCCACCATATATGAGTACTGAATGTAACCTTACTGCATCTATAATATTTGTGTCCTTGTATGCTCTCCTTTATGAATAAAATGTGTGTGTGTGTGAGTGTGAGTGTGAGTGTGAGTGTGTGTGTGTGAGTGTGAGTGTGTGTGGTTAAATGAAATGCTGCATGCCACTGAACCGTATAACCCTGTAGAGTGTGTGAGTCTTGTTGAGTGTATGATTCCTGTTGTTGTACCATATGCGTCAGCATATACTGTGGAACTTGTCTGTATGCTTGTACACAACAGCATCTCTAGCACATCTTCCGACAATGTATTTATTGTGCTTGCTGATTAAGGCCATTCTGAATGTGATAAGGCCGATCAGAATAACATCTAGTTTTAATAATTGTGTTTATTGGGGACTGGCAGAAAGGGTGGCCCATTTGGGGACCAGCGCTCTGATCTTATTAATTACATATCGATCTCTTGCTTGTGTACTATAGTGTCCTGGTTGGCTGGGTCTGTTGAATCCTCAGAATATATCAATAAACTGTTTGTCTTCTAATTGTGTATTGATTCAGAAAATTCATTGTGGTTGTTAGTCTAACTTTGCTTCAGTTTTTTTGTTTTTTAGACAGATAAACCTGCAGCCGTCCTAATACAGACATAGTCTTTCTGAGGCTTATTGAAAAATGCAATGTGTACGATGTAATTCAGATGCCAAATTTAGCATAATTCATTCACTGCAGGAGATTGTCTTGTGGCGGGGGAGTTGCCATTTACACGCAAGAACAATGGCTAAATTGTGGAGGATTGTACCTGCTGAAAAGCATTTGCATTGAGGCTTCACGTGCCACTACACATGAACATCCCGCAATTCTTGAGTAGCTCTGCAACACCTTCACAGACAAATTAGACACAGCTCAGTTGCGTTCAATGGGCCTCACCCCTGGGAAATTATCACGGGAAGACGGCGTCTCATCTCTGTTTTATGTCGTGAGGGGGGAAAAAAAGAATATAATAGAATGAACCAAGGAAGAAAGAGGAGTTTTCAGACCCACTCGTAAAAGAACGGGAAAAGACTGACAGAGAGAGAGAGAGAGAGCGAGAGAGCCAATGCTCCACAATCACTGAGCCATGAATGATAAATAAGTAATTTCCTCGCGGGTTTGTCAACGCACGGGAGCGCATCCCTGGGACTCCATAGAAGTGGCGTTCACGGAGAGATGATTAGATGCTGAGGATGATGGATGTGGGGGGTGCAATGTGGGAGACAGGGAGGCTGTCTGGATGTCTTCGCCAAGCAGACGACGACTCACCACTAGCGGCCATAACCGCAGCCTCATTACACACACGGCGCAGGGCACACTCTTTATCTCATGACATGCACGGGAAATAGGCCATCTCAATAGTCCTGCTCAATTTAGCAGCGACATTCACACCGCTTGTTGAGCAGCGGCCCATTAGAAGCATAGGACTGCAAATGAGAAGATATGTTCAAGACGAGAGAAAGAGAAAGGTGTCATTATCAGTGGTGGAGGAAGAAGTACTCCGATTTTCCGGCAGCAGTCAGCGGTTTACTTGAGTAAAAGTACAAAAGTATTGGCGTCAAAATATATACTTACTGTAAAGTACCAAAAGTCACTCCTACCGCACTCATCACCACTGTCACGCTGTCCTTATACATATCCTGCACCATTCTGACATACCTCTCTGCCACTCCTGGCTTCCTCATGCAATACCACACTTCCTCTCTTATGCTTTTAACTCCTTCTGGCCTTCTCTATATATTTCTCCATCAACACTCTCAGGGTGAACTGTACTCTGTACTCTTCCTTGGCATAAACCCATACTGCTGCTCTCTAATTGTCACCTCTCCTCTTAGCCTAGCTTCCACTACTCTTTCCCATATTTTCATGCTGTGGCTCATGTGTTGTTGCCACAACTCTGTCCATCCCCCTTGTTCTTGTAAATCGGTAGCAGTATACCCAGTGGCGTAACGCAGAATCGCGGGGCCTCCCCGCGGGAGTTTCACGTGAGGCCCACGTACAGCGCGCGCGCATGTGCGTGGCGAAACATTTCTGGTCTAATTTGGGTCTAATTCGGGTCTAATTCGGTTCTATTTGACCAATATAAATCAACTTTTTTCTTTTTTTTGCTGTAAAAATATTTATATCAGCGCAGGCGGGGCCCCCCCTGCTGGTGGCCCCCCCGCACCGCATCACTTGCTACCCCTCAGTTACGCCACTGAGTACCATTTCTCCACTGTTCAGGCATCCTCTCGCCTTCCAAGATTGTGTTGAACAATCTAGTGAGGAAGTCCACTGCAGTTTCTCCTAAACATTTCCACACCTCCACCGGTATATCGTCTGGGCCAACTGCCTTCCCATTTTTCAGTATGTAAGTATTATAATAATGCTTAATTGGTTAATATATGTTTTGTAATACATAATCGAAATCTGAACTTCAACAGTAACTTCAAATAATTGTAGTGGAGTAGAAAGTGCAATAGATGCAGTGGAGTAGAAGTACCTCAACATTTCACGTAAGTACAGTCCTTGCTTACTTAGTTACTTTCCCCTGCTGGTCTTACAACACTGTATGGTGAAGCGTTTGTCCTTCCACTTCCTAGTAATCTCCAGGATGTAAAACTGTATTCTTAGACCGCCACTGAGCACACAGTGACCTGTAACTATACCAAAACAAATCAACGTCCTCTGTCAGAATGCAGTCTGCAGTGTAAAGAAAAGGCTAAGGTGGGAGGAAGCTAGAAAAGTGATTGTGAAATCATTATGTAGGCGGTGCAGACAAAAACATGAATTTATATCTCTGGGTTCAATACAGCATCACAAACACAATCCAACATGCACGCACGCGCACACGCACGCGCACACGCACACCCGCACACACACACACACACACACACACACACACACACACACACACACACACACACACACACACACACACACACACACACACACACACACACACACACACACACACACACACACACACACACACACACACACACACACGCCAATGAGGCTCACCTCATTTTGGATCAACTTTTACTATTGTTCAATCCCACTGAGGGCTGTAAAAGGTATTATTTGTGTGCACATATTGCCATGGCGTAGCCAGGTTGTCTGGAGCCCTAGAATCCTGAGGCGCTGACCCGAATCAAACTGTTGAACCACTGTCAACACAACATTTCCTCCACTATTACACTTCATGCTTCTTATATGGGGCACAATGAAGATTGTCTCTGGTTCAAAAGGATTCAACATTTCTTCAAAATGTTTCAAGAATTTTTTAATAGCCGAAGTATATAAAATGGGCTTAAAGTGGTTCAACTGATTTTTATCCTACATTAAAGATGGGGTGCCATGATATTTTTCAACCCTAAAACCTGATCATAAGGTATTATTATTATGTAAGGATTTTTTTCAAAAAAAAAAGTGTACAGTAAAGGTCCTTACACACCGGCGAATGTGCGAATATACGCAAAATTCGGACTCGTTCCGAATAATTAAAAGACGCTTTTTCGCTTCGCTTTTTCGCGCCATGTACGCTTGCATTGACTTTATAAGGTTTTTAAAAAAAGCGTATTATTCGCACGAAAAAATCGCCCTGGTGTGTAAGGACCTTAAGTGTTAAAATGTTGTTTTTATGTGGACACGCCTCCAGTTCATTAAGTATACCTGGTTCTCACCTTAGCACCTCCTCCACCACCTTAGCACCACCCACCTGTCCTAGTCCCTCCTCCTCCTCATGCCCACACCTGTTGTGTTATGATAATGAGGGGGAGGGTATGGCTTTGTGATGTCACTAAAGCGCTGTTTCTCTATTGGCACGTTTGACCCTCAAGGTTTCAGCCTCCAGGAAGAAACTCCAAATAGTCAGGCATGTTTTTAAGACATAAAACACCATAAAAACACCACCGGGGGGCTTAATGAAGTTCTATCAACCTCATAGACACATGAAAAACAGAAAAAGTGCAAAAATATGGCACCAGCTTTTTAACACATTTTGTTGGGGACCCCGTTGAGAACCGCTGGTCTAAGTTAGCAGAAAGACAACGTTGGGACCATTTTGCTTCCAAACTGAGATGAATGTACACGTGCATAATGTAATAATGGTTCTATAATCTTCATAATATGCAGTTTTACAGAGTAGCCTCTGGTCTTCCTTATATCAACCTAATCCAGCGATTCCCAACCTGTGGGCCGGGGCCCAATAGTGAGCCATGAGGATATTGCCAGTGGGCCCCCAACTAATTGTCAAAACAATATGATTTTATTGATAATATAACATTCAAATAAAAACATGGATGTAAAAAAAGCCATCGTATTTTTTCTTTAAAGCCTAGAAGAATGAGTTTTCTTTGTGATATGGCGCCTGTCAGCAGGGAGTGTTGGGCAGGAGGAGTATGAGGACACATCAGCTCTATGTCCTCCTGGTGGGGGCTCCTCATTGGTAGGTGAGCCAGTAGGGTACAACTGCAGTGCCAACAACAACACAAAGTAGTATGCAAGGAGGAACTAATTGGCATAATGACTAAATTGGGGAGAAAAAGGGGTAAAAATAATTGGCTACTCGATAAAAAAAGGAACATTCTGCACCCACGAAAGAAGTTTCAATGCTTCTGTTTAATCCATTGCGTTCAAATCGTAGCAGCAAGGCATGCATATGTTCACACAAAACGCTACATCTTCCTCAAAACGCATGCACTCGTTTGTGGTGAAAAACACCCAGCTCACCCTGACACATTAGGCGTTTATTAGATGTGTCTTTATGTGCAGTAAAGTCGGGGGGAGCGCGCCCCGCGGGCGCTGCTTCTCGCCGCTGACTGAGCTTTGTCTCAGACTTCCACTGCTCGCCGAGTGCCGCCAAGAAGCAGCCATAATTCTAGGCCCTGTTATGTGTGGATACAGTGGCAGAGTGAAATATAAACATTTTCCACTGTGCTCACGGTACCTCGCGGCACAACGAGATTACATTGTGTCCCCTGTTGTTTCTGGGAAGCACGCAGCAAACGTCCTGAGTGTTACTTTAACTCTGCCAGTGTACAAATGGACCCTTATATAGGTCAAATGAACACTCAGGATATTGTTATGTATATGCCACAGCGCCATGATGCTCATTTTGTACTATTGTACGGTAGAGTGGATTTAAATGACGCGCTGGGCTTGTAAATCATGGGACCTTGTATTTTTGTCTGATTAATATACTCACAGTAGCTATACTGTGAGTTACACAAAGGACTAACACTACCTACCCACACATCCATGGGTACCTGCACATTAGTCAGTTATAGTTAGTTAGTTATACAGTAGTTTATTTTGGTCCGTTGAACAGGTATAAGTACAGTACAGTACAGTACATACAAGTAAGTCTTCCGAGTTAAAATGGTCTGAAAAGGTGTAGGCTGAAGTCAAGGCTTAATTATTTTGCCCACACACACGCACGCACGCACGCACGCACGCACGCACGCACGCACGCACGCACGCGCGCGCACACACACACACACACACACACACACACACACACACACACACACACACACACACACACACACACACACACACACACACACACACACACACACACAGACAAATTATGTACATACATACATACATGCACAAACATCCATACAGTACATACATGCACATATCCATACCATACAACACATACATGCACATACATCCATAACATAACATACCTACATACGTACATGTCTACACATATACATTCATACCAAACATGGAGTGCTGTACACAGTGTACCATACATTTGATATGCCAACATAAAGAAGCAGATGTCACACATAGCATGCAGTGTCTGTCTCAGGGGTGACGAGCACATGTCTGTCCCTCCCTCCCAGGATCTAGATTCTGACAGCTCCTCTCCTGAGACAATACCGTCTGATGTCTGCTATGTGAACAGACAAAATGTACCCGAGAGAGAGCGAGAGAGAGAGGAAGGTAGGAAGGAAGGGAGGGAGGGAGAGAGATAGATAGAGACATTAGTTTGTTCAAACAATCAATCATAGACTACAATACAATGCAAAACAAAAACAATTATTTAGAGCAACACATCAACAAAAGCATTTCCCATATCTTTTGCAGAAAAAGGTATGCCTTCATAGTCCCATATTTTCGACAAAATCCAAGTCCACCATTTATTCAGAGAGAGAGAGAGAGGATAGCAGGTTATCTGTACCTTGTCTTACAATGTCTGATTAGAGGGAGAAGCAATTATTTTATGCGTTAGTGACATCATGACATGCTAGACTCTAGCATGTCATGATGTCACTAATGTATAAATGTGTAATGCCTTTGCACGCTTCTCTGTGTCTGTCTGCATGCTGTCTAAAAACATGTGGACAGACCAGACACAGCAAATTTTAAGGTATGAAAATAACCACGGGTCACATCCATGATGTATTGATCTATAAATGAACGGAATCTCTGCCTGCGTGTCCTTCCGTGTCCTTCAAACCCGGCGTGCGTATCGCAGGGGACCCGAGGGGGTGATGCGCCAAGTGGGAAGTCGGTCGGATCGGCGGTTCTCCAAAAAATATCAATAAATCCGCAATTCCCCATAGTGGGCTACTGTACAGTACGTCATTGACTTGCCTATTTGGGCATGGCTTGGAAAGTAAAAATCAGGCTACACACACACACACACACACACACACACACACACACACACACACACACACACACACACACACACACACACACACACACACACACACACACACACACACACACACACACACACACACACACACACACACACACACACACACACTGTATCCTGTGATAAGGAATCAATTCAGCCAGGCGTCATTTCATAAAAAACTACAGGGTGGCAAAAAGTTACCACTTAATGCTAAAGTTAAGGGGTGGCAAATGCCATCCCCTGGAACCCCAAATGACTCCCCTGAATCCAGCCAATGACCAACGCACACTGCCATGCCCATTACCACGCAGAGCCTATTCCCTGTGGGCCATTATAAAGTGTCCCCCAGTGCAACGGTGCGTTTTATAGTTCCCTCTTCATGGATGCAGTCCATGTCTCATGTCTGTGAGGCTAATTAACACTAGGTGATAAAGCCTGGCCCCGGGGGAGCTGTCCACTCACAATATATCTAATTGAACTTAATGATATAAAAGGATAAATCCTGAGTTATTATATCGAGCTGTCGCCGGCGAAACAAAAGAGTTCAATCATAAACTATTATAAAAGCACTGTCATTCTTCTCGGAACACTCGTTACATAAAATGGTTCCAGGCACTGACAACAAAGTGGAGATTAGGATGCTCTCGGCAGTGTGTGTGTGTGTGTGTGTGTGTGTGTGTGTGTGTGTGTGTGTGTGTGTGTGTGTGTGTGTGTGTCTCTCTCTCTCTCTCTCTCTCAGTGGTGGAAAAAGTAGGCCTACTCAAATGTTTTACTTAATTAAAGTATCAATATTGCAATGTAGAAGTATACTCTGTTACAAGTAAAAGTCCGGAATTAAAAATGTACTTGAGTAAAAGTACAAAAATATTGGTAACAAAATGTACTTAAAGTACCAAAAGTAAAAGTACTAAAATGTTTGAAAATATCAGATCGGCTATTTTCAAATAGCCTATGTATAATAGGGCTAAAGTGGTTAATGTATGTTTTATAAGATAATAATTTATATCTGCAAAGTAATTAGTAACCTAAAGGTATCAAATAATTGTAGTGGAGTAAAAGTACAATATTTGCCTCTGAGATGTAGTGGAGTAAAAGTAAAAGTATTGAAAATTGGAAATACGCCAGTAAAGTAAAATTACCTCACAATTGTACTTAAGTACAGTACTTGAGTAAATGTACTTAGCTACTTTACACCACTGCTCTCTCTCTCTCTCTCTCTCTCTCTCTCTCTCTCTCTCTCTCTCTCTCTCTCTCTCTCTCCCTCTCCCTCTCTCTCTCTCTCTCCCTCCCTCTCCCTCTCCCTCTCTTTCTCTCTCCCTCCCTCCCCCCTCTCTCTCTCTCTCTCTCTCTCTCTCTCTCTCTCTCTCTCTCTCTCTCTCTCTCTCTCTGCCTGTGTATGCATGTGGGTGCATGCTGATAAGCCTCCTTGTGTCTCCTGCAGGCTTGCCGTTCCCACCTTTGTGCCCCGGCGTGATCTGTCCTCTGACAGAGCGTGGCAGAGGTCAGGGCCTCCTCCAGACAGGCCACTGGCGTTCTGATCCACTGCCTCGTCCGGAGTGCATATTATGGCCTTGATATACACATCCATGTGCACCAAGGGAGGAGTTCAAATTCTAGAGTATGGATTTTAAATGTCTTAACTTGAAAGCTGCATAGATACAAGTTAAAATTTGTTTTTCTTTCCCCAGTGCAAAGTGAGACATGCATGATGTAACTTACTGTAACTCCATATTCTAACTTTTTGCGTTTTTTCGTAAATTAACGCCCTACTGCGTCACACGCGTTTCGAGCTTGTAGATCTGCTACTTTTGATGCTCTTGAATTTGAATCCTGAAAACAAAGTAACAGTTTTGGACAGTAACAGTGTCCACCCGACAGAGACGATATATTCGGGATCCAACCTTATTTCTGGATCAGGGCCCACTTGAAAACGCTCGTGGCCCACCCATATCTGACCACGTGCATTTTCAAAGCATGTTTATTTGAATGATCAATCAATCGATTGTGTTCGATCAATGGAACTAACGTTGTATACTATAATATATCATGTGTTTTTGCCCATTATTTGGGGGCCCACTTGCGGCACCCTCGCGGCCCATCAGTGGGTCCCCGGCCCACAGGTTGGGAGTCGCTGCTCTACTACAGGTGCACTAGTACTTGATTGAACACATTATGGAGATAGATAGATTAATATAGATTATGACGTGCATGGCATTAACACATTCTTATACACATGCTGTTATATGTACATACATACTGTCAGGCAGAAACCTCTTATCTCCATATTGTAACGTTTTGTGTTTTTTTTCGTAAATTAAAGCCCTACGTGATCACACTACAGCGTCACACAAAAGCATCAAAAATAGCAGATCCGCAAGCGCAAAACGCGGCGAGAAGCGACGCGTTTTGAGCTTGTAGATCTGCTACTTTTGCTATTTTTCAATTTGAATCCTGAAAAGTTTTGCACATAAATGAGGTTTCCACCCGACAGAGACAAAATGTACGTACAAATGTTGTTTTTTACGCTGAAAGTGGGAGCGTCTAAACTAAGCCGCCTGCCAACAGGTCAGGATGTTAAAACCATTAGCATAATTCCATTCCAATTTCACATGCTCATACAGTAAGTACGTGCTGATATACAAATATAACATGAAAAATGTTAATTCACACTGGATGCATGCAAATGCAAAGCCTACAATCCGCACAAGAACCCAGGCAGAGGAAGAAGCTATTGCAAGTGAAGAGCTACTTGTACGCAGAGAGTCACAGACATGCATTTTAAATATACACCACCCACATGCAAGCTTATACAGCATGTATGCAAGTACACACGCACGCACGCACGCACGCACGCACGCACGCACGCACGCACGCACGCACGCACGCACGCACGCACGCACACGCGCGCGCGCGAGCGTGCACGCACTAAAGTGGACCCTTTGGTGCATTTCTCATTCCATCCTACACCGTGCCGTTTGGAACAGCAGCACTAAGTCATTGCACAATGATGTCATTCCTCCACCATCCAGTTCTGTCAGCCATTCAGCGTTCAGTCCATCATCCTTTTCCCCTGGCACGCTGCCACATTACCACCTGAGGCCATAGCAGTATAGTCCCCATCAAACTGAAATGTATCTCCCTTTCATTGGCAATAGTTAGCCACCATCTCTCACCAGCTCTCTGCAGCAAGCAAACAAGCACACAGACACACACGCACACACACACGCACACACACACACACACACACACACACACACACACACACACACACACACACACACACACACACACACACACACACACACACACACACACACACACACACACACACACACACACACACACACACACACACACACACACTGTACCTCCAGTGGCATAGACACATCTTTTTCCGCATGAGTTTTCAGATCAAAAGGGCCCCCCAAAAGGGAATTACGCTTCACCTGCGCATTTCACTG